>NC_136513.1:55173928-55471428 GCF_053919585.1 Euprymna scolopes
CCATTGTTGAAAATCCATGGATTAAGAAAATTAAAATAACCCCTTCTATATATTCCTTTTGTCAAACAATAAATTCTTAAATCGAATATATGTCTCTATATGTTGTTTTTTCAGAATTTAAAATTTAACCAAGAAACTTATATATTGCTCTATTCTTAAATATTGAGCTTTTCCTTTTTGGCTAGTATCTCCTTTAAAGTATTACTTCAAGTAATATCTATCAGGATTTTTCATCTGAATTCTATCAGTGTCTTATCTCGCTTAAGAATCCCGAAAGGATGAAACACTAGTGTCTGTAGGTATTTAATTATTATAGTAAAAAAATAATTATGACAGCCCCTTTAAGAAATTCGTTTCTTATCGTTGAGCACTTTCAGTTGAATTAAAAGTCGGTCAATTTAGCTCTTATGCGTAGATCATCGTATAACGATTTGATCACTGTCTGTCTGACGTAATGAACATTTAAATTAAAATGTTTAAAAATTCAACGCTATTTCACACAATTAATGGTAGCCGAATGGATACGGCCTCCGCTAATCGAGCCAGAAATGTCTCGTGTCGCGGGGTTCGAATCGTTCGACTGGTAGTAATCGTGACACCCTGCACTGAAGAATCCCGAAAGGATGAAACACTAGTGTCTGTAGGTATTTAATTATTATAGTAAAAAAATAATTATATATATATATATATATATATATATATATATATATATATATATATATATACTTGTTTATTGTTATATAAACATGCTCACATCCCGCTGCTACAAATAGCCACTTGTTTCAAGGTTATTCATTGAACTTTTGAATAGTCAAGTCGCTGCCTGATGATATCTGTTGTTTGATTGAAACAAGTGGCTATTTGTAGCAGCGGGATGTGAGCATGTTTATATAACAATAAACAAGTATTATCAGCTCTTTTTATTGAGCACTATCTAACAACCTCGTTGAATTCATTAGTCCATTACTTTTGAATATAAAAAAAACCCGAGTATATATATATATATATATATATATATATATATATATATATATATATATATATATATATATATATATATATATACAGGGTGTCCACAAAATTTGGCTAAATTATGTAGCCAGACTTTGTGGGAACCCTGTATATATATATATATATATATATATATGTGTGTGTGTGTGTGTGTGCGCGTGTGTGTGTATATATATATAAATATAAATAAAATAATAAAATAAATAAAGTTGAATGTGTGTGTGTGTGCGCATGTGTGTGTGTGTGTGTGTGTGTGGTCACGCATAGGCTCCTATATTGTTGACTAGTTAAAAAAAACTGATTACATATAATGATAGAAGACGTATCGAGACACAGGAATGGGTATGTTTGATCTGGTAGAACGGTGGTTCATTAAAATTGTGGTGTCTGCGTTCACGCCTAGTCCACAAAGTATGGAAATAAAAAATTTAATAATTAAAAAAAAACGTTTACAAGTGTTTTTTATATAGTTGTACATAATAATACTTTGATAAGTATGTTTTAACTTAAATAGGGATGGTATAATAAAATTGTGGGGTCTGCGTTCGCGCCTGGCCTCCATAGAATGGAAATAAGCACAAACTTTAATAAAGACTTTTCATATCTATCTGCATAAGTATACTTTGATAATTATGTTCAAGTTTGAAGAAATATGGTATAATAAAATTATGGGGTGTTCGTTCGCACCTGACCTCCATAGAATGGAAATATGTCACAAAGTTTAACAAGGTATTTTAATATAGATCCACATAATATTGTGATAAGTGTTTCAGTGTGAACAGGTATGGTATAATAAATTATGGGGTTTATCTATTTTATTTTTACTTTCACCATATTTTGCTCTGGTTTTGATGCCCTCAAATTCGAAGCTATCTTTTTACAACCCAGCCTTTTCATAACCTATCATACTTTCATAAATCAGAGTCCATTTTTCTGTAGGCTGTTTTTGAACCCAGTCAACGGTGGTACTTTTGCTAGTATATATATATATATATATATATATATATATATATATATATATATATATATATATAACCAAGAATTTACTTATTAAATGCCGATATTGTCCATACATATATAAATTAAACCACAGTCAATATTAATTAGCCCAGTTAATTAAGCACAACGATTATCAGTATCAATAATCAAGCATATATATCATGATTCCACAATAACCAAGCCAATCATATATCACGTGTTTTATTATACGATGTATTTATTTAGTGTTACAATTGTTTTATAACTATTCGGACAAACTTAAATCGTTTAAGATGTTCCAAAATGGCTAATCTTCAGACGCAAAATACAAATGCAATACTTATATAAAAGTTCGCACCATTTGTTATTTACAAACAACGAAACTTCATTTTCTCGGTTTTCATCAAATTATCATTGTAATTCTCATTGTCTATTATTTATCATAATATGATTCGATGAAAACCGAGAAAATGAAGGGACGGTGTGGTGAGTTTCACTGTTTGTAAATAACGAATGGTGTGAACTGGGTTTTTTGGGGTCTTTTTTTTACAATACATCACTACTTATCAAGGCCAAGAAGCCACCCGAGGATAAGGGTTTCTATATTTATTACATTTGTATTTTGTGTCTGAAGATTTGCCATTTTGGAATATCTTTTAACGAGGTACAGTTGAAGCTTGTCCGAATGTTTATGAAACAATTGTAACACTAAATACATGTATCTATTATATAAATCTCACCTGTCTGTTTAAATGTATGTATGTATGTATGTATGCCTAAAACTTTCAACAGAAGCAATATATTTTTGTGAGATAAATGTCATATATTTAACGAAAATATTTGTTTTTAAATATAAATTAATTTAAAAATGAATTCGTATCGAAAATTTAATGAAAATCTTACCATTAGTTGATTTTTGCTAGAGTTATTTAACACACGTATATTTATGCCTTCAAAATGATCACTAAATAAGAACGTTGTTTTAATGTGTCGATAATGTAAACACGATTTTAGTCTCACATTTTCATTATTTTCATGCATTGAAAAAAATGCTTTTCGAAATTGCGGGTGCCAGCCATCTTCGTTATTACTCATTCAATATTTAAACATTTTCATCGTGCATTTCTCGAATTTCGATGGATAAAATAAATTAATTTTTTTACTTGAAATGGCTCCTCATGCATAATATTTAAAATAAGAAACATTTTGAATGCATACACAGATTTATTTTCTCATATTACCCAGAAACCCAATTTAGTGACTTTACCCTAAAAATCACGTAAATTGATCAATTAGTATTTTTATGAAAATAATGAAAACATTTTTAAGCGAATTTGAGATTTTTAATGCCCCTCTCCATGTTAAGAATGGCTTACTAAAACCTCACAAGTTGAATTATTTGGAATTATCTCCCTTATTCTTCCAGTCTGGTTTAAAGATTGCGTCATGATATCGTCGTTGTTCATTTAGCCAACAAAATTTGATTTTCTTATTTTAAAATAAACTACTTGATCAATTTACGTGAATTTTTGTGTACGAAATTCTCTTTCCGTCACGGGTATGTGGATCGGGTAATTTTTTTCTTTATTTTTGTTTTTCCATGAGAGGTTTCTATTTATCAATACTCTGAGTCTTTGGAGTATGCAATCAAGAGATTTTGCGAGTTTGTCTCTGATGTATCGTTATTTTCATGGAAAGTGTTCGACTGAGCTTCAATCTATGGTCCCCCCTCGCCAAACTTTCACAAGAAATACTCGTCTAGTTGTAAACACTATCAATAATTCCCCCCACTCTTTATCTGTGCCTAAACCTAAACGTAGATTCCATGAACAAAGCTTCTTTCTTAGAACTGCACGCCTGTGGAATTGTCTTCCGTTTTCCTGCTTTCCGGCTGACTACAATATGGTTGTGCTCAAGTCTAACGTAAATAAGTTCTTGATGAGCCGTTCCATATAAGTTATCAAATTTTCCAAATTTTCATTACTAATGATTACTATATTGTCCAATTTCTACTGTACACTCTTTAACCCTTATCCTTGAGTGGCCTCTTGGCCTTGATAATGTGGTGATGCCTATGTTAAAAAAAAAAAAATCAAACAAGGTGGTCCCGGCATATGCACGCCACTAATTCGGAAAGTAGTTTTTTTATTAAGAAAATCAGATTTTATGATGAAACGAGAATCGTATGTGTCTTGATCCATCAGATTTAGTAAAGGGTGACAACTCAATACAAACTATCGAGGTTTTAAAATCAGTCTTGTAATGGCTACTATATACTATGAATCGTTAAAAAGTGTTAAAAAATGATTTTCTATATAAAAAGATATACTTTATCCAATTTTTGTGATTTTTGGAAAATGACATTTTCATTTCATGGCATTACGTACATCATAAAGACTTTTTGGCTTTTTGTGTGTGTGTGTGTGTGTGTGTGTGTGTGTGTGTGTGTGTGTGTGTGTGAATTAGTATGAATTCTTGATAAAATATATTTTTTAAGATCCGGAAATCTTCCTATATGTACGTACATCGTGTGCGTCGAATAAAGATGTAATGTATATGTCTGTACCAAAGGATTATTTTCTTTCTTTCTTTCTTTTTTTAAAGTTAAGAGGATCGGTTTGTTTATTTGTTTATTTATTTTTAGGAAATTTTGGTGTCATAAGAATGTCTTCCGTTACGGATTATCTCCGTGAAATTCTTACTCAAACTCTCCGACCGGTCGCTTCACCACTTGTGACCGGATGTGAGCGAATTTAGTACGTTCGCAAGTGGGCGGAGTCTCAGTCTCGACGCGTAAACAGTTGCGTATATAAAGCGGGCGATTCCACGATGGCTACAAAGACCAAACAGGTTTCTTCGCGTCGTGCTTTCAACTTTGAAGTCACCAAAAAGAAGAAGAAGAAAAATATATATTATATAAAGATATATCTATATATAATTCAATCCTTTTCTTTCGACTTTTCAAAGGAAATATTAATTATTTTCCTCGCCGGAATAACAGGCATTCAATTTTAAAGGAAAAAAGAAAAAATATCGGTTAATACTTAAAAATGTTTAATCGCGTCCTTTGCCGATTCCTTATGCTTAGTGCATTCGTGCTTGGAGCTTTGGGTTGTTCGTGCACTTACGATCATCCGCAAAAACATTTCTGCGAACACGAATTTGGTAAGTAATTTATTTATTTATTTTATTTTTATCTTTTTTTATTTTTATTTTACTGTGTTTTCACCCTAAACAAGGCACAATACGACTTGGGCATAAAGTGATACTATTTGGGACAAAATTTGCAAAGATACTATGTAGGGAGTTGAGCAGCGAGATGTCTGTTCACATTACGATTAAACTTCTGCATGCCAGTACAGTTAGTAAAGCAGCAACTCAGGAGGGAATTCTAAAATCTAGCGGTTCAAGGAAAGAATTTATTGGAGTGGAAGGCTTTCCTGGCATCTAGGGATCTCTACAATGTAAGGATGGGATTTTGAGGTTTGTCGGGAGTATTTATGCTGAAGGGTTACAAGGGCTTGGAGCTCGTTGGAGCACTCTCCTTTAAAACACCCATAAAACAGGCACAGGGATGCAACATTTCGCTGATGTGACAGAGATTATTGTGGGACCTATTAGATTCGTAATTCTTTTTTTAACCTTGTCTACAAGTAAGACCAGTAGCAGATGTGCCAGCCCCAACATGACAACAATACTCCATACATGAGCGGATGGTGGCTTTGTAGAGGTACAAGATACGCTCGGGCATAAGTAACTTTTTAGCACGATAGAGAGAGCTCATCATCGCAGGCAATACCCTCGATGTATTTGTTCCAATTCATGTTCCCTGTGAATATTAAGCAGGGGTGTTTGAACAAAATACTTTCAGCTACTGTATTATTATCCAAAGCAATCAGTGGTTGAGAAGGTTTCTTGTAATTATTAAAGGAAAGAAGCTTAGTCTTAGTAGCATCCATACATAGGAATACGTATATACAGTTGTAAAAATTAATAAAATTCTCCTGCTTAATTATACAATTTTTATTTTTTCACATTTCTTTTCTTTTTGCAAGGGAGTCACTACTTATCAAGGCCTGAAGGCCACTCGAGGATAATGGTTAATGAGTGTGAGGTGGTTGGTGAGACAACAGTCTAGTGAATGGTAGTGATGGCCTGAATTTTTTTTAAGGGTGCGGCTCAATAGGAACTTGTTTACATTGGACTTGAAAATGATTATGTTGTAGTGAGCTGGAAAGCATGTCCATGGTACAGATCTTTACAGGTGGGCAGTTCTAGGAAATAATCTTTGTTTATGGAATTTGTGTTTAGATTTCGGCACAGACAGTGGGGGAAATTGTTGACAGTGAAAATCTTTTTTTGCGTTAAAAAAATAATTTTAAAAAAAAGATTTGTCAAGGGTATTTAGATTGAGGAGGTACAGGGGCATCCACCATTAAAAAACTTGTAAAACAGGCAGAGGGATGCAACATTTCCTCGGTGGGACAGAGGTTGAAGCTTAGATGACAGTTCAGAACCTATATATATATATATATATATCTATATATATATATATATCTATATATATATATATATATATATATATATATATATATATATATATAGGGTGACCCCCCCCCAAAAAAAAAAACAGAGGACATTCAATTGCTTTTCTGAGCATTTTACAGTCAACGGAGAGAAAAAGGCCAAAGACCCTAGTGTTTTGATGTGATGTTTTGAATATAATAAACTAGTTATGACCAAAGTTTCATTTCATTCGAACAAAACACTAAGAAACGGGGCCTAATTAGAGTTGGGGCCCATTTTTTTTTTTTGGGGGGGGGTCACCCTACACACACACACACACACACACACGAGCGCGCGCGTATGTGTGTGTGTGTGTGTGTGTCTATAAATTGAAAAAAATTATTTCAGGTTTACAAATTGAATAATTCTGCAAAATTTAAAGCGAGTATAAATGTAACATCACACTGACGAACAAAGAAAAGAAATTAAAAAAATCCAGATCGGCATTTTTTTTTTTTAACAAAAGTTTTTATTGCCGTTACTCTCCATTCCGGACACCACTTAAAAATCTCTCACCATCATCCATCTCGCTCCGTGTACACTTTCTCCTTTCTCTGACCACACGCTGGCCACAGCTAGCCCATTCTTGTCCTCAACATCGACTTTCTCTCTTTCCCCACCCTATCGTACATTTTTTCTCCTTTTTTTCAGTTTAACAAGAGCATTTATTACCATTATTTTCCCGTCTCGACACCACTTAAAAAGTCACTTGTTGCCACATGTCCATCTAGCCAGTCACGTTTCACTTTTCTCTGACCGCATGCCAGCCACAGCCAACCCATTCTCATCTTCGACTTTTCTTCGATGCTCACTTTCCTTCTCTTGACCACATGGCATATTTTTTCTTCTTTTTTTTCCTTTTTCTTCTCCCACACACTTCCTAATTTGCATACGTGTTTTTTTGGCTACTGCTGATGATGATATTTTCACGAGCCAGCTATCCTTCGCTGCTGCTGATATTTTCCCACGATCCCACATGTATTTTGTTACAAAAATGTTAAATCTAATATTTACAGGACAATCCTAACCAGATGAAAAAGCTCAATATTCGAGATAGAGCACTGATATAAGAAATTCAATTTAAACTGTAAATTGTTGTAAATTCTAAACACCTTGCATGCGCGTGTGTGTGTGCGTGTGTGTGTGCATGTGTGTGTGCGTGTGTGTGTGTGTGTGCGTGTGTGTGTGCATGTGTGTGTGCGTGTGTGTGTGTGTGTGTGTGTGTGTGTGTGTGTGTGTGTGTGTGTGTGCGCGTGTGTGCATGTGTGTATGTGGAAAAATACTTTATTTGATTTGGTACTTGATCGCACATGAGTGAGAACATAATGTGTCTCGTTTGATGGAGATGCAACATGTGTGATTAAATGTTGATGACAATATGACAATTATTCAATAATTTCTTTTCCAGTGTTAAAAGTTAAAGTCCGTGAAGAAAAAAAAATGCCAACTGGACACGGATTCCGAGTGGAAATCAGAAAAATATACAAGGTAAGTTTATACGTTTTTGAATTACATATTTGAATAATGGAAACGAGTCATATTATTTTGATTTGACTCGTTTCTTCTCATCATATATCATCAAATAGATCCACTGCCTTGTAGATGCCTTGGGAAAGGCAAAGACTAAGGGAGTAAACCCTGACAAAAATCTGGTTTGGAGTCCCAATAGATGGGGTGTGAAGCACTGCAGTGTCTCTTGGCAACTCCTGTACCTGGTTTGACTCTGATCGTATTGGCTTGCCTATTTGTCGGACATTGTCTGCAACGCCGAGAGGGACTTTGGTAACTAGGCAAACATAGATCTCCTTATCACCTGCTTATGCCTCTGTATCTAGCAAAACAGCTCCAGCTTTGATTGTATAGCCATAGCAGATACTGTGTTGCATCAGATGCAGAAAGCCTTTGTCTCCCGAAACAGAAGATTGCCATCATCATCTGATCTTGAATGTTATTCTCATATCATTTCAGTCAATATAAATTCCGATTTTCTTCAGTTCCAATTTTGTCAAAGTCGAGAATCATTAATCCACAGTTATAGCCTTCAAATGTTGATTATAGCTATTGTGCATCTGGCACGAACACAGACCCCACGATATTATTGTAACACCTTCGTTCAAATTGAGTTATACTTATCCAAGTATGCTGGTTAATGTAGTTGCAAAAGATATATCGTTACGGAGGTTTATCTCTGAAACTGCTTGTAGAAGTTCGTGATGTATTTTCATTCTATGGACGTCGAACATGAATGCAGAACCTGCAATATTATTGTAACACCTTTGTTCAAGCTTAAACATTCTTATCTCAATATTGCGGTTCATATAGTTTCAGAATAATCCCAAACTCTTCTATGCATTCCTAACATATTCATTTTCGTGTTATTTGGATTCATCAGACTACTGTTCTCATCTTGAGCGTGATTTTCACAATGTTTCGATCAATGTAACCTCCGACCTTCTTCAGGTGTATCTTGTCAAACTTGGGAATGTTTCTGTCGAACTCAGGAATTTGGATGGAATTTCGAGCGGAACTTTTTATTTACTTCACAAGGGTAGCGTACTCTTGTTCTGTCAGCCATGACTGGATGGAAACCTTAAGTAATTCGCAATTGTATTTTTCAGTTGCCCACACTGAGAATTGAACCTTCGACCTTTAGGAGAATATCACTTTTACAATTGATTTTTCCAAGTACTCTAACTACTGTGCTATGGGTCCTTGTGGATACCTCTGAAGAACGTCGAAGGTTACATCGGCCGAAACGTTATGAAAATGACACTCAAGATGAGAAACGTAGTCCGAAGAATCCAAATAATATGAATAACCAATCCTCATCTAAAAATTCAGAAACGTTTTTTCATTTTTTGTTTTGTATCGATTCTTCAAGGCATTCCCTGTTTAATGTCATGCATAATTTGGTTCGCTAAAAAACTGTTAATTTATTTATCAAAGATTTTAAAATGGCTTTTTTCGTATAAATATTTTTTTAAAAATTTGTTTTGTTTAACTTTGCGAATGTAAACCCCCATGAAATTATCAGCTGTTCTTTCCAGCCATCCATTTGCCATAGTTAATCGAGTCCCCTATCGCCTTACTACACAACTCAATGACATCTCGTTTGATGGTCCGTCTGACCCTCTCTCCTCCATGGATGTTAGTAACTATTAGGCCCCTCGTATTCACTAGCAATCAATCACATCAATCACTCTAGATTCATTCATACTCATTATGTTTGCGGATCAAAACAGAAAATACCTGTTTATTATGTCTTCAGTGGTTAACCCCCAATTATACATTTGTACTGATTCTCTCACACTTCCAAGCTTTAGAGTCTTCGGACAGAACAGATGCTACACTTTGACATATTTATTTGCAAAAATATAAAACACTAGAACTCACCCAGCATTGCCCAGTCGTAAAGTGCCCATAATATGCATAACTATTATATTTTTAATTAATGCTGAATTCTTATTTGTTATAAACAGAAATATCGTCGGTATTATAAACGTTAAATTTCTTTTTAAAAAAATTAAGTAAAAAAATGAATAGAAACAGAAACATGTGCATACAAGTATTACGTTTTTTTTAAACAGTTCACTTATTGTAAGAAAAAAAAAATACTGGAGCTGAGATCGAAATCAAAACCTAACGACAGTGAATAAAGTATGATAACCATTAGGCCAGCCGGACACAATCTTTAAAAGTATTTTCAAACCTACTTATTCTTTACATAAGTAATCTGTCATGTAAACGATTCATGCATGCACATTCGTGAAACAGTTGACAAACAGAAAAAAACAGATACCCCCCTACCAAGTTTTCAATTTTGACCCCTTAGCAGTTTTTGTTTTCTTTCTGGATGAAAACTGATTAAAAAGTTTTCCACATGTCTGAATACTCTATATACCAAATTTCAAGTAAAAAATCCGTTGAGTATATAGGTTGAGAAACGTCCTCACACACATTCTCACTTTTATTGATATATAGATTTGCATGAACAGCAAATTAGGCACAAGGCCATTCAAAGTGTGGGGAGGGAAGGGGCTAAATGAGTGCTGCTGATCATCTTTTGTCATGAATACGAATAAATGTCTCTCCCACTTTTGACTAGACTCATCACAGTCACCATAATACCACATACATATTGGGACACATTCTACTTGAGATATCCCCAAATTGATTTGAAACTTTATTGTTTATAAATAAAGGGTGGAACGATAAAATTGTTGCCATAGAAAAGATGACATGATTCCATTTCCGTTTAATGAAAACCGGTTTTCTTTTTTTGCTGCAAACCATCTACTAATTGGTCAGTTGTATACAAATTCCAAGAGTGATAGGAGCCTTCTATCATGTTTGAAAGTGACAATGTTCAACAAGTGAGATCGGAGATGTGCCGCTGTTTACCAATCCAAGTTATGACAACAGGACCATTGCCAGCACCCTCAAAACGCAAATCCATCCGGTTCAATGAGGGTATAGCCCAATGAAGTGTCCGACCATGGTTATGGTCTTTGATGTGTGAAAGCTACATCATGCTACCTCACATGTTGGTTTGAAAATCAACACCAAAGTATACATGGATGTGCTGAAGAGTGTGGTGCTCACTGGCAGACCCTGGGTGTGGCAGCAGGACTTGGCGCCGGTCCACAAGTCCAAAGACTTGGCTTCAGATGGAATGCTATGACTTTGTACTCTTCTCTCACTGCCCCCCTCCTCCCCCGATCTTAACCCCGCTAGACTACTTTGTTTGGTCATATGTCGAGAACATCACCAACATGACCTCCCAAAACAGCAAAGCCAGTCTGATCGCTGCTATCTGCCAAGTATTTGCCAAGCATCCACCAGCTCTTGTGAAAAGGGCATGCTCTCAGTTTTGGACCCGTATCAAGGTGGTCATTGAGGTGGTGACTGAGGCTGAATCCGGCTACATTGAATAGATATCAGCTCTACTACATAATCAAGTAACCTGAATTAATTTTTTCAATAGAATTTTAAAATAAAGCTGTAGTGTTGTTTTCTTTAGAGCAACAGATTTAACGTCCCACACTGTATACTTTTGACTGATGAAACTCAGTCAAAAGTACTTACAAAAAACAACGAAACGATAAAACAAATGGGCGAAGATAACTATGAAACTTTCTTGCACAGATTCAACCGGGAAATAAGAACGATAATTCGAAAAATTGAAAAATTACGAAAAGGTTGTTAAGCAAAAACACTACGTGCTATTCAACAGTACTTGTCTGTATGAAAATATGCTGCCTAAATACAAATATATATACATATATATATATATATATATATATATATATATATATATATATATATATATATATGTATATATATATATATGAGCAAGCAGTTAATAAAACATGTTAAAAAACACTTTGAAATGAGTTAAAAACATATTTAATCTGAAAAGGAAACACTAGATAAATGGATAGTCCTTAATCCGCGGAGTTTCGAAGAAATACTCTCCTTCTCATCAGAGGGTAGGAATTAGCAAAATGCGGGATCGGATTTTGCATGCAGAAGTATTTGATGAAACAACAAATAAGTCAAAGATCTTACTTGAAAACAAAATAAGTTAAGCAGAGGGAATATGGTAAAGAAAAAGGTGATTACACATGAATGGATAGTCTGGTGGAAGATAAAAAATCCAGTGACGGTAAAATCCAAATATAAGACTTCAAGAAAGTTAAAAGAATTTCCATTTGTACATACATATATATATATATATATATATATATATATATATATATATATATATATACATATGTATATATATTGATTATTATATATACATTGGTTACTGTACATGCAATAACCCTGATCTTCGAGTGGCTTCCGGGCCTTAATAAGTGGTGACTTCCATGTAAAAAAAAAATATATATATATAAGAGAGAAACTCTGTTCCGTCTGCCTGCTTCCCTCCGGACTACAACTTGGATGTCTTCAAGTCCAATGTTAACAAATTCCTAATGAACCGCCCCCTTAAGTAAACACTTCATCAAATCTCCACACTAACGTAATGTACTTGCAATAACCCTTATCCCTGAGTGGCTTCCGGGCCTTGATAAGTGGTGATCACTGTGTAAAAAAAAAAAAGTAGAATTGTAAGTTGAACTTTCTCTTATAATAAGCTCTACCCTCTATTGCGTATTGAGCTTTTTTATTCGGTTGGGATGAAATTTTCTATTTATAAATACTGTTATTTATATTAGTTTGAAGTTTGCCATTGTGTATATCAGGTAAACACTACATCCCTTTGATATCATTAATATATATATATATATATATATTTAAAGTGATGGTTGTGTAGTTCCAACGAGAGAAAAAATGTATATTTAAAAGAGTGTAGCCATCAACAATTGTGGTTTTTTTTTAAAGGTTTTCATCATATTTTTATTTTAAAATATTTTTATAACGCGTTTCGAGCTTAGGGTGTGCTCTCTTCAGATATTTTCGTAAAAAGTTTTTCTTTAAAATGGGAGTTTGTGGATATGCCTCCGCTGATATTAAATATGTTTTTCATAGTGGTGCGATGCGTGTGTTCAGTGTTTAGACGTTCTGTCTCCAACTTTAAGTGTTTCACTGTGACCGGTCAAAGTTAGTTTCAAAGAGTGTTTTTTAGTCCATATGGTGAAGGTTTTTATGGCTTCTTTAGGGTTCTTTTTTAAAGACTTTCTTTCCCCATGTATAGCATACACTCACACACAATCACACACGCATACATATATATTCATGTACATGTACACATGCACACGCACACAGGCACACACACATACACACGCGTACATACATAGAAATATATGTAGGAGCATACATATATACACATATACATACCCATCTACACACTCACACACGCACTCGCATACATCCACCGCTAACAATTATTTTTAATTTTTTATTTTTTATTTTATATATATATATATATATATATATATATATATATATACACTTTTTTTTTTTTTTTTTTTTTTTTTTCCTACCAAAACACGCATCCCTTTGATATCATTAATATATATATATATATATATATATATATATATATATATATATATATATATATATATATATGTATATATATATATATATATATGAGAAAAGATTTCATCAAAAATATTCGATGCCCACGTAGGTTTGTTTTTTAGTCATTAATCTTTTTTGAAACTTTGAAACAAATAAAAATGTGTATAAAATGGACACTTTCATCTCACATTATTGATTTTTGTGTTGTTTTAAAATTCAAATCACATAAAAATTGCAAGTTTTCTTTTGACTCGTCAATTTTTATTATAGAATTTTTTATAATGAAGATTGATTAGTTCAATTGAAGATCGATGAGTTAAAATAATGATTGATGAGTTTAAATTATGATTGATTAGCTAAAATGATAATTGATTAGTTAAAGATCGATGAGTTAAAATATAATTGATCCATTAAAATGATAATTGATGAGTTAAAATATAATTGATCCATTAAAATATAATTGATGAGTTCAAATGAAGATTGATTAGTTAAGATTATGATTGATAAGTTTGTCTGTTGTATGAACCATGTAAGTTGTTCAAAATGGTATTTTTCTATGTTTTTTAAGGTGAACATCTGATGAGTAAGTGATTAAAAATGCAGCAAAAACATAATTTTGCAGACTTGTTATTTGCGAATGAAACAATATTCTAATGGTTAACTTTTTGAAAAGCAGTAAATTACCAACTGAGAAAATTTGATCTTTGGAACTTTGAGAAATATTATATTACACTCTGTATATATATATATATATATATATATATATATATATATATATATATATATATATATATATATATATATATGTGTGTGTGTGTGTGTGAGTCATCACTTATCAAGGCCCAAAGGCCACTCGAGGATGAGGATTAACGAGTGTACAGTAGTCAATGGGACAATACCATAGCAATCGTTAGAAGTGTAGATTTGGTAAATTGGATTACTTAAGAAGAACGGCTCACCAAGAACTTGTTTACGTTGGACTTGAAGACGACCATATTGTAGTCAGCTGGAAAGCAGGAAAACAGAAGAGAGTTCCACAGGTGTGCAATTCTAAGAAAGAAGTTTTGTTCATGGAATCTACGTTTAGGTTTAGGCACAGATAAAGAGAGGGGAGAATTATTGATAATGTTTTCAGGTAGATGAGTGCTTCTCATGAATGTTTGGTGAGAGGGGGGGCATAGATTAGAGCTCAGCCGAGCACTTGCCATGAAAATAACGATAAAGCAAATACAGGCTCGCAACGTCTCTTCTGTGAGAAAAGGTTGCAGGGAAGAGAAAAGCTGCAAAGTCTATTTTGAACCCTGTCAAGTCAGGATAACATCTTTCTAGCAGCTCCTGCCCAAATGTAGCAACAGTACTCCACCCTTGGACATACCTGGCGCTTATATAGTTATAGAAATGCATCAGCAGTGAAGTATCTACTGGATCGATAGAATGATTTCACCATTTTCCCTGCAACCTTGGCAACGGATTTGATGTGCATGTTTCATTTCAGATCAAGAGTAAAGGTCAAGCCCAAAAGCTTGTTAAAACATTGAGCCTCCCCAAGACGAGAGCCATTCAGTTCAATTGATGCCAGATGTGGCTCAGAGCGTTGATGATGTAAAGATAGAAGCTTGATTTTACATGCATTAAAATTAACCAGCCATCTCTTTCCCCATTGTACTGCATGATCAAGATAAGAGCAGAGAGAATCAGAAAGAACTTGATCGATTACAGCCTTTGATGTGCTGCCCTAGATGGTAGTGTCATCAGCATAAATGTCTATGAATGATCTTAGGATGTGATTTGGAAGATCATTTATGTAGATCAGGAAGAGAGTTGGGCCCAGGATGAACCCCTGTGGGACTCCAACATTAATACTTAAAGCTTCTGATTTCTGCCCCTTAGCCACTACTATATATATATATATATATATATATATATATAAAATAAAAATTTTGATATCGAAAATTTATTCAAATTAAAAAAAAAATTTTTATAAACCTCTAAGGAAAGTATACAAAATTTTAATTATTCGAAAAGGATTACAAATAAAACAGGAAAAACCTTATTCCATGGAGTTTCGAAGAGTGTAATTCTTCTCACCACACACACACACACACACACACACACACACACACACATATATATACAAGTATGCCGCCCGATGTTGCTCACTCATAAAACACACTTAAATACAGTATTTTAATTTATGCAGATTTTTATTTATTATCATAGAACAACTTCTCTATTGATTATTATATTGTACCCAATATATATAGTAAAGAGTTCAAAAGTTAAAAAAAAAAAATGACTTCGATGCCATCAGCTGAAATCGAAACCAAACATTCAGTGCCCTAGTTGTTATTTAGCACTTCAACCGTCTGAACTATCATCAAATCGATAAAAAGAAACGCAAAAAGTAAATCAACATTCTTACCAAAAACCAACTGTTTTTTTTTCTTGATAATTTTGACCCTTTAGTAGCTATTTTTACTGGCTAAAAAACAAATTAAAAGTGTTCCCCAGGTACAAATATCCTATATATCAAGTTTCAAGTCTGTAGACCAAAGATTCAGAGAGGAGTTTGGTAGAGACATAGACGTTTCACACACACACACACACACACACACACACACACACACACACACACACACACACACAGACAAGGTTATTTTATATATATATATATATATATATATATATATATAAATAGTTAGTAAGTTATAAAATATATATGGCGATTAAGCTACACTGAATATTCTGCGTTTCATCCACTCTAGGATTCTTCAGGCTTATGTGCGACTTCTGTGGCTGTGTGTCGTTTTTATATATGCATCTTCTATTGAGATTTTAGTTAGCCAATCAGCTTTCTAGTATCCACCGCGCCCTTCCTATCAGCCAATGAACAGGCATTTATCGGACAAAAGCCTATTTGACCTCTGGTTGACCTGTTCCTTTGTGTGTGCTCTATTTAGCCTGGATATTTAGTTTCTTGATCTGTTTTAAATCTAGGTTAGTGTTTTTTTTTGGTTTTTTTTTATTAATGTTAGTTAAAAGTAAATACTAAAAGTTTACGCATAAATCTATACTTTCATATATTAATTTTATGTGAGTAAATTAAGTAGTTATATATAAATATATTGTTCCTTTTTATGAAACAGATTTTTAATTTTTAATTCTAATTTGAATTTTAAATTGTCAATCACATTACTAAATATATATATATATATATATATATATTATCTTAAATTCTACACATGCAGAAATGTAGAAGAAATGTAGAAATGCAGAATATAGAAACTATACATAAAAGAATTAAGCGTAATATTTAAATGAAACTAATCATCTAATAAGAAACCATAAAACATGAATAATTAATTTTTAAACCTCACATTTTTCAAATGAATATGCAAATTAGTTAATCTTCATGAAGTCGTTCGCATATCCATGATTGCGTGTATTAAGAAGTTCGTTTTAATAATTTTTAAATAAAAAAGTAGGCTTTTAATATTAATGTCAAAGCGAGGAAAAATCTCAAATTTATATTTATATAGAAGATACATTATTATTATTATTATTATTATTATCATTATTATCATTATTATTATTTTATTATTATTATCATCATTATCATTATTATTATTATTATTATTATTATTATTATTATTATTATTTTATTATTATTATCATTATTATCATTATTATTATTATTATTATTATTATCATTATTATCATCATTATTATTATTATTATTATTATTATTTTATTATTATTATCATTATTATCATTATTATTATTATTATTATTTTATTATGATTATTATTATAATTATCATTATTATTATCATTATATCATTATTATGTAAAATATCTAACACCATTATTCACCTTTTATATAAGATCACTTGATGATTTTAGAGTCTATTTAAAATAAAAATGATCGCCATACAATTGTTCCGAAAAAAATGATTTATGCATTTTATTTGCTTCTTGTTTTTCAGGGAAATCTTAAGAATTTGAATCTTACCAAGGGCCGATCCGTTATCTTGGAAATGCCGCCTGCCTGCAACATTGATCTTATGCAAACTGGAGATAAATATGCGATTTTTGGTAAATATAGAAAAATTATTTCCACATTTTAAAGATGTAATTTTTGATAATTATTCTAATGTCATTTTTTGTACACATAAAAACAATATTTTTTCTGAATTTTAAATATGCGATTTTTGGTAAATATAAAAAAATTATTTCCACATTTTAAAGATGTAATTTTTGATAATTATTCTAATGTCATTTTTTGTACACATAAAAACAATATTTTTTCTGAATTTTAAATATGCGATTTTTGGTAAATATAAAAATATTACTTCCACATTTTAAAGATGTAATTTTTTGTAAACATAAAATCAATATTTTTTCCAAATTTTAAATGTCATTTTTTTTTTTAAACATAAAAGCAATATTGTTTCCACATTTTAAATATGTCATTTTCAGTAAATACAAAAACCAGACATCTTTCACATTTGTAGTACACCATTTTCGGTATATTACCATATGAAATTGAGATGTCTTTCCCATTTCAAATATGCCAATTTTGGTAAATATAGAAACAATATTTCTTCAACATTTTAAATATGTTATTTTCGGAAAACATAAAAACAAGATTTCTTTCACATTTTAAATATCTCCTATTTGACACCAGTGAATTGAATTCTTGAAATAACATAAAAAAATAACCACAGAAAAATGGCAAAATGGCAGCCATTGTGTATGTTGTTATATCTTGGTAGGTGACTTTTAAATTAACTAGTATGAATTTTGACGAGGATCACATTAGTACATGTCAGGATAACTTCAGTGAAAAAGGAAATATATCTAGCTGTAGTTGGCGTGATTGAAGCAGATATCAAAGGTTGGCTCACTAGACAGAATGCGTTAGAAATACATGTGTCAGCATATATGAGGTGATGAGGAGGGAAACAAAAAAATTTGTGAAAGTCAGTTTCTGGTCGAGATCAATAGAAACGAGATGCACCCAACAATGTAGAGAAAATCTGATGGAATGTTTCCTCACTTTTTCCTTTTTTTTACTCACAGTCACCCCTAAAAAGTCATATTACCACTTGGACATAAGGGGTTACTATTTAGGACACTGCCTAGGAAAGATGTTGGTTTACATTACATTTAAACTTCTGCTTATCAGAACCATAACATAGATTTGAAAAATATTAAAACATCGTTTTATGCTTCAAACACATTTAATCATTTTCAAAAAAAATCCTAGAAGCATATGTGGAATATATATATATATATATGATTAGTTTTTTGGAAAAAGAAATCCAGCAGAGTGCTCAATTAAAAGGAAAATCCGAAATGTAAGAGCGTATTTATATTTTGTATACAGAAAGTTGTTAGATGAGACAAATCATTCGTACCGTCGGTTTCAAGCTCGATAATAAGGACCGTTTAAAGTATCCTTATCAAGCTTATTATCGAGCTTGAAACCGACGGTACGAATGATCTGTCTCAACTAACAACTTTCTGTACACAAAATATAAATACGCTCTTACATTTTGGATTATCTTTTTAATTGAGCACTCTGCTGGATTTTTTTTTCAAAAAAAAAACTAATTATATATATATATATATATATATATATATATATATATATATATATATATATATATTATTTATTTTTATTATTTTCAAAATAGTAATCTACGTAGATGCGTACATGCCTGTTACAAGATAACTACCTCTCATCATATATATATATATATATATATATATATATATATATATATATATACTGGCAAAAGTACCCGTCGTTGACTGGGTTCAAAAACAGCCTACAGAAAATAGACTCTGGTTTATTAAAGTATGATAGGTTATGAAAATGAAAGGGTTGTAATGAGATAGCTTCGAATTTGGGGATATCAAAACCAAAGCAAAATATGATGAAAGTAAAAATAAAATAGATAAACCCCATAATTTATTATACCATACCTGTTCACACTGAAACACTTATCACAATATTCTGTGGATCTATATTAAAAAACCTTGTTAAACTTTGTGACATATTTCCATTCTATGGAGGTCAGGCGCAAACGAACACCCTATAATTTTATTATACCATATCTCTTCAAATTGAAACATAATTATCAAAACATACTTACGCAGATAGATATGAAAAGTCGTTATTAAAGTTTGTGTCTATTTCCATTCTATGGAGGCCAGGCGCGAACCCAGACCCACAATTTTATTATACCATCCCTATTTAAGTTAAAACATACTTATCAAAGTATTATTATGTACATCTATATCAAAAACACTTCTAAACGTTTTTTTTATTTTAAAATTTTTTATTTCCATACTTTGTGGACCAGGCGCGTATGCAGACCTCACAATTTTAATGAATCATCATTATACCAGATCAAACATACCTATTCCTGTGTCTCGATACATCTATCATTATATGTGATCAGTTTTCTATTATAGTCAACCATATAGGAGCCTATTTGTAACCAGACACACACACAGACGTTCAGCTTTATATCATAGATATATATATATATATATATACGTACATGTATATCTTGTTTTTTGCAGCCAACAGTTCAAATGGAAACATATATACTGATATTTGTAGTGGAAATATGCCATGGTATATGACGACAAAATTCTATAGACGGTCTTTGACAAAATTCTTCAAGTCTGGTTGTGATTGCTATGTAAGTATTTAATAATCATCTCTCTCTCTCTCTCTCTCTCTCTCTCTCATATATATATATATATATATATATATATATATATATATATACAGTAGAACCCCGGGATACGTAAGAAAAAATTAGTAACAAAATACAGTATAGTATATATAATACACTTGTATATAATCAAATAACATTATAAATAACACCGTAAGGCGGGGGAAATACCGTAACCAGGGTCTGGAAAAACATTGTATTCCACATCGTAACCTTTCTAAAACGTAACCTGGGGTCACCGTATCCCGGCGTTCTACTGTAAATATATAAATATATATAAATATATATATATATATATATATATATATATATATATATATACTCATAAGCAAAAAAAAAAATGCGCCAGGAGTGAAAGAAGGAAGAAATCGATTTTTCAATATTTTTCCCTAAATTTTTGTTAATTTGAACTGAAAATTTCTATTTTGCAAATCACTACTATTATAGCATATAATAATAAATGGAAAAAATAATCCTCAAAAATGGTAAGACCTCATCTTTGTGAGGATATAAACAACCGAATTGCAGGATTAACGCAGTCCAAAATGACTTACAAGCAGACTTTGGATATTTTAAGAAAAGAAAAAGTGAAAACATCTCTTTCCATAGTGAAGCAGATTGGTCAAAGGTTCGAAGTCGAATGCTTGGTTAAAGGGAAATCTGGATCTGGTCGCCCTAGAGCATTCACTTTGAAGGACGATCACAGGCTTAAATTAACTGTTTTGAAGGATTTAAAAAAAAACTTCAGAATTCAAAACAAGCACTGGAAATTCTCTTTCTAGATATATAATATCTAGACAAATGAAAAAAATGGGATTTTCCTCTAAAAGGTGTGCAAAGAAGCCATTTTTATCTAAGAACATCAATGAAAGAAAGAGATTTTTCTCGTGTTATGGCAAGAAAGATACAGACTGGTTCAGGAATGCTTTCTCGTTAGATGAATCAAGATTTTGTCTTGTTATTGATGCTCCCGATGCTCCCGAAAGGTGCAATCAAAGAACTGGAGAAAAATTTTCCTAAAGTTGCATAAAAACGACAGTTAAAACGGGAATGGAGAGATAATGGCATGGGGAACTTTCACTGCATCAGGATATGAGAAGTCAATCAATGCAAAGGAATATATTCGAATATTAGAAACAAGACTTTTACTAAGTATCCAGAAGCTGGAAATATCTCAGAACATTATTTTTCAACATGATAATGCCCTTGCATACACTTCTAAAGTCACAGAAAATGGTTTTCTGATAATTCAATTAATGTGATATTTTGGCCAGGTCAAAGCCCCGATTTAATCCAATTGAGAATATTTGGTCCATAACATCTCGTTCATTGGATGGAAGAACTTTTTCGAACAATGACAAACTGTGGGAAGCTGTGCAAAGCGAATGGAATAGCATCTCCTCTTCACAGTGTTCTCCTTTGGTTGAGAGCATGTCTAAAAGGATTGATCTTTTAAAGTAATCAAAAGGGAATGCGATTCCATACTAAGCATTTATTAAAGTAAATGTCTTGTTCTCTGTTATTAGTCTCGTTTAAGTTTCCTTGTTCAATTGTTCTTTGTTCAATATAGCTCTTAGTGCGATAAATTGTATAAAATTTGTTTGGCCCATTTTCTTTGCTCACGAGTGTATATATATATATATATATATATATATATTAGTGTCTGTAGGTATTTAATTATTATAGTAAAAAAATAATGACAGCCCCTTTAAGAAATTCATTTCTTATCGTTAAGCACTTTCAGTTGAATTAAAGTCGGTCAATTTAGCTCTTATGCATAGATCATCGTATAACGATTAGATCACTCTCTGACTGACGTGTCGCGGAGTTCGAATCGTTCGGCTGGTGTTAATCATGACACCCTGCACTGAAGAATCCCAAAAGGATGAAACACTAGTGTCTGTAGGTATTTAATTATTATAGTAAAAAAATAATTATATATATATATATATATATATATATATATATATATATATATATATGTTGAAACTATAAAAACAAGTATTATTCAAATGATTCACACTTTTATAATATACCAGTACACTAGGAGCAGACACTCATTTTTATGCTCATTTTAAATGAAGTTTCAGTTTTATAAACTATACAAGCGTACAATTATTTTGGCCCTTTACTGACATTTTTATATATGTATTTCTCCATATATGTTGCTTTAATATCCTCATACCAGTGAGAGCACTCATCAGCGCTAAATATCTATAAAAATTAAAATAACAGAAGTCACATCGACCTATAGATAGTCTCTCTCACTGACAGTCTGATACATTCACAATTTTCGAAGTGGTTTTTGATAGCCTTACAACATATGCAAAGTCCAAGATTTTATTTATTTTAACAATCCTTTTTTCCTCCCAGAAATACAAACTTTGGTACATTTTACAGATCTGTTCATTCACAAAGAACAATCAATATTTGTATGTCCTCCATGGAATCATCAGAAAAACAAAAAGTTTTCAAAGAAAAAAATGCATAATGATGTAATAGGTAAAATTGATAAAGAACCAAACAACTCATAGTACATTTCCAGTGGGTTGACATCTTATATTTCCGTAGTGGTTCGAGTACTTGGAAAAATGCAGTTGTAAAAGTGACCTTTTTCTGAAGGTTGAAGGTTAAATCCTCAGTGTGGGCGACCGAAAAAATACAATTGTGAATTACTTAAGATTTCTATCCAGTTATGGCTGATGGAACAAGAACATGCTACCCCTATGGATTAAAAAAGGGGTTCTGTTTGAAATTCTGTGCACATTCCTGAGTTTGACAGATTCACCTGAAGAAGGTCGGAGGTTACATCTACCGAAACATTGTGAAAATGACACCCAAGATGAAAATAGTAATCCCAAAGAATCCAAATAATATGAATAATCAATTATCATCTAAAAAAAAACTCGGAAACGAAACGTCATTTTCTTGTGCGTCTTCTTCGTCATTTTTGTTCTCCCTCTTTTTGCACTTTTGTTCTTGTTCTTCTGCTTTGTATATATCAGCCACTAGCAGGGACACTTGACGTTGCCCGGGATTGAATAATGATCAACAAATGTTTCACATTTCCATATTGTCATCGAAATCGGTGAAATCACCCATTTTTCAATCAAATCGATTGATTGTCTGCTCTAATTGGGGACTCATCGCAGTGCACCGGGAGGAAGCTTCACATGCCCCCCATCGTAGCGACATTCTACAATACACTGTAGAGAACCTACTGTTGATTTTAAAATATTTTTTATAATGGTTTGAATTAAAGTTTAAAATGCAAAAGTCAAGCATCATTCCCCGTGTTTTGACAAGCTTCTGGGTTTGACCTTTACTCCTGATCTAAAATGGAACACTTACATCAAGTCTGTTGCCAAGGTCGCTGGAAAGATGGTGGGATCCTTCTACCGCTCCAAAAGATATCTCACTACTGATGCAATTCTCTATCTATATAAAAGCCAATACTGTTGCCATATCTGGACAGGAGCTGCTAAAAACAGTCTATCCTGCCTTGACAGAGTACAAAATAGACTCCGTGGCTTAGTGGGGGATACCCTTTTCTCTACTCTGCAACCTCTCTCCCACAGAAGAGACGTTGCGAGCCTATCCTTTGTTTTATTGTTATTTCCATGGCAGGTGCTCGTCTGGACTCCAATCTCTGGTCCCCCCTCGCCAATCTTTCACAAAAAGCACCCGTCTAGCTGAATCCACTGTGAAAAATTTCCCTCACTCTATATTTGTGCCTAAATCAAAACGCGGATTCCATGAACAAAGCTTCTTTCTTAGAACTGCACGCCTGTGGAACTCTGTTCCGTCTGCCTGCTTCCCACCGGACTACAACTTGGATGTCTTCAAGTCCAATGTTAACAAATTCCTAATGAACCACCCCCTTAAGTAAACACTTCATCAAATCTCCACACAAACGTAATGTACTTGCAATAACCCTTATCCCTGAGTGGCTTCCGGGCCTTGATAAGTGGTGATCACTGTGTAAAAAAAAAAAAAGCATCACGGTTCAATTGTGCTCTAAACAGAAACGTTCATTTCTAACGTTCCCCTGTCATATCAAATAACCTACTGTTGATTTTATATCCCTGGTCTTTCTGCTTGTGCGGTAATAATGGCTTGAATTTAAGTTTAAGATGAAAAAGTAAAGCATCATGGTTCAGTTCTGCTTTAATCAGAAACATTCATCTCGAATGCGTCCCTGTCATATCAAAGAATCTACTATTGATTTTATATGTTGGGCCTTTCTGCTTTTGTGATAATAAAACTTTTCAAATGCATTTGATGTTAAGTTGTGTAAGGTGTTCTTGTTCCTTCTTTCTTATTTTGATTATCGATTATCAATAATTATTGAAGACATTCCGCTACAAAACCTATCTAAGAACACTGTCAGATACATAAAGTATATTTGTGTGAAATTTCATATCAATCGGCCCACTTGTTTAGGAGTCCATAGGGAACTCACTCAAACACACACAAGCACACACATACAAACACACAGATACATGCACACACACACACACACACACACACACACACACACACACAAAGTTCTTTTTATACAATTGTAAAGATAGCGATTTTGAATTTTTGTTCTCATCAGCAATATCTAATTATATTTTCAGCCTGAATTTGAGCCGTATCCGAAGTATGACAAATGCAACTGGAATTCTTCATTCTTGAAACGACATGGTAAAAAATGTGAGTGGGTGAAAACAAAATTTTGGCGGGAATGTAAAAAGAGTAGTCACTCCGCGGAATAAATCCGTTTGCTGACCGCCGTCAACGTGCGCAACCAAAGCAGATAAAAAATAATTTTACTACAAATTTTAATATAGTGCATATTTAGAATTACACTTAATCTAAAATACAGGAAATACAAGCAAATCTTTATGATGTACAATTTACTCTTAAAATGATTTTTCTTATATATATATATGTAAGAAAAATCATTTTAAGAGTAAATTGTAGCAATTATAAGGCTGATATTGATCTCGATAGTTCGAACTGAGTTGTCTCCCTCTTATTTATAAACAATATTAGTCGCTAAAAATCGTAAAATTTGATTTTCTTATTAAAAAAATTAGTTGATCAATTTATGTGATTTTTGGAATATGACATCTTTGTTCCATGACAGATACGCATGTCGTAAAGATTTGTTTCTATTTTCTGTATTTTTTTATAAAGTCGAATTCTAAATAAGAACCCACATACATACACAGTCAAGATGATTGACAAGAGTTGCTGATGATGCATTTTTTAAACATCGTTTTATTTATGTATTTATTTGCAGACTGTTATCCTCATCTTCATAATTATTGTTTCACCACGTTTCGGCCGACTATTCATCTGGCCTTCTTCAGGTGATTAACCATGTTGGATAGGAATGATCAGTCTCGTAGCTGTATCCCCAATAATTACAGCCTTCCATAGTTGTAGTCTCACCACGTTTTGGCCAACTAAATCTCTGGCCTGCTTTGGGTAAGATTGAAACCGCTAATTTCACACAATGCTCACCTGGAACCTTAGAGCCCCCCCCCCCGCTTCGGCGGCACGGGGGGGCAAGATCAAAGTGTAGTATCTTTTCCGGCAGATGCTGCAAGCAAAGACCAGATGTGGGGGTAACCCCACATATCTGAACTTGGTCAAGGTAGGGATCACCCTATGACCACAGTTACTATTCAGCTCCCATTTCCCACCTCTCGGGAGCAGGATCCCCCTTTCCCTCCCTCCATCTCCACATTAAAAAACGGCCTTGTGCCTAATTTGCTCAGTGGGGAAGCAAATAAATACCAGGCTCAATGTCTCTATCCACTGTGCCATAGGCCCGGAACGATGATCAAGGTTGAAAATCCAAGAAGATGAGTTGGTCAAAACGTGGTGAGACAACAACAACTATGGAAGGCAGTAATTACTGAGGACACATTACAAGACTCAGAATTCCTATCCTGTTGCGGTTAATCATGTGAAGAAGGCCAGAGGATAAGTTGGTCGAAACATGGTAAAACAACGGCAACTATGAAGATGAGGATAACAGTCCACAAATAAATAAATAAATAAATGCATAAATTACTCATCTCATAGGATTCTAATAATATATATATATATATATATATATATATATATATATATATATATATATATATATATGACATCGTTTTATTCTAAAAATGATGACACACTAAAGACACAAAAAACAGGCTGTGCAATTACAGATCCACACATTCTACGGGCAGATTTTATAACAATACGATGAGAAAATGTTACACCGACCTGTATACTTTAAACGTTCTGAAACTTCTTCCAAGTTTGTTTTTTATTTAAAAATTAGATTTTTTTTTAAACCTCTCTTTTTCGTCACATGCTTTGCTCTCTATTATTGTTGGTGTTTCATTCTTTAAAGTAATGGTAAAAAAAAAAATGAATTGACCTATCACTAACCCTAAGTCAGAGTAGCAAGCCTCTCCCCGGTACATAGTGTTAGTAGCATGGTAAATCATTTTGGCTATCTTTTAAAACTAAATTTATCCCAAAGTGGCCACCTTCCTAAAGATGGGCACCATCCTTGATTTTTTTTTCTGTGTTTTGGCTAAGTCAAAGTAATGATAACAAATTCAGAGATAATAAATCTTATCATCAGTTTCCACACTTTAAAAGCATACAGGTCGGTAGAAAATGAAATGTTAATGCGTATTGTGAAAGTCACTTGTTGTACATTTTGCTTATTTTTTATTATAATTTCTCGGTTGTTAATTGTGCTACCATTTTACCAAAAAAAAAGCAATTGTTTAATTTTACGTCAACTGTACATAGAAAACTGAACCCTATACTAAAAATTGAACAATTATTTGATTAAATTTTGTTATTGTTTTGCTTTGTAATATAAAAAGGTTGTTGCTTAATTCAGAGAATTCTCTTGCGTCCAAATCGCTCATTTAATGGCGGCATGTCTATTTCAGGTCACGTGGTTGAAAAAATATCTTGATCTTAAAGAATTACCTCTCTAAATTGTAATCATTGTTTAAATAAAGGCTGTTAATAAAATTTAGTAATGGCATGATTCTTTTTTTTTTTTTTTATCAATGGCACGATGGTGGTTTTACTAAAATAAACATAACCACTGTGTCTCAAATGGATACTTCCATTATTACTAAATTTTGTTAAACTGCCTTGGTGTTTCTGCAGTATCATGGAATTAATTTTTTAAAAAATGCTTTACCTGTAAAAGCACTGTCACATACTTACGTATTGGCATTTTGGCATATAGTTGATCGCGTCCCCCACGAAACATCTTCCAAAAAATATTTTAACGGAAAGAATTTATCACATTCTTAGACGAATTATTATTATTATTATTATTATTATTATTATTATTATTATTATTATTATTATTATCATCATTATTATTATTATTATTATTATTATGAAAACATTTTCATTGAATGAATTTACGGATAATATTATTCAAAATTCTTCAGCAATATGACTTATTATGTATTAATAATATGTAATATAATAATAATAATAATAATAATAATAATAATAATAATAATAATAATAATAAAAAAAAAAAATAATAATAATAATATTATTATTATTTTTTTTTTTTTTATTATTTTTTTTTTTTTTATTATTTTTATTATTATTATTATTATTATTATTATTATTATTATTATTAACAACATTTCATATGAAAATAAGCAGAACAATGTGAACAGTTCTTTTATTTAATAAATGTGTAATATTTATTTCTTGTAACTGTTAACTTTTTTATGTAAAACATTCTGAAAAGTAAATAAACATTTTGTACAGATTATCATTCTAAACTACTTACAATAGTAATAAAAATACTGCTAGTAGTAGTAGTAGTAGTAGTAGTAGTAGTAGTAGTAGTAGCAACAATTCGTCTAAGAATGTGATAAATTCCTTCAGTTAAAATATCTGTTGGAAGCACTTCGTCGGGGATGCCAAATCGGCTATCACCGTCTAGAAAACGGCAGAAGTAATGACACATTGAAATGGCTCGAGAAATATGCTGTAATGCCTCGAAATTAGTATAAATTAAAAACAATGACGAAAAATGATCCATAAGATGTGATGTATTTTTTACAAAAAAAAAAAAAAAAAATCATAGACAATATTGGTCTGACATTTTCTATTTTAGAAATGATGGATTTTCATTAAAAACAATGAAAGCAAGGGAGATAAGTCTAAATGATGGATTGCAATTACCTCCCCTAGATTTTAACTCTTCCACATCAAAATGTAATGAACTGTATGATCTGATAAATTTTATTTATACTTGTAACTATTTTCTACTGGATCATTTTTAGTAATTTTTGGAACATATGCTAATTTTGATATGCAATGTAAGTACGTATTAATTTTTTTGTTTTGTTTTTTACTTTAAATGCATTTCTTTGAAGTCTATTGCATTTGTTTAAGCATTTGTTAAAGTAAGGGAGATAATTCTTTGATATTTTTTATGTCACATGATCAAGAAAACAATTCAACATGAAATTGTGATTTATTCTTAATTAATCAATTAATGAATTAATTAATTGATTCATTGATTGATTCATTAATTGATTCATTAATTGATTAAAAAATCAGGATGAATTGCTTTATGTTTTTGTTTGCAAATGAAACATCAAATAAATTAATGATTAACGATAAAAAAATATATCTCTATTAATAAAAGTATGAGACAAAATTTATGTGTGTATTTGTTTTTTCTTTTTTTTTGTGTGCCTAAATCATCATCATTACCGGGTTTTTACATCATCATCACCGTTTGGTATGCGTTGAACGGATATAAAAAATTGACTTCCAAAGTGTTGTGATGTTAGTATTTGAGCAATGGACAATGTTAACAGTTAAATAAATATGTATTAATGAAAATACATGAATAACGTAAATTGAGCAATATCTTTGCTCAACTGCTGGAATAGTGGATGATGACCATACTCTCTGCGGGTCCGTCACTGTGTACACCGGTCCTCGATACCTGGGAGTGACGTCATGGACGGAAGTGACGTCATGGAATAGTTCATTATTCCAGGCAGTAGGGGTGCGTACCCAATAGAAAGTCACCTATCTCTTGTCAGGCTTTTATTGCATGGCGGATGGAGTGCGAATTGATTTTTATGAACTCTCAAGAGAAAATGCCTCTAATTGTTTATGCTCTTTCTTTTTATGCTTCGTTGGAATTTGCTTTCTTTGTCACCTCCAAAAGCAAGTTTTCACAGTCATGTGTGAACTCAAAATATTTTTCAAGTAATAAAAATCGTTAAAAACGCAAAAAGATAATAATCCTGTTTGAAATTAATCAAGCCTATAATACAGTGGCTTGATAAACTGAGTGTTCTTCCTGCAGGAACACCTGCAATGCAACATCGCTCTTAGAAGACTGGAATGAGCCATGCTTAAATTCCGTTAAGTCTAGTGAACTCAGTCACCCAGAAGATAAACTCACACACATGCACACGCACACGCACACACAGAACAGAACTTTGAAACAAACTTTCTGATGCTTTTGTCTACTTCTTATTTAAGAGCTTTAAAACTTCTTCACAAATTTTGGTCTTTCAAAGTATATTTTACATTTCTGTAAAATTGTTGATATATAAATATATTTTGTTTGTTAATCTGGTCTTAAATGGAACATATGCATCAAATCTGTTGCCAAGCTCTCTGGGAAAATGTTTGGATCCTTCTACCGCTCCAGTAGGTATCTCAATATTGATGCAACCCTCTATCTGTATAAGAACCAAGTATGTCCTAAAATGGAGTACTGTTGCAACATCTGGAAAGGAGCTGCTCAGTGCACCCTATCCTGCCTTGATACAGTTCAAAACCGGCTTCAAAACTAAGTAGGTGAAGAAGAGACGTTGCGAGCCTGTTTCCACTCTATCATTATTTCCATGGCCAGTGCTCATCTAATCGCTGGTTCCCTCTTGCCAGACTTTCACAAAAGACATTCAACTAGCTAAACTACTATCAACAATTTCCTCCACTGTTTTTCTGTACCTAAATCTAAATGCAGATTCTATGAACAAAGCTTATTTCCTAGAACTGCCAGCCTGTGGAACACTGTTCCACTGGCCTGCTTCCTGGCCGACTACAATATTGTAGCTATCAAATGCAACCTAAACAAGTTTTTTGTTGAACCATTCCATTAAATAATCAAATTCTATCTAACTTACACCATTAACGATTACTACACTACCACCTTACATTTATTAACACTTATCCTTGAGTAGCCTTCGGGTCTTGACAAGTGGTGATTCCCTTGTAAAAAAAAAATAAATAATAATTCACTAGTGGGACCTGTGGAAATTCCACCGGAGACTCATTCATATGTAATATATTGATGTTGGCATTCTGTAGATGTTCAGCATAAATAGAAACGCTCTGATATTATTGTAGCTCTTTTGTTAAAACTGCAAAAGTATTTATCTAAGCTAGCAGGGACGCCCGGCATAACCTGGTCATAAAGAATGCTTAAATATGATATTTTAATTCTTGCAGATTTCGTATATATTATTATTATAGAGTTAATATTCTATTGATTTTTATATATTATAAAGTTGCAATTTCAAAAATAAAGAAATATATCTATATTACTTGAGTATATCAGCTTGAATCAAAACCGAAACCAAAACTTATGAAGAATTCTTGATAAAACTATTTATAAAATGAATAGATTACTGGATGATTTAAATGCCATCAGCTTGAATCGAAACTGAAACCAAAACTTCAGAAAAATTCTTGGTAAAATTATTTATTACAAGAAATGGAAGTCCATCTATAATATAAATCTCACTTGTCTGTTTAAATGTATGTATGTATGTTTGTATGTCTGCCTAACTTTCGACAGAGACAACGGATTTTCATGAGATCGGTATCATTTTGAGGGTCGACCCTTCAGTCGAAAAATATCATCAGTATGCCCTGTATTTAAGAATTCAGGTGATAAGTCATCTCCCTCTCAGTACAGACCAATAAGTCTCCTGTGTGTCATGAGTAAGTTGTTGGAATCCACAATAAATAGAGAAGTAGTCAACCACCTTAACAGAAATAACCTTCTTAGCGACACGCAATATGGTTTCCGTTCTGCTAGATCTACAGCAGATGTGTTAACGGTTATATCTCATGGGATTAGCGAATCTCTCGACAAAGGCTTCCTTTCTAGGGCAATTGCTCTCGACATATCAAAGGCCTTTGATAAGGTATTGCATGAAGGCCTACTACACAAGATTTCCAGCTACAGTATAGCTGGAAATGTTTTCTCGATCATTAAATCATTTCTCTCTGATAGGTTCATAAGAATAGTGGTTGATGGGCAGAAATCAGAGGCCCACAGTATTAATGCTGGAGTCCCTCAGGGGTCCATACTGGGCTCAACTCTCTTCCTGATCTACATCAATGATCTCCCAAAACACATACTAAAATCTTTCATTGACATCTATGTGATGACACGACTATCTATGGCAACACATCAAAGGCCATAAATGATGATGTTCTCTCTGATTCTCTCTCCTCTGATCTTGAGCGCGTGGTGCAGTGGGGAAAGAGGTAGCTGGTTACCTTTAATGCATCTAAGACCAAGCTCCTATCTCTACATCATAAACGCTCTGATCCCCATCTGGCATCAATTGAAATGGATGGCTCTCGTCTAGGGGAGGCTCCATGTTTTGATAAGCTTCTAGGTTTGACCTTTACTCCTGATCTTAAATGGAACACATACATCAAGTCTGTGGCCAAGGTCACTGGGTAAATGGTGGGATCCTTCTACCGCTCCAGAAGATATCTCACTAATGATGCAATTCTCTATCTATATAAGAGCCAAGTACGTCCAAAGATGGAGTACTGCTGCCACATCTGGGTGAGAGCTGCTAAAAACAGCCTATCCTGCCTTGACAGAGTACAAAATAGACTTTGTGGCTTGGTGGGGGATGGCCTTTTCTCTACCCTGCAACCTCTTTCCCACAGAAGAGACGTAGCGAGCCTGTCGTTGTTCTATCGTTATTTCCATGGTACGTGCTTGTCTGAGCTTCATTCTCTGGTCCCCCCTCCCCAATCTTTTTAAAAAAACACCCGACTAGCTGAAACCACCGTCAATAATTTTCCCCACTCCTTATCTGTGCCTAAATCAAAACGTAGATTCCATGAACAAAGCTTCTTTCTTAGAACTGCACGCCTGTGGAACGCTATTGCTACACTATCCCTTTGATTACTGTACACACAATAATCCTTATTCCCGAGTGGCCATTGGGCCTTGATAAGTGATGAACTCCATGTAAAAAAAAAAAAAAAAATAGAAAAAAATTGCCTAAAAACATTAATTTAGAATCTCTTTTCCATTGACTAGCCTCAATTTAAACCTTCGCCACTTTCAGTTTGGCGATGGACACAACGGCAAAAACGTCACTTTTTTTTTTTTTCACATTTCTTTCCTCCTTCACAGTATGGGTTTGAGCCTGCCTGCCTACTACCACTTTTTTTTTTTTTGCTGGATCGATGCTCACAAATGATCTCTTCAAATGTGTATTAAATAAACATTCACCCACAACTGTTACAGTACTGAAGCTGTTTGTTTATTTACAAACAAACAAACAGCAGGCTTCGCTTTATAGCTAATTAAGTAGCAGATAAGATGAATTTACAACAGTGCTCTATCAAAAGAGAGGGGCTTAAATATATATAGTCATCCACATACAGTACTGTTTCATTGTATCACAACTGATCAGTTGCGCTAGACTAGCACCTTTCCTCAGCCGGGGATTGAACCTACGACCATTGCATTGATAGTCAGCAATTCTAACCACCAGCTTATTGGATCAGTGCTTGCAAATGACCTCTTCAAATAAATATTCGCCCAGATATACATATATATATATATATATATATATATATATATATATATATATATATATATATATATATATATAGTTTAGTAAAACTGGTAATTAGCAAAAACCTGAAGAGAGTGCTCAATACTATTGCAGAGCAATTACGTGTTTTATTTTTTTATTAACATTTAAGCTGTTTGGTTACATATGTTTCGGATGTTGAACCTGTAAGGTCTGACGAGGCTCTTGGATTGTAAACATGGTCCAACATCCGAAACATATGTAATCAAACAGATAAAGCGGTAATAAAAAAATAAAACACACAAATATATATATATATATATATATATATATATATATTAGCAGGATATTAGCCATATATATATATATATATATATATATTAACAGTTCAGTTCAGCTTTGCTCGGGCCTTATGTACTGCTCATAAATTTATGTGCATATGTATATATATATTAAAAAGTTTGACTCATGTCCAGGTAACCTACATCTAAAATTTCAAGTGTTTAGACCCAAAATTGGCGGAGGAGTTTGGTAGAGTCGTCAAAGGTCAACTCTTTCAGGCAGATTTTCACCCAAAAACTAATTAAAAAGCTTGCTGCATGTCTGAATACCATTTGTGTAAAATTTCAAATGTTTAGACCCAAAATTGGCTGAATAGTTTGCCAGAGATTGCAAAGATCAAATCTTTTGAACTTTGATCCTTTGGCAGCCAAATTTTCGGGCAAAAAACGATTAAAAAGTTTGCCCTATGTCTGAATACACTTTATGTAAAATTTCAAATGTTTAGACCAAATATTGGTAGAGTAATCCGAAAATGGATTAAAAAGATTTTCTCAAATCTCAATACCCCTTATGTTAAATCTCGAGTCTGTAGTCTGAAAATTGACAGAGTAGTTTGGTAGGGAAATGGTAATACAGAGACAGACAGACACACACACACACACACACACACACACATACTGACAATTTCACTTATTAGGCCCCGTTTTTTAGTATTTTGTCCGAATGAAATGAAACTTTGGTCATAACTAGTTTATTATATTCAAAACATCACATCAAAACACTAGGGTCTTTGGGCTTTTTTTCCATTCTATAGCATATGTTCTAGATGGCCTCCATTTAGCTTTTGTTTTTGTTTTTTGGGTCACCCTGTATATATATAAGTGAAAAAACGATGTAATGGAACCATATTAAAGGTATTTACAGCTTCTCTTCCGATTTTCGGATTTTAATCATGTCAAATCACACTTTATTTTCTTTTGATGGATTGATTGTTGCTATTTCTTCTGATGAGTTAAGGGCATAATAGATTCACTGATTGATATAATAATTAAGTGAATAATTTTGTGCTATGAAACAGATACTGTCAAGAATTGTAAAAGTCAACTGAACTGAAGAAATAAATTATAAGATGGTCAACATCATGAATTTTAGAATATAGTTTTTTGACATTTATTCTATATATATATATATATATATATATATATATATATATATGTCATTCTTGGTTCGTTCAAAGTCGATAGAACCATATTTCTACATTACCAATTTCATTGAAATTTTCAGAAAATTTATCTGTAAAGTCAAGGAATGTTTGCATGTTATTAAAATAAATTAAGATCGTTAAGATCGCAAATTATAAAAATATTTTTCGTAACTGCGAGACTGTCCGCCATTTCATTTCCGGTAGAAATTAGCCTTTCACGTGCACCACACGTTGACGACTTTCGAATTACAACATCTAATTAATCTATCTAATTAATAGACGGGTAAAAAAAAAAAAATTCCCTATTTTTTAAATTATACATATATATATATTTTTTGTACTTTAACCTTACAATTGAATAAAAAAAACCATAAAACTTTGATTAAACTTGGAAATACGATTTAAAAAATAGCGCGAATCGGTAAGTGCACTAGCACCATTTGTTTATCTTAATTTTTTATTTTTAAAAGTGTTCCTGGCGAAGCCTACCTAAAATAAATTTGTCTAATTCTTAATTTCTGATGTTATTGGAAAAAAGAAAAAAGAAGGTAAATATGAAGAATTACTTCACCCTCGAAAATTCCTTTAAAATTACCACTCTCATAGGTTTTTGTGGTCGCTGAAAACGAAAATAACGTTTATAATAAAGGCAAACGAGTAGTTTCCAAGATATGAAGAAATGTTTGTTTAAAAAAGTGTAGGATCGCTTTTCCATAATAATTTAACATAAAATGATCACCCACTTTGTGGCCAGGATTTTTTGGGCGGGGGACTTTCTTTCTACCCTTGGAAAATCCTTTAAAATTACCTATTTAAATTGCAAAATGCAAAAGAAATCAAACAAAAAACTTTTTAGCCAAGAAACACACAGAAAAATTTTAAAAAATAGCATCCATTTTTTTCTATCAAATTCATTTGCTGTTTTTATTGAAAACTATTTTCTCCCAGAGTTTTGATGAAAATTTTCCATAAAGGGGTATGCGTCTCACGTTCGTATATAACAAAACAAAGTTTTTGTAGATTTTGGTGTGCTAAAAACGAATCTACAAACCGTTTCCGTCGCAAAAAAATAGTTCTTATGATATGAAGAAATTACTTTTTCGAAAAGTAGGCGATCACTTTTCCATGTAAAGTTAACTTAAAATGAGCACCCCCTTTCTAGCCACCTGAGAGAGGGGGGATTTTTTCCCATGTTTATTGACTAAACAGCTTTCGTTTATGCTTACGCATAGCGTAAACGAAGGCTACGGCTGTGAAATGGAAAATAGTCCCAGAGTTCAGGGGTTATTACCATGCAAAAGAAATCAAACAAAAAATTTTTTATCCAGAAACACACAGAAAAATGCCCCTCTCTCAGGTGGTCAGAAAGTGGGTGCTCATTCTAAGTGAAATTTACATTGAAAAGTGATCACCCACTTTTCGAAAAAGTAATTTCTTCATATCATGAAAACTTTCTTTTTGCGACGGAAACGGTTTGCAGATTCGTTTTTAGTACACCGAAATCTACAATAAAATATTTCGTTATATACGAACATGAGACGGGCCTTAAAGATTTGCCGTTTAGTTGTACAAATATTCTCAAACCAGGTAATCACTAAAATCCCTATCGCAAATTGTTACTTTCCCAACCCGCTTCCTTGATCAGGAAGAACAACACACATCACTATTAGATCTGTTTTTGACCACAGTTCCTGATGATTGTGTAACGAAAGCCGACAGCCCACTTGGGAACGCTGATCATGCGGTAATAATGGTTGAAATCGCCCTAAACTCCAGACCCAAAACTGAAGAGCCAGTGCTCAAAACGACAAGATATTATAAAAAGGCTGACTGGGAAGCTATCAGAGATCTTATCAGAGACGCCCCATGGGGAAATATTTTTTCTCTTCCTGCTGAACAGTGTGCAACTGAGACCACTGAATGGTTCAAAACTGCAATCGAAGCGCATGTTCCCATGCGGAAATTCTATAGCAAGCCCCACTCTCCCCAATGGTTTACTTCGACTTGCGCAACTGCCATTGCTCAAAGGCAGCATGCATTCCGCAGGTTTAACCGACATAAGTCCAGTTCAAACAGACAAAAGTACATAGAAGCTAGAAGTAACGTTAAGAAAGAAATAGCGACAGCTAAGAGGGAATTTACGGAAACCACTAAAAAACGCATCGAAGCACAAAAATTAGGAACTCGTGACTTCTGGAAAATCTACAACAGTGTAGTAAATAATTGGCAATCAACAATTCCCCCACTAACCAACAATCACGAGGTTCTTTGCTCAGCAACCGAGAAGGCTAACATGCTTGCCAGTCGGTTTGCCTCCAACTCTACACTGGACCCTCTGAACCACCCCCTACCTGACTTTCCTATGCGGACAGACGCCACGCTAGACGATCTGGAAATCACCCCTGCTCAGGTGCATGCTATCATAAAAAACCTTGACACTTCCAAAGTATGTGGACCCGACCTCATCCCAGCTGTGCTATTAAAAAAGTGCTCAGCCGAAGTAGCTCCAGTTCTCTCCAAACTCTACAACAAACGCCTTAATGAATCTTGCTTTCCGAGCTGTTGGAAAACTGCTTCTGTGGTACCAGTATTCAAGAATTCTGGCGAAAGAACTGACCCATTAAATTATCGCCCTATTAGCCTCCTCCCACTTTTTGCCAAAATATTTGAGACCTTAATTAACCATGCTCTAGTCCAGCACCTTACAGATGCTAAACTTCTGACCGACCATCAATATGGATTTAGACAAGCCCGTTCCACGGCAGACATCCTCACTGTAATCTCTGAACGCATATACCATTCACTGGACAAAGCAGGAGAGGGCAGAGCGGTAGCTCTAGATATATCTAAGGCTTTTGACAGGGTATGGCATGAGGGTCTCCTCAGGAAGATTAGATCTTACGGTATCACTGGTAGAATACTTAACATAATTAAATCCTTCTTAGATAAGAGAAAAATCCAAGTTGTCCTCGACGGTCGTACGTCTAAACAATATAATATAAATGCGGGAGTGCCCCAGGGATCTATCCTTGGTCCTCTGCTGTTCCTGATATTCATAAATGACCTCTCCGACAAAATTGCCTCTGAGATGGATATATATGCTGATGACACCACACTCTATAGCAGGCACGACAGGAAAACAAATGAACATATATCTAAAGTAATGGCAGAAACACTAGAGGATGACCTCAAATCAGTAGTGGAATGGGGACAAAAATGGATGGTAACGTTCAATGCCACCAAGACAAAACTGGTTTCATTCAATAATTACAAGAAACCTTCTCTACCACCTATAGCAATGGCCAACAACTCTTTAGCTGAGAGTACGTCTTTCAAGCTCCTTGGCCTAACGTTCACAGGAAACATGAGCTGGAACAATTACATCGAGGGCATTGCCAGGGCCGCTGCAAGGAAGGTGGGCTCTCTCTACCGTGCTAGAAAACTACTAACACCCGAAAGTATCCTGTACCTCTATAAGGCCACCATTCGCCCATGTATGGAGTATTGCTGCCACATCTGGGCTGGTGCATCTGCTACTAGTCTCTCGCTCCTTGACAAGGTTCAAAAGAGAGTCGCAAACCTGATAGGCCCTGAACTGGCATCTAAGCTTCAGCCTCTGTCCCATCGACGAAATGTTGCATCCCTCTGCCTTTTCTACAAGTATTTTAGTGGTGAATGCTCTGACGAACTGCAATCACTTGTGCCCCCACGACGCGAGCACCCTCGACAAACCCGACAGGCTACTAGATCCCACCCCCACACTGTAGAGATCCCTAGATGTAAAAGATCTTTTTACTCCAATAGTTTCTTCCCCAGAACCGCAAGACTCTGGAATTCCATTCCAGGTCCCTGCTTCCCCAACAGTACTGACGTGCAGAAGTTCAAGTGTAACGTGAACCGACACCTTGCTGCCCAAATCCCTACATAGTACCCCAGTAGTTGTTTCCCCTGATAGTAGCCCCCTACACCAAAGTGGCAATTTGCCTTGTTTGGGGTGAAAATGTAATAAAAAAAAAAATTAAAAAAAAAGAGTACCATTTTTTTTCATTTTTGCTTTTTTTTTTTTTTACTTTTTGGAGTGGATTGCTGTACTAAGAATACAAGAAAGATGCATTTTCTCTTTTTATTAGAATTTTTCATTACACCAAATTGAGCCACAGCAACGCGTGGCAGGGTACAACTAGTATATATATATATATATATATATATATATATATATATGTATAAGTGAAAATGTCTGTGTGTGTGTGTGTGTCTGTGTACATTTCCCTACCTAATAACTCTGTCAATTTTCAGCCTGGAGACTCGAGATTTAACATAAAGAGTTCCCTATCACAGACGATTACCTTTCTGACGTGTTTCCCAGACCAGGAAGATCAGCATGCCTCACTTCTAGATCTATTTCTGACCACAGTTCTCGATGATTGTATAACAAATGTCCACAGCCCACTTGGAAACGCTTATCACATTGTGATAATGGTAGAAATCGCCCTTAATTCTCGCCCTAAAACTGAAGACCCAGTGCTCAAAACAATGAGGTATTACAAAAAGGCTGACGGGGAAGCCATCAAGGATCTCATCAGAGATGCCCCATGGGGAAATATCTTTTCCCTTCGAGCTGAACTGTGCAAATGAGACCACTTAATGGTTCAAAACTGCAATTGAAGCACATCTTCCCACGCGGAAATTCTATAGCAAGCCCCACTCTCCCCAATGGTTTACTTCTACTTGTGCAGCTGCCATTGCTCAAAGGAAGCATGCGTACTGCAGATTGAACCGACATAATCCAGTTCAAACAGGCAGAAGTATATAGAAGCTAGAAGTAATTGTAAGAGAGAAATAGCGACAGCTAACACATAATACACTGAAACCACCATAAAACGCATTGAAGTACAGAAATTAGGAACCCGTGATTTTTGGAAAATCTACAACAGTGTAGTAAATAATGGGCAGTCAACAGTTTCCCCACTGTCAAACGATCACAAGGTTGTTTGCACGGCAACCGAGAAGGCTAACATGCTCGCCAGTCGGTTTGCCTCAAACTGCACATTAGATCCGGCACACCACTCCCTCCCTGACTTTGCTTTGTGGACAGACGCCACACTAGATAATTTGAAAATCACCCCTTCTCAGGTACATGGGATCATAAAAAGCATTTGAACCCGATCTCATCCCGGCTGTGCTATTAAAAAATGCTCCGCTGGGGTTGCTCCAGTACTCTCCAAACTTTAAAACAAATGCCATAACGAATCTTACTTTCCTGACTGATGGAAAACCGCTTCTGTGGTACCAGTTTTCAAGAATTCTGGTGAAAGAACTGACCCAATAAATTATTGCCCCGTTAGCCTCCTCCCGCTTTTTGCCAAAATATTTCAGTCCTTAATTAATCAAGCTCTAGTCAATCACCTTACAGCTATTGAACACCTGACCGACAATCAGTATGGATTTAGGCACGCCTGTTCCACAGCAGATATCCTAACTGTAATCTCTAAACGTATTTACCGTTCACAAGAGAAAACAGGGGAGACTAGAGCGGTAGCCCTCGAAATATCTAAGGTTTTCGATAGGGTATGGCACGATGGTCTTCTAAGGAAAATTAGGTCATATGGTATCACTGGAACAATACATAATGTAATTAAATCCTTCTTAAGTAAGAGAAAAATCCAGGTTGTCCTCGAGGGTGGTACACCTAAACAATATGACATAAATGCGGGAGTACCTCAGGGGTCCATCCTCGAACCTTTATTATTCCTGATATTCATAAATGACCTCCCTGATAAAATTGTTTCTGAGATGGGTATATTTGTTGATGACACCATTCTCTATAACAGGCGCGAGGGGAAAATAAACGAACACATATTTAAGGAAATGGTAGAAACACTAGAGGATGACCTCCAATCTGTAGTGGAATGGGGACAAAAATGGTTGGTCACATTCAATGCTGCCAAGACTAAGCTTGTTTCCTTCAATAACTACAAGAAACCTTCTCTACCACCAATAGCAATGGCCAAGAACACATTCCCTGAAAGTACTTCCTTTAAATTCCTCGGCCTAACGTTTACAGGGAACATGAACTGGAATAGATACATTGAGAGCATTGCCAAGGCTGCTGCGAAGAAGGTGGACTCTCTCTACCATGCTAGAAAACTACTTATGCATGAAAGTATCTTGTACCTCTATAAGGCCACATTTGTCCATGTATGGAATACTGTTGTCACATTTGGGCTGGTGCATCTGCTACTTCTCTCGCTCCTGGACAGGGTTCAAAAGAGAGTCGCCAACCTGATAGGTCCTGAACTGTCATCTAAGCTTCAGCCTCTGTCCCATCGACGAAATGTTGCATCCCTTTGCCTGTTCTGACGAACTACAAGCACTTGTACCCCCCCCCCCGACGTGAATACCCCCAACAAACCTGACAAACAGCTAAATCCCACCCCTTCACAGTAGAGATCCCTAGGTGTAAGAAAGCATTCTACTTCAATAGTTTCTTCCCCAGAACTGCTAGACTTTGGAACTCCCTTCTGGGATTCTGCTTTCCCAACGGTACTGATATGCAGAAGTTCAAGAGTAATGTGAACAGACCTCTTGCTACTCATCTCCCTTCATAATACCTCTGCAACTTATGTCCCCGATAGTAGCCCCTGTTTGGGGTGAAAATTGAATAAAAAAAAATTACTCAGATAATTTTTGGTCTAAACATTTGAAATCTTACATAAAGTGCATTCACACGTAGGGCAATTATAAACGAGCAAAGCCAGGCTGAACTGCTCGTGTGTATATATATATATATATATATATATATATATATATATATATATATATATATATATATATATATATATATATATATATATATATATATATAATTATTATAAAGAAGTATAATCAATAGTAAAAAATGGCAGCATAAGATGGATTCGTTTCGTGTGCTTGAATTCATTATTTTTCCATGATTATCTATGACCAATACGTGTTTTTTATTCTGCGAACTTTAAATATTTTCATTTACGTTTAGTAACATTTTTTTCTTACCAAACCATAAAGATATTTCCACACATTGTTTCGCATTGTACAGTAGCCTTACCCCAACAGAAACTAACAACTGGAGGTGAGGTGACTAACATTCTCTATTTGTAACGTGGCTGTCCCACTTTATCTTAGTAATTCATAAAAACAAAACTTTACTTTAGTAATTAATAAAAACAAAACTTTACTTTAGTAATTCATAAAAATAAAACTTTACTTTAGTAATTCTTACAAACAAAACTTTACTTTAGTAATTCATAAAAATAAAACTTTACTTTAGTAATTCATAAAACAAAACTTTACTTTAGTAATTCTTACAAACAAAACTTTACTTTAGTAATTCATAAAAATAAAACTTTACTTTAGTAATTCATAAAAACAAAACTTTACTTTAGTAATTCTTACAAACAAAACTTTCCTTTAGTAATTCATAAAAATAAAACTTTTCTTTAGTAATTCATAAAACAAAACTTTACTTTAGTAATTCTTACAAACAAAACTTTACTTTAGTAATTCATAAAAACAAAACTTTACTTTAGTAATTCATAAAAATAAAACTTTACTTTAGTAATTCATAAAAACAAGACTTTACTTTAGTAATTCTTACAAACAAAACTTTACTTTAGTAATTCATAAAAATAAAACTTTACTTTAGTAATTCATAAAAATAAAACTTTACTTTAGTAATTCATAAAAATAAAACTTTACTTTAGTAATTTATAAAAATAAAACTTTACTTTAGTAATTCATAAAAACAAAACTTTCCTTTAGTAATTCATAAAAACAAAACTTTACTTTAGTAATTCATAAAAATAAAACTTTACTTTAGTAATTCTTACAAACAAAACTTTACTTTAGTAATTCATAAAAATAAAACTTTACTTTAGTAATTCATAACACAAAACTTTACTTTAGTAATTCTTACAAACAAAACTTTACTTTAGTAATTCTTACAAACAAAACTTTACTTTAGTAATTCATAAAAGTAAAACTTTACTTTAGTAATTCATAAAAATAAAACTTTTCTTTAGTAATTCATAAAAACAAAACTTTACTTTAGTAATTCTTACAAACAAAACTTTACTTTAGTAATTCATAAAAATAAACCTTTTCTTTAGTAATTCATAAAAACAAAACTTCACTTTAGTAATTCTTACAAACAAAACTTTACTTTAGTAATTCATAAAAATAAAACTGGAAAAAAATAAATAAAAATCCAGTTTTACATTTTTTTTTTCTCAACAAAATCTTTTTATTACCATTGTAATTGTTTCGACACCACTCTCGTCATCGTGCATCTCGCCCTGTGTACACTTTTCTTCTCCAACTGTAACACTGTAACGTAGCTGTTACCGTCACAAATGCACAAATGAAGCAAATAAGTACAAATCTGGGTCGGCATGTTTTTCTTTTTTTTGTTTTTACAAAAGTTTTTTATTATCGTAATTTTCGGCACCAGTTAAAAAAAATCTCTCGCTGCCACATGTCTATTTTAGCCTAGATGCGTTTCTCCTTCTTCCTTCTGCACACCAGGCACAGCCAACCAATTCTAATTTGCGACTTCATGCATCCATTTCCTTTGTCGTCGTCTTTGTATGCCAGCCATTTCTAGCCGCATCTTTACACGTCCATTCTCCTCGACATCAACTTTGTTTCTCTCTCTAGCACGGGTTGCATTTTTCCTCCTTTTTCTTTCCTTTCTCTTCTCGCGCACACTTCCTAATTTGCATATGGGCATTTTTCTGCTGCTGCTAATCTCTTTATATGCTGCCCACCCTTCGCTGCTACTGATAATTTTCACGGACTCATATGCACTTTGTTATACGACCTCATAGCCAGCCATTTTTTGCCTTCGTATTTACACATCCATTTTCTTCAACGTCAACCCCGACCTCATACCAGCTATAGCCAGCAATTTCCCGGATGTGTTTTTACACGTCCATTCTCTTCAATGCCCATTTTGTTTTTGCTCTGAGCATGTGTTGCTTTTTCTTCTCCTTTGTTTCCCTTCTCTTCTCGCGCACACTTCCTAATTTCTCAACAGAAGTTTTTGCATTTGCATATGTGGTTTTTCGACTACTGCTGCTGCTAATGTCTCCCCAAGCCATCCATCCTTCACTGACACCGACATCTTCTGCACGCTCTCATATGTACCATGTTGCATACTTCCGCCTACAAGAACTTGTATTGCTGGCATATGAATACGAAACGTACAATGAAAATATTATTTAGTTTGTCTAATAGGTTTGGGTGTATTATAGCGTTTACAACAGAGTTAGTCACCTACGTTAAACGACACCATTTTCAATTAAGATCTAATCCGGAAATATACTTTGACAACTGAAGTCATTAATGTCTATTTTTATGAGATCTCACTGTCACTCAAATCACTGTTTCCAACATATTAATCATTCGTAGGCTAACTTGTTAGATATAATCGAAAATATTGTCTTTTTTTATTCCCAGGTTTCAATCCGAGTGGGGGATTACTTAGCTATTTTTATGCTGTGGAATTTTATTATGATTACATTTTATTATAATCCTCTAAATTTGTTTTCTCATCCATTAATTAACATTTGCATATATGTAATGTTAAACCTGCTTATGATACCCCACGATTGGTCCAGTCATATCTCCTAAATATTTATGGAGATAGTTCAGGAAGAGACATTATGACAAGCAAAATAGACTTCATAGCCTCGTAGGAGATGTTCTTTTTTCTTCCATGCAACCTCTATCTCACAGAAGAGATGTTGCGAGTTTGTCTTTGCTTTATCGTTATTTTCATGGCAAGTGCTCGACTGAACTTCAATCTATGGTGCCTCCTCGCCAAACTTTTACAAGAAACACTCGTCTAGCTGAAAACACTATCAATAATTCCCCCGACTCTTTATTTATGCCTAAACCTAAACGTAGATTCCATGACCAAAACTTCTTTCTTAGAACTGCACGCCTTTGGAACTGTCTTCCGTTTTCCTGCTTTCCAGCTGACTACAATATGGTTGTCTTCAAGTCCAATGTAAACACGTTCTTGATAAGCTGTTTCTCTTAAGTTAACAAATTTACTGAATTTCCATTACTGACAATTACTATAGTGTCCAATTGACTACTCTACACACATTAATCCTTAACCTCGAGTGGCCTCTGGGTCTTGATAATTGGTGATGCCTTTGTAAAAAAAAGCATCCGTGGAAGCGCTCAAAAATTGTACTCCACTGTCCAAGTCGGGCCTACCTACGGCAAAAATGAGTTTGTCCAAAGGCTATATATATATATCTATATATATAAAAATGTAAATTTGGTTTGTTAAAAGTGAATAAAACCATATTTCTACGTTACCAATTTATTTGAAATTTTCAGACAACCTATCTTTAGAGTCGAGGCATGTTTTTATGTCATTAAAATAAATTTACCTCGCGAATTATTAAAATATTAAATAAAATATAAATATTTTTCGAAGTCGTTTCTGCAAGACTTGTCCGGTTTTATTTCTGGTAACTTCCATTTCAACTACTACAAGGTAAGTGGAAAAACAAACAAACTTACTCATGCAGAGAGTGATCCGTGCTGAAATAATAACGTTATTATTTAAAAAGCCATTCTTAACATGAGGAAGGGAGGGTGTTTTGTACCTATTCTGTACTTCAACCTTACAATTGAATAAAAACATATCATAAAACTTTAATTAAAGTGCAAATACGATTAAAAAAAAATAGCGCAGATCACTCTCTGCATTAGCACACACACACACAAAAAAAAATCCCATATTACCAATTTTTTAATTTTAAATTCATTTATTTATGTTAAGGCATTTCAATCATGAAACATTACGTTTTAATTGTTTAGTTTCTTTTCACGGCATTGTTTACATAAAAAAGTTTGTTTTAACTTTTTCTAAACTGTTTCATTTTTAAGACATGCCTCAACGTATTATAAAAACCCTAACCTCCCCATGTTAAAAACAAAAACGCCCTTCCATAAACCTAGAAAGCCGTTCTTAATATGGGGAGGTTGGGGGTGTTCATTCCGAAAGCCGTTTTAACATGGGGAAGTTAGGGTGTTTATAATATGCTGAGGCGAGTCGTAAAATTAACGAAGTTGCTATCTATTATTTATTGCAAAATTTGCTTGAAATTTATTTATTTGACAAAAAAAAATTACATTTTGGTACTCCTTGGGCGACCAGCAGAAAAAATAATAGTCGCTCCCTTAGTCCCCCACCCCACCCCGCACGTAACATTTTATTTACTGATGTTGCCGTAACTAAACGATTATTTGTCACATTTACAAACATTTATTTATTTATTTATTTTGAAAAAAGTTTTACTTTTTATGAATATTAAAAGAAAAATGGGTACTCATGCAGAGAGTGATCCATGCTGAAATAATAACGTTATTATTTAAAAAGCCATTCTTAACATGGGGAGGGAAGCATGTTTTGTACCTATTCTGTACTTTAACCTTGCAATTGAATAAAAAAAAACATGATTTAAAAAATAGCACGGATCACTCTCTGCATTAGCACCGAAAAATGTTACTAAACATTTATTAATAATTTCTCACTTTTACAAACATTTGATTTTAAATTTCTTTTTAAATGACGACTTTTATGGACTTTTTTTAAATATCCCCCCCCCCCAATGGTGTTTATTCCGAAATCCGTTGTTAACATGGAGAGGTTGAGGGTGTTTATTCTGAAAGCCGTTCTTAACATTTGTGGAGGTGGACCTAATGTAAAAAAATAAATAAATAAATAAATTAAAAAAAAAAAAAACTAAATCATTTACTGATAACTTCTCACTTTTACAAATATTTTTTAATTTACATGCACGGATGAACAAATTGTTGAATAGTGCGAAAACAAAACGTTTTTGTAATAAACTTTGGGATATTTTTTGGGGTAAATATTTACATTTAGGTCCACCTCCACAATTTTCTTTTTTTAAATGACTTTTATTGATAAATAAATTTACTTCTCCGCAACTTTTATTGATAAATAAATCTACTTCTCTGCCACGGGCACTGAACCCCTCCTTTTTTTTTAATAGTATTTTCGGGTGGGTATGCTGACAACAAATATCAGTTAAATTTTGCAAATAGCCCCTCCCCTCCAAAAGTGGTGTTTATTCCGGAAGCTGTTCTTAAGATGAGGATGTTGGGGGGGGTGATTATAAGGTGAACCTAATCTAAAAACAAAAAACAAAAAAAAACAAGTTGTTTATGCGCACATAAGCAATTACTTTTTTTATTAACTTTTTTTTTTTTTACATTTTTATTTAAAATTAGTAAATTTCAATGAATAAAATAATAAATCATTTATCATTAATGTGTTTTTGGTTTTGTGTTGAATGAAACTTTTTTTTTTTTCATTACAACAATAATGAACCAATTTAAATCTTCCGGCATGCGTTTAAGGGTTACGAAATTATCAATAAATCGTTTAGTTACTAAGCCAACGTCAGTAAATAAAAAAATGTTACGTGCGCATGCATTAGCCTTGACTGGGGGGGGCTAAGGGAGTGACCATTAAATAATTATGCTGGTCGCCATGGAACTCAACGCCCAAGGAGTACCTTAAGTGGCACTTATGCACTTATGTTATCGTGCTATTTTTTAAAATAGTATTTTCATGTTAAATTTAAATTTTACAATATGTTTTTCTTTTATTAATTTGTTAAGTGAAAGTACGGATAACCCGGTCGGTTTCTAATGTGAGGAAAATCTAGCCCCCCCCCAAAAAAAAACAAGGGGTACTCTGGATAATAACAAAACATTAAAATTGCCTCAGTCTCGAAAGATTTCTTCTCTACTGAACGAGGAAAAAAACGATGAAGTGTAGTTCACCTTCTGTTTCTCTCCCCCTCTCTCTTTCTCTCTTAATATCTCTCTCTATCCATCTCTCCCTTTCCCTCTCTCAATCTATCTTTCTCTCTATATCACCCTCTCCATCTGTCTTTGAGCCCCTTTCTCTCTCTAACTCCCTCTATCTCTCTCCTTTCCTCTGTCTCATCCCTCTCTGTTTCTAACTCTCCCCCTCTCTCTGTTTATCTATCAATCCCTTTATCTCTCTATCTCCTTCTCTTTCTCTATTTTCCTCTCACTTTCTCTTTTCTATCTATATATCTTCCTCTCTATCTGTCCATCTCTAATCCCTCATCCTATTTTAGTCTCCTAAATTAATTACAGTGAATAAGGCATTGTCAAAACATGGATAAATCCTATTTTAGTCACCTTATTTACTGACTGTGAGAATAGAAGTTATTTGAAAATTACTGCTACCTTGAACAACACCAGAAGTAACTGGTAAAACCTTTCTAATTAAATTGATTTTGGCAGCTATTTGGTAACAAAATGACATAGCCTTAGCCCTTGCTGCATGAGGAATACCTGCGACCTTGCTGCCAAGTAGAAGAATTATTTATTATACTTTAAAACATTCAATTTTTCAAAAATCTCATGCTCGACATCTCCAAAACATCCAATATGGGGAAAAATATTGCAAAAATGCAAACTTATTGTTTACGATGCATGCACAATAGTACGCAAAAAATCACTTGAGGCTCTTGGTCGATCCTTGCAAGATTTGCGTGGCAATGTCAGACCATTTGGGAATGCAGTAATATTGCTTGCAGAAGATTTCAGACAAATGTTACTTGTTATTCTTCAATCAACACCAGCAGATTAAATAAATGCTTGCCTCAAATACTCTACTTTTTTTGTTCCATGTGAAGACATTAAACTTAACTCAAAATGTGCATGTACAGTATCAGACTGTTCGATCCGCACAAAAACTTTTGCATCACTTGTGGGAAATTGGGTACGAAAAAGTGGTGATCACTGTGTAAAAAAAAAAAAAAAAAAAAAAGTGCCAGCTGATCAGAGTTAAGGGCAAAATTCTTTGACTTTTAACTTCTGTAATTTCTGTAATTTTATTTCATCAAAAGAATAGTTAGTTTAAAAGGTTTTTGCAGATATTCAAATTATAAGAATTCCATTTGACTGAGTGAATGAGCTATTCTTGCATGTCAATACAAAGATGCCCATGAACTTAACGCTATTATTCAATGTAAAATTCCAAGTGAGGTAGTAAAATACAAATCCATCGATACTGTTGTGAAAGCAGATAAAGTAGTTAATTATCCAACAGCTATATTTGCCAGGGATGCCACCGTATGTATTGTAACTGAAATTTGGTGTACTAATTATCATGTTGTGAAATATAAACCAATCCAAGCTTTGCAATGGCACATAGCCTGCAGTAAAAAAAAAAAATTAACAAACAATATCATAGAAACAACAATCTTAACAGGACCTTTCACAGATGAATATATCTTCATTCCATGCATTCCTATGATTCCACCGGATACATCATTACACTTTAGCAAATTGCACTTTCCAATTTTATTGTCATTTGCAATAACCATCAACAAAGCACAGGGAACAACCTTTACAATTGTGGGCCTTACAGTTACACACTGACTGTTTTTTCACATGGACAATTTATGTTACGTATTCAAGAGTCACCAAACCGGAAAATCTCTATATCAGCTAAGAAAATGGAACAACAAAAACTGTGTACCCATGCAAAATGGAAATTTAAACCTATAAGAAACATGCTTTTTCTCATTTTGAAACTTTTTCCATTGCGCCAATTTGAGCAACAGCAACGCGTGGCAGGGTACAGCTAGTATTTTCTCTACCGCTCTCCCTCAAACCAAGACTGTACCCTAATAAACAAAGTCTCAGACAGCATAGATATAGCACTCTCCCTCGATACTAGCGCACAAATACATGTATTTGGTGACTTCAATGTCCACCACAGTAACTGGCTAGGATTCTCAAATCACACAGACGTAGCTGGTAGCGCCACATATAGCTTCTCTATATCTCATTCCCTATCTCAGATGGTTACATTTCCGACACGTTTCCCAGACCAGCACGATCAACATGCCTCACTTCTAGATCTCTTTCTGACAACAGTTCCCAATGACTGTACAACAAATGCCCATAGCCCACTCGGGAATGCTGATCACGCTGTGATAATGGTAGAAATCAGCCTAAATTCTCGCCCTAAAACTGAAGACCCACTACTCAAAACAACGAGGTATTACAAAAAGGCTGATTGGGAAGCCATCAGGGAGCTCATCAGAGATGCCCCATGGCAAAATATCTTTACTCTTCCAGCGGAACAGTGTGCAAATGAGACAACTGAATGGTTCAAAACTGCTATTGAAGCACATGTTCCCGCACGGAAATACTATAGCAAGCCCCACTCCCCCCAATGGTTTACTTCTGCTTGTGCAGCTGCCATTTGTCAAAGGCAGCATGCGTTCCGCAGATTCAACCGACATAAGTCCAGCTCAAATAAACAGAAGTTTATAGAAGCTAGAAATAATTGTAAGAGAGTGATAGACACAGCTAAGTCAGATTACTCTGAAACCACCAGAAAGCGCATCGAAGCACAGAAATTAGGAACCCGGGATTTTTGGAAAATCTACAACAGCGTAGTTAATAATGGACAGTCAATTATTCCCCCACTAACAAACAATCATGAGGTTGCTTGCACGGCAACTGACAAGGCTAATCTGCTTGCCAGTCGGTTTGCCTCAAACTCCACACTGAACTTGGTACACCACTCACTCCCTGATTTTCCTCTGCGAACAGACGCCACACTTGACGACTTGAAAATCACCCCTTCTCAGGTACATGCTATTATAAAAAACCTAGACACCTCTAAAGCATGTGGACCAGATCTCATCCCGGCTGTGCTATTAAAAAAATGCTCTGCCGAGGTTGCTCCAGTTCTGTCCAAACTTTACAATAAATGCCTGAACGAATCTTGTTTTCCCAACTGCTGGAAAACCGCCTCTGTGGTACCAGTCTTCAAGAATTCTGGTAAAAGAACTGACCCACTAAATTATCGCCCCATTAGCCTCCTCCCGCTTTTCGCCAAAATATTTGAGTCCTTAGTTAATAAAGCCCTAGTCCAGCACCTAACAGCTGCTAAACTCTTGACTGACAAACAATATGGATTCAGGCAAGCCCGTTCAACAGCAGATATCTTAACTGTAGTTTCTGAACGTATATACCGTTCATTGGATAAAACAGGGGAGGGTAGAGCGGTGGCCCTTGATATATCTAAGGCTTTTGACAGGGTATGGCACGATGGTCTTCTAAGGAAAATTAGATCATATGGAATCACTGGAAGAATTCATAACGTAATTAAATCCTTCTTAAGTAATAGAAAAATCAAAGTTGTCCTCGACGGACGTACATCCAAACAATATGACATAAATGCGGGAGTGCCTCAGGGGTCTATCCTTGGACCTCTATTGTTCCTGATATTCATAAACGACCTCCCTGATAATATTGTTTCGGAGATGGGTATATTTGCCGATGACACCACTCTCTATAACAGATATGAGGGGAAAACAAATGAACACATATCCAAGAAAATGGCAGAAACACTAGAGGATGACCTCCAATCCGTAGTGGAATGGGGACAAAAATGGTTGGTCTCATTCAATGCCGCTAAGACTAAGCTTGTTTCCTTCAATAACTACAAGAAACCTTCTCTACCACCAATAGCAATGGCCAAGAACACATTGCCTGAAAGTACTTCTTTTAAACTCCTCGGCCTAACGTTTACAGGGAATATGAACTGGAATAGATACATTGAGAGCATTGCCAAGGCTGCTGCAAGGAAGGTTGGCTCCCTCTACCGTGCTAGAAAACTACTTACGCCTGCCAGTATCCTATACCTCTATAAGGCAACCATTCGCCCATGTATGGAGTACTGTTGTCACATCTGGGCTGGTGCATCTGCTGCTTGTCTCTCGCTCCTGGACAGGGTTCAAAAAAGAGTCGCAAACCTGATAGGTCCTGAACTGTCATCTGGGCTTCAACCTCTGTCCCATCGACGAGATGTTGCATCCCTCTGCCTGTTCTACAAATACTTTAATGGTGAATGCTCTGACGAACTGCAAACACTTGTACCTCCCCGACGTAACTACCCCCGACAAACCCGACAAGCTACTAAGTCTCATCCCTTTACAGTGGAGATCCCTAGGTGCAAGAAAGCCTTTTACTCCAATAGTTTCTTCCCCTGCGGGTCTTTGGAACTCCCTTCCGGGATTCTGCTTTCCCAACTGCAATGATATGCAGAAGTTCAAGTGTAATGTTAACAAACATCTTTCTACTCTTCTCCCTTCATAATGACCCCGCTAATTAATTCCCTAATAGTAGCCCCCTGCTTCAAAGTGGCACTGTGCCTTGTTTGGGGTGAAAATTGAATTAAAAAAAAAAAAAAAAAATATATATATATACAGTCCTGGTCAAAATCATGAGCCAACTTAATAAAGTAAGCGTTTACGCATATTATCGAATTTTTAATCAAACAAATGGTTGAAATCATTGCCAAAAGGGAAAATATGATGGAACAAAATAAAATCTGCTTCATTCGAAACCTTAACCCTGATCTAATAATTATTTTTTTAAAAACAAACATTTTAACCTGGTCAAAATGATAAGACCACTGATAATTTATTTAACAAAAGGCAATTATAAATTACTAAAAAGGGTCTCAGTATTTTAGTATACGAATTACTTTAAAAATTCTCTTTGGCATGCTTGCGACTAAGCTTTTTATCAGTTGCGAAGGAATTTCATCCCATGTACTGAAAACTGAATCAGAAAGTTCCTTTATCGAATCATATTGGGTTCCATCCTTTAACACTTCTTTTGCCATCCATCCCCAAAGATTTCAATGGGATTGAGGTCCGGAGAACATGCTGGATGATCTAACAATTCTATATTATTTGAAGAAAAGTATTCTCGTGCTTGTCAAGAAGTGTGTATCGCAGCGTTTTCTTGCTGGAAAATCCAATTTCTTCCACACAGATGTGGACCTTCAGTCCTGATAGGAGCATTTTCAAGCATTAAAATGTACTTTAATGATGTTTGCCGGCCTTTCACTACTTGCAACTTTAGGGTCCCAGCTGACGAGAAAGCATCCCAGATCATTAAAGACCCTCCTCCACTATGCCGAGTTGAAAAAGTCTCTTTGGCCAAATTTTATCATGCCAATAGTGTTGAAATCCATCTGGACCATCTAGATTAAACATTTTCTCATCAGAGAAAATTACATTTTCTCACTTCTCTTCATCCCAAGTCTGGTATTTAGCAGCATATTTAAGTCCGTTAGTTTTATGCTATTCAAGAAGACGTGGTTTTTGCAGTCACTTTAAATGATTGAAACCCTTCATTTTCAGATGCCTTCTGATGGTTTTAGGACTACATTCTGCTGCTGTTTGGCTTTTCAATCGAGTTGAGCTCATACTGGAGTTTTTTTTTTAAACTTCTTCTGATACGGCGATCCAGTGATGGTTTTTTTTTTTTTTTTTTTTTTTTGATCGACCTGGACTCTTTTTGTGCCCATATTGATCTGGATTTCTTAAAAAATTTATGATGACCATTTTGCTACGATTCACTTCATTTGCAATAGATCTATGGGAGAGTCCACCCCTATTAAGCTCAAAGATCCTTCCTCTCTTAAACTCTGATAATGGTTTTTCTTTTGCCATTTATAATTTAGCAAGATGTTTTTTATCCACTAAAAAGTTGCTTTAAGTAACATAGAAAGCTTTTCGTATTCATTATTTCAAAACTAGCCGATTTTGTTAAAGTGGTCTTATCATTTTGACCAGGTGAAAATGTTTGTTTTTTTTAAAAATAATTATTAGATCATGGTTAAGGTTTCGAATGAAGCAGATTTCATTTTTTTCCATCATATTTTCCCTTTTGGCAATGGTTTCAACCATTTGTTTGATTAAAAATTCGATAATATGCATAAACGCTTACTTTCTTAAGTGGTCTTATGATTTTGACCAGGACTATATATATATATATATATATATATATATATATATATATATATATATATATATATATAGTCCTGGTCAAAAAAAAAACTTACTTTCTTAAGTGGTCTTATGATTTTGACCAGGACTATATATATATATATATATATATTTCTGTGGAAATATATTTTCTTTTAATATGTACCAATCATATTTAAGAAGCTCAATGTAATTACGGAGCAATATAGTGAATAAATGACAAAAGACTATATTCCAAAGTTCATTATGTTGACCATCTTATAATTTATTCCTGTAATTAAGTTGACATTTAAAAATTCTTGGCAGTATTTGTTTCATAGCGCAAAATAAACAACTTAATTATTATATTAATCAGTGAATCTATTAAGAAACAACAATAATTCCCTCAAAAAGAAATAAAGTGTGTTTTGATAATTGGAAAAGAAGCTGTAAATACCTTATAATATGTCTCCATCATGTCATTTTGAATTATAATATGTTTCCATTATGCCATTTTAAATAATAATATGTTTCCATTATGCCATTTTGAATTAAAATATGCTTCCATTATGCCATTTTGAATTATAATACGTTTCCATTATGCCATTTTGAATAATAATATGTTTCCATTATGCCATTTTGAATAATAATATGTTTCCATTATGCATTTTTGAATAATAATATGGTTCCATTATGCCATTTTGAATTATAATATGTTTCCATTATGCCATTTTGAGTTATAATACGTTTCCATTATGCCATTTTGAATTATAATATGTTTCCATTATGCCATTTTGAATTATAATATGTTTCCATTATGCCATTTTGAATTATAATATGTTTCCATTATGCCATTTTGAATTATAATACGTTTCCATTATGCCATTTTGAATTATATGCTTCCATTATGCCATTTTGAATTATAATATGTTTCCATTATGCCATTTTGAATTATAATATGTTTCCATTATGCCATTTTGAATTATAATATAGTTCCATTATGCCATTTTGAATTATATGTTTCCATTATGCCATTTTGAATTATAATATGTTTCCATTATGCCATTTTGAGTTATAATATGTTTCCATTATGCCATTTTGAATTATAATATGTTTCCATTATGCCATTTTGAATTATAATACGTTTCCATTATGCCATTTTGAATTATATGCTTCCATTATGCCATTTTGAATTATAATATGTTTCCATTATGCCATTTTGAATTATAATATGTTTCCATTATGCCATTTTGAATTATAATATAGTTCCATTATGCCATTTTGAATTATAATATGCTTCCATTATGCAATTTTGAATTATAATATGTTTCCATTATGCCATTTTGAATTATAATATGTTTCCATTATGCCATTTTGAATTATAATACGTTTCCATTATGCCATTTTGAATTATATGCTTCCATTATGCCATTTTGAATTATAATATGTTTCCATTATGCCATTTTGAATTATAATATGTTTCCATTATGCCATTTTGAATTATAATACGTTTCCATTATGCCATTTTGAATTATATGTTTCCATTATGCCATTTTGAATTATAATATGTTTCCATTATGCCATTTTGAATTATAATATGTTTTCATTACGCCATTTTGAATAATAATATGGTTCCATTACACCATTTTGAATAATAATATGCTTCCATTATGCCATTTTGAATTATAATATAGTTCCATTATGCCATTTTGAATTATAATATGCTTCCATTATGCCATTTTGAATAATAATATGCTTCCATTATGCCATTTTGAATAATAATATGTTTCCATTATGCCATTTTGAATAATAATATGGTTCCATTATGCCATTTTGAATTATAATATAGTTCCATTATGCCATTTTGAATTATAATATGGTTCCATTACACCATTTTGAATTATAATATGTTTCCATTATGCCATTTTGAATAAAAATATGTTTCCATTATGCCATTTTGAATTATAATATGTTTCCATTATGCCATTTTGAATAATAATATGTTTCCATTATGCCATTTTGAATTATAATATGTTTCCATTATGCCATTTTGAATTATAATATGTTTCCATTATGCCATTTTAAATAATATGATGGTTCCATTATGCAATTTTTAATTATAATATTGTTCCATTGTGCCATTTTTAATTATAATATGGTTCCATTATGCCATTTTGAATAATAATATGTTTCCATTACGCCATTTTGAATTATAATATGTTTCCATTATGCCATTTTGAATTATAATATGTTTCCATTATGCCATTTTGAATTATAATATAGTTCCATTATGCCATTTTGAATTATAATATGGTTCCATTATGCCATTTTGAATTATAATATGTTTCCATTATGCCATTTTGAATTAAAATATGTTTCCATTATGCCATTTTGAATTATAATATGGTTCAATTATGCCATTTTGAATAATAATATGTTTCCATTATGCCATTTTGAATAATAATATGCTTCCATTATGCCATTTTGAATAATAATATGGTTCCATTATGCCATTTTGAATTATAATATGTTTCCATTATGCCATTTTGAATTATAATATGGTTCCATTATGCCATTTTGAATTATAATATGTTTCCATTATGCCATTTTGAATTAAAATATGTTTCCATTATGCCATTTTGAATTATAATATGGTTCTATTATGCCATTTTGAATAATAATATGTTTCCATTATGCCATTTTGAATTATAATATGTTTCCATTATGCCATTTTGAATTATAATATGTTTCAATTATGCCATTTTGAATTATAATATGTTTCCATTATGCCATTTTGAATAATAATATGTTTCCATTATGCCATTTTGAATGATAATATTGTTCCATTGTGCCATTTTGAATTATAATATGTTTCCATTACGCCATTTTGAATTATAATATGGTTCCATTATGCCATTTTGAATTATAATATGTTTCCATTATGCCATTTTGAATTATAATATGTTTCTATTATGCCATTTTGAATTATAATATGGTTCCATTATGCAATTTGGAATAATATTATGTTTCCATTATGCCATTTTGAATTATAATATGTTTCCATTATGACATTTTGAATTAAATTATGTTTCCATTATGCCATTTTGAATAATAATATGTTTCCATTACGCCATTTTGAATTATAATATGTTTCCATTACGCCATTTTGAATAATAATATGGTTCCATTATGCCATTTTGAATAATAATATGTTTCCATTATGCCATTTTGAATAATAATATGTTCCATAATGCCATTTTGAATTATAATATTTTCCATTATGCCATTTTGAATAATAATATGCTTCCATTATGCCATTTTGAATAATGATATGTTTCCATTATGCCATTTTGAATTATAATATGTTTCCATAACACCATTTTGAATTATAATATGGTTCCATTATGCCATTTTGAATGATAATATGTTTCCATTATGCCATTTTGAATGATAATATGTTTCCATTATGCCATTTTGAATGATAATATGTTTCCATTATGCCATTTTGAATAATAATATGGTTCCATTATGCCATTTTGAATAATAATATGGTTCCATTATGCCATTTTGAATTATAATATGGTTCCATTATGCCATTTTGAATAATAATATGTTCCATTATGCCATTTTGAATGATAATATGTTTCCATTATGCCATTTTGAATAATAATATGGTTCCATTATGCCATTTTGAATTATAATATGTTTCCATTATGCCATTTTGAATTATAATATGTTCCATTATGCCATTTTGAATGATAATATGTTTCCATTATGCCATTTTGAATAATAATATGGTTCCATTATGCCATTTTGAATAATAATATGGTTCCATTATGCCATTTTGAATTATAATATGTTCCATTATGCCATTTTGAATTATAATATGGTTCCATTATGCCATTTTGAATTATAATATGGTTCCATTATGCCATTTTGAATGATAATATGGTTCCATTATGCCATTTTGAATTATAATATGTTCCATTATGCCATTTTGAATAATAATATGGTTCCATTATGCCATTTTGAATTATAATATGGTTCCATTATGCCATTTTGAATAATAATATGGTTCCATTATGCCATTTTGAATTATAATATGGTTCCATTATGCCATTTTGAATAATAATATGGTTCCATTATGCCATTTTGAATTATAATATGGTTCCATTATGCCATTTTGAATTATAATATGGTTCCATTATGCCATTTTGAATGATAATATGTTTCCATTATGCCATTTTGAATAATAATATGGTTCCATTATGCCATTTTGAATTATAATATGGTTCCATTATGCCATTTTGAATAATAATATGGTTCCATTATGCCATTTTGAATGATAATATGTTTCCATTATGCCATTTTGAATAATAATATGGTTCCATTATGCCATTTTGAATTATAATATGTTCCATTATGCCATTTTGAATTATAATATGGTTCCATTATGCCATTTTGAATAATAATATGGTTCCATTATGCCATTTTGAATGATAATATGTTTCCATTATGCCATTTTGAATAATAATATGGTTCCATTATGCCATTTTGAATTATAATATGTTCCATTATGCCATTTTTAATTATAATATGTTTCCATTCTGTCATTTTGAATTATAATATGTTTCCATTCTGTCATTTTGAATTATAATATGGTTCCATTATTCCATTTTGAATAATAATATGCTTCCATTATGCCATTTTGAATTATAATATGTTTCCATTATGCCATTTTGAATAATAATATGTTTCCATTACGCCATTTTGAATAATAATATGTTTCCATTACACCATTTTGAATTATAATATGTTTCCATTATGTCATTTTGAATAATAATATGTTTCCATTACGCCATTTTGAATAATAATATGGTTCCATTACACCATTTTGAATTATAATATGTTTCCATTACGCCATTTTGAATTATAATATGTTTCCATTACACCATTTTGAATAATAATATGTTTCCATTACACCATTTTGAATTATAATATGTTTCCATTACGCCATTTTGAATAATAATATGTTTCCATTACGCCATTTTGAATAATAATATGTTTCCATTACACCATTTTGAATTATAATATGTTTCCATTACACCATTTTGAATTATAATATGTTTCCATTACGCCATTTTGAATAATAATATGTTTCCATTACACCATTTTGAATTATAATATGTTTCCATTACGCCATTTTGAATAATAATATGGTTCCATTACACCATTTTGAATTATAATATGTTTCCATTACGCCATTTTGAATAATAATATGGTTCCATTACACCATTTTGAATTATAATATGTTTCCATTACGCCATTTTGAATTATAATATGTTTCCATTACACCATTTTGAATTATAATATGTTTCCATTACACCATTTTGAATAATAATATGTTTCCATTACGCCATTTTGAATAATAATATGTTTCCATTACACCATTTTGAATTATAATATGTTTCCATTACGCCATTTTGAATAATAATATGGTTCCATTACACCATTTTGAATTATAATATGTTTCCATTACGCCATTTTGAATAATAATATATTTCCATTATGACATTTTGAATAATAATATGGTTCCATTATGCCATTTTGAATTATAATATGTTCCATTATGCCATTTTTAATTATAATATGTTTCCATTCTGTCATTTTGAATAATAATATGTTTCCATTCTGTCATTTTGAATAATAATATGTTTCCATTATGCCATTTTGAATAATAATATGTTTCCATTACACCATTTTGAATAATAATATGTTTCCATTATGCCATTTTGAATTATAATATGTTTCCATTATGCCATTTTGAATAATAATATGCTTCCATTACACCATTTTGAATTATAATATGTTTCCATTATGCCATTTTGAATAATAATATGTTTCCATTATGCCATTTTGAATAATAATATGTTTCCATTACACCATTTTGAATAATAATATGTTTCCATTACACCATTTTGAATTATAATATGTTTCCATTATGCCATTTTGAATAATAATATGCTTCCATTACACCATTTTGAATAATAATATGTTTCCATTACACCATTTTGAATAATAATATGTTTCCATTACACCATTTTGAATTATAATATTTTTCCATTACACCATTTTGAATTATAATATGTTTCCATTACACCATTTTGAATTATAATATGTTTCCATTACACCATTTTGAATAATAATATGTTTCCATTACACCATTTTTAATTATAATATGTTTCCATTCTGTCATTTTGAATAATAATATGTTTCCATTCTGTCATTTTGAATTATAATATGTTTCCATTATGCCATTTTGAATAATAATATGTTTCCATTACACCATTTTGAATTATAATATGTTTCCATTACGCCATTTTGAATAATAATATGTTTCCATTACACCATTTTGAATTATAATATGGTTCCATTATGCCATTTTGAATTATAATATGTTTCCATTACGCCATTTTGAATTATAATATGTTTCCATTACACCATTTTGAATAATAATATGTTTCCATTACACCATTTTGAATTATAATATGTTTCCATTATGCCATTTTGAATTATAATATGTTTCCATTACACCATTTTGAATAATAATATGTTTCCATTACACCATTTTGAATTATAATATGTTTCCATTATGCCATTTTGAATAATAATATGCTTCCATTACACCATTTTGAATAATAATATGTTTCCATTACACCATTTTGAATAATAATATGTTTCCATTACACTATTTTGAATAATAATATGTCTCCATTATGCCATTTTGAATAATAATATGTTTCCATTACACCATTTTGAATAATAATATGTTTCCATTACGCCATTTTGAATAATAATATGTTTCCATTACACCATTTTGAATTATAATATGTTTCCATTACGCCATTTTGAATAATAATATATTTCCATTATGACATTTTGAATAATAATATGTTTCCATTATGCCATTTTGAATTATAATATGTTTCCATTACGCCATTTTGAATAATAATATGTTTCCATTATGACATTTTGAATAATAATATGTTTCCATTATGCCATTTTGAATTATAATATGTTTTCATTATGACATTTTGAATAATAATATGTTTCCATTATGACATTTTGAATAATAATATGGTTCCATTATGACATTTTGAATTATAATATGTTTCCATTACACTATTTTGAATTATAATATGGTTCCATTACGCCATTTTGAATAATAATATGTTTCCATTATGACATTTTTAATTATAATATGTTTCCATTATGCCATTTTGAATAATAATATGTTTCCATTACGCCATTTTCAATTATAATATGGTTCCAATATGCCATTTGGAATAATAATATGTTTGCCATTATGACATTTTGAATAATAATATGTTTCCATTATGCCATTTTGAATTATAATATGTTTCCATTACGCCATTTTTAATTAAAATATGTTTCCATTATGACATTTTGAATAATAATATGTTTCCATTACGCCATTTTGAATAATAATATGTTTCCATTATGGCATTTTGAATAATAATATGTTTCCATTACGCCATTTTGAATAATAATATGTTTTCATTACGCCATTTTGAATAATAATATGTTTCCATTATGACATTTTGAATAATAATATGTTTCCATTATGCCATTTTGAATTATAATATGTTTCCATTATGACATTTTGAATTATAATATGTTTCCATTACGCCATTTTGAATAATAATATGTTTCCATTATGCCATTTTGAATTATAATATGTTTCCATTATGACATTTTGAATTATAATATGGTTCCATTATGCCATTTTGAATAATAATATGTTTCCATTATGCCATTTTGAATAATAATATGTTTCCATTATGCCATTTTGAATTATAATATGTTTCCATTATGACATTTTGAATTATAATATGTTTCCATTATGACATTTTGAATTATAATATGTTTCCATTATGCCATTTTGAATAATAATATGTTTCCATTATGCCATTTTGAATTATAATATGTTTCCATTACACCATTTTGAATTATAATATGTTTCCATTATGACATTTTGAATTATAATATGTTTCCATTATGCCATTTTGAATAATAATATGTTTCCATTATGCCATTTTGAATAATAATATGTTTCCATTATGCCATTTTGAATAATAATATGTTTCCATTATGACATTTTGAATTATAATATGTTTCCATTATGCCATTTTGAATAATAATATGTTTCCATTATGCCATTTTGAATAATAATATGTTTCCATTATGCCATTTTGAATTATAATATGTTTCCATTATGCCATTTTGAATAATAATATGTTTCCATTATGCCATTTTGAATTATAATATGTTTCCATTATGACATTTTGAATTATAATATGTTTCCATTATGACATTTTGAATAATAATATGTTTCCATTATGCCATTTTGAATAATAATATGTTTCCATTATGCCATTTTGAATAATAATATGTTTCCATTATGCCATTTTGAATAATAATATGTTTCCATTATGACATTTTGAATAATAATATGTTTCCATTATGCCATTTTGAATAATAATATGTTTCCATTATGCCATTTTGAATAATAATATGTTTCCATTACACCATTTTGAATAATAATATGTTTCCATTATGCCATTTTGAATTATAATATGTTTCCATTACACCATTTTGAATTATAATATGTTTCCATTACACCATTTTGAATAATAATATGTTTCCATTATGCCATTTTGAATTATAATATGTTTCCATTACACCATTTTGAATAATAATATGTTTCCAGTATGCCACTTTGAATCATAATATGTTTCCATTACGCCATTTTGAATTATAATATGTTTCCATTATGCCATTTTGAATAATAATATGTTTCCATTACACCATTTTGAATTATAATATGTTTCCATTACGCCATTTTGAATAATAATATATTTCCATTATGACATTTTGAATAATAATATGTTTCCATTATGCCATTTTGAATTATAATATGTTTCCATTACGCCATTTTGAATAATAATATGTTTCCATTATGACATTTTGAATAATAATATGTTTCCATTATGCCATTTTGAATTATAATATGTTTTCATTATGACATTTTGAATAATAATATGTTTCCATTATGACATTTTGAATAATAATATGGTTCCATTATGACATTTTGAATTATAATATGTTTCCATTACACTATTTTGAATTATAATATGGTTCCATTACGCCATTTTGAATAATAATATGTTTCCATTATGACATTTTTAATTATAATATGTTTCCATTATGCCATTTTGAATAATAATATGTTTCCATTACGCCATTTTCAATTATAATATGGTTCCAATATGCCATTTGGAATAATAATATGTTTGCCATTATGACATTTTGAATAATAATATGTTTCCATTATGCCATTTTGAATTATAATATGTTTCCATTACGCCATTTTTAATTAAAATATGTTTCCATTATGACATTTTGAATAATAATATGTTTCCATTACGCCATTTTGAATAATAATATGTTTCCATTATGGCATTTTGAATAATAATATGTTTCCATTACGCCATTTTGAATAATAATATGTTTTCATTACGCCATTTTGAATAATAATATGTTTCCATTATGACATTTTGAATAATAATATGTTTCCATTATGCCATTTTGAATTATAATATGTTTCCATTATGACATTTTGAATTATAATATGTTTCCATTACGCCATTTTGAATAATAATATGTTTCCATTATGCCATTTTGAATTATAATATGTTTCCATTATGACATTTTGAATTATAATATGGTTCCATTATGCCATTTTGAATAATAATATGTTTCCATTATGCCATTTTGAATAATAATATGTTTCCATTATGCCATTTTGAATTATAATATGTTTCCATTATGACATTTTGAATTATAATATGTTTCCATTATGACATTTTGAATTATAATATGTTTCCATTATGCCATTTTGAATAATAATATGTTTCCATTATGCCATTTTGAATTATAATATGTTTCCATTACACCATTTTGAATTATAATATGTTTCCATTATGACATTTTGAATTATAATATGTTTCCATTATGCCATTTTGAATAATAATATGTTTCCATTATGCCATTTTGAATAATAATATGTTTCCATTATGCCATTTTGAATAATAATATGTTTCCATTATGACATTTTGAATTATAATATGTTTCCATTATGCCATTTTGAATAATAATATGTTTCCATTATGCCATTTTGAATAATAATATGTTTCCATTATGCCATTTTGAATTATAATATGTTTCCATTATGCCATTTTGAATAATAATATGTTTCCATTATGCCATTTTGAATTATAATATGTTTCCATTATGACATTTTGAATTATAATATGTTTCCATTATGACATTTTGAATAATAATATGTTTCCATTATGCCATTTTGAATAATAATATGTTTCCATTATGCCATTTTGAATAATAATATGTTTCCATTATGCCATTTTGAATAATAATATGTTTCCATTATGACATTTTGAATAATAATATGTTTCCATTATGCCATTTTGAATAATAATATGTTTCCATTATGCCATTTTGAATAATAATATGTTTCCATTACACCATTTTGAATAATAATATGTTTCCATTATGCCATTTTGAATTATAATATGTTTCCATTACACCATTTTGAATTATAATATGTTTCCATTACACCATTTTGAATAATAATATGTTTCCATTATGCCATTTTGAATTATAATATGTTTCCATTACACCATTTTGAATAATAATATGTTTCCAGTATGCCACTTTGAATCATAATATGTTTCCATTACGCCATTTTGAATTATAATATGTTTCCATTATGCCATTTTGAATAATAATATGTTTCCATTATGCCATTTTGAATAATAATATGTTTCCATTATGCCATTTTGAATTATAATATGTTTCCATTATGACATTTTGAATTATAATATGTTTCCATTATGCCATTTTGAATAATAATATGTTTCCATTATGCCATTTTGAATTATAATATGTTTCCATTACACCATTTTGAATTATAATATGTTTCCATTATGACATTTTGAATTATAATATGTTTCCATTATGCCATTTTGAATAATAATATGTTTCCATTATGCCATTTTGAATAATAATATGTTTCCATTATGCCATTTTGAATTATAATATGTTTCCATTATGACATTTTGAATAATAATATGTTTCCATTATGCCATTTTGAATAATAATATGTTTCCATTATGCCATTTTGAATAATAATATGTTTCCATTATGCCATTTTGAATAATAATATGTTTCCATTATGACATTTTGAATAATAATATGTTTCCATTATGACATTTTGAATTATAATATGTTTCCATTATGCCATTTTGAATAATAATATGTTTCCATTATGACATTTTGAATTATAATATGTTTCCATTATGCCATTTTGAATAATAATATGTTTCCATTATGCCATTTTGAATAATAATATGTTTCCATTATGCCATTTTGAATAATAATATGTTTCCATTATGCCATTTTGAATTATAATATGTTTCCATTATGACATTTTGAATTATAATATGTTTCCATTATGACATTTTGAATAATAATATGTTTCCATTATGCCATTTTGAATAATAATATGTTTCCATTATGCCATTTTGAATAATAATATGTTTCCATTATGCCATTTTGAATAATAATATGTTTCCATTATGACATTTTGAATAATAATATGTTTCCATTACACCATTTTGAATAATAATATGTTTCCATTATGCCATTTTGAATTATAATATGTTTCCATTACACCATTTTGAATTATAATATGTTTCCATTATGCCACTTTGAATCATAATATGTTTCCATTACGCCATTTTGAATTATAATATGTTTCCATTATGCCATTTTGAATAATAATATGTTTCCATTATGCCATTTTGAATAATAATATGTTTCCATTATGCCATTTTGAATAATAATATGTTTCCATTACACCATTTTGAATTATAATATGGTTCCATTACGCCATTTTGAATTATAATATGGTTCCATTATGCCATTTTGAATAATAATATGTTTCCATTATGCCATTTTGAATTATAATATGTTTCCATTACACCATTTTGAATTATAATATGGTTCCATTACGCCATTTTGAATTATAATATGTTTCCATTACGCCATTTTGAATAATAATATGTTTCCATTATGCCATTTTGAATAATAATATGGTTCCATTATGCCATTTTGAATAATAATATGTTTCCATTATGCCATTTCGAATTATAATATGGTTCCATTATTCCATTTTGAATTATAATATGTTCCCATTATGCCATTTTGAATAATAATATGTTTCCATTATGCCATTTTGAATTATAATATGTTTCCATTACGCCATCATATACCTTACGAACTCTCGCATACACAATGGACATTCAACGCATATTTTATTGAACTCTTGCGAGCAGACACACACGCGCGCACGCGCACACACGCTCGCGCGCACACACACACACACATACACACATGCAGATACATGTATGCACAAGTATATACACGTATAACAAACGTTCTTACTCCGTACACATATATACGATGAGCTCATATCCATAACGGATATTGCACTTCATACATGATATATACACACACACGTGTGTGTACACAAACACACTTTGTATTATTGAATGCTTTTGTGTAAATAAATAATCCTCGTATATACGTAAATGCGTAACCCTGTTTTAGCGTGCTTTATTTTTAATACTTCAAATGTACTTTGCTTGTAATATTAATATCGGCATATTTCGTGGACTCATTTCTCATCTTTATGAGCATGCTACTACCATCCTTTTATTCCTCTACTTAACATGATTTCGCCAGCTACAAGAAAAGGTGCTTTAAATTGTAAACATTATTAATTTACGTAGTCTTACTTTTGACTTTAAATTGCAAATTTGACCCTAACTTAACGAGGCTGTCTGAGCAGAAGGAGTTCTAAACTATGTGAGAATAAATTTCTCACAGCGGTTAGCAGAGTCTTTTTCAGCACATCGAAATCTACCAGAAGAATATTTTTTGTTCTACTTATGAGTTAACGCCTTTTTAAAAAAAATTACCAAGTTTTTTTTTTTAATAAACAAACAAACGAAAAAACATTTTAAAAACACATTTTATTTACAATTCTTTGTATAACTTCTGTGTTTATTTAAAAAGAAAATGGTATATACTTGCTTCCCTTCGAGGACACCGTTAAAATTTTACTATTTGCAAAAAGGTCCTTTTATTTAATGAGTTTTATTTCCGAAAAGGTTTTTCTTTTTTTTAAATTAGAAATGTTCGTATGATAAAACCCGCTTGTAAATAAATGTGCAAAATGAATGTCTATGCTCAAAATGTATAAAATATCTTGACCTCTTCTTTACTTAAAAATTCACCGGAAGTCAGGAATTCAACCAAATCTAATGAAATTTTTATTATTCATTAAATTATAAAGTTTAATCAATTTGCGGTAATAATCGGCGTCCGAATTCTTGATGCTGGCAGAAGCATTGATCGAGACTCCTTTCCCTAAAAGAGAAAAACAAAAATATAGCATCAGTTAACAGCAACAACTCAGGAACAAATTCTAAAACTCAAACTACTACATTTTATTTGTAAAGGTAACCAGATGGGGTTCGAAAATCTAGCTTTTGTCATATTGTGGAATATAAGATCTCCATCGAGCCTATAACATGTAAACAAAACGCAATTATGCATGAAATGTTGCATCCCTCTGCCTTTTCTACAAGTACTTTAACGGTGAATGCTCTGACGAACTGCAAGCACTTGTGCCCCCTCGACGTAAATACCCCCGACAAACCCGACAAGCAGCTAAATCCCACCCCTTCACAGTAGAGATCTCTAGATGTAAGAGAGCCTTCTACTCTAGTAGTTTCTTCCCCAGGACAGCTAGACTTTGGAATTCCCTGCCGGGTCCCTGCTTCCCCAACTGTACTGACATGCAGAAGTTCAACTGCAACGTGAACCGACATCTTGCTGCCCAACTCCCTACAAAGTACCCTTGATGCCTATGTCCCTGATAGTAGCCCCCCCCCTACACCAAAGTGGCAATATGCCTTGTTTGGGGTGAAAATGTAATCAGAAATTTTAAAAAATTGAATTATAATGTTTCCATTACGCCATCATGTACCGTACGAACTCTCGCATACACAATGAATATTCAACGCATCAAGGAAGGTTGGCTCCCTCTACCGTGCTAGAAAACTCCTTCCGCCTGACATTATCCTATACCTCTATAAGGCAACCATTCGCCCATGTATGGAGTACTGTTGTCACATCTGGGCTGGTGCATCTGCTGCTTGTCTCTCGCTCCTGGACAGGGTTCAAAAGAGAGTCGCCAACCTGATAGGTCCTGAACTATCATCTAGGTTTCAGCCTCTGTCCCATCGACGAGATGTTGCATCCCTCTGCCTGTTCTACAAATACTTTAATGGTGAATGCTCTGACAAACTGCAAACACTTGTACCTCCCCGACGTAACTACCCCCGACAAACCTGACAAGCTACTAAGTATCATCTCTTTACAGTAGAGATCCCTAAGTGCAAGAAAGCCTTTTACTCCAATAGTTTATTCCCCAGAACTGCGGGTCTTTGGAACTCCCTTCCGGGATTCTGCTTTCCCAACTGCAATGATATGCAGAAGTTCAAGTGTAATGTTAACATGTCACCACCTTCAGCCGGTCGGTTGAGACAATCGTCGACCTCAGAACTCTTCCACTCCAATTACGGCAGCCTGAAAACAACCCGACTCTGGCGGTTTGCAGCTCACTATTTTCGTCCTTCCAGTGACCACTGCCGGTGATAATTCTTAGCCGTTTTAATGTTGCTGGTATTGGGTAGTGACAGAACTGTCAGTTGATCGTCTAAATTTATACTCCGGACCTGTCATTGTGTACTCGCTTACCGGCGAACATCGCCGATAAGAGAGCCGTGGATTTTAGTGTGGTGAAAAAGGAAATAAAAACGATTCCACACACGAATAAACAATTAATCTGGGTTTATTCACAATAATAATGGTCTAATAATATTTCAGAGTTTGAAGGAAGTTGGCTGTAGCTATTTTAAAACGATAGCTTGTGACTCGAGTTCGGATAAGTTTTTCGGCCATTGGAGATACGTGTTTTAAGTCAAAAGCCCTCTCTGCCCGACTTTAACACCATCTGAATTCGCCAAAATCGAATTCTCTCTTCTCCTTCTCTTCTCCTCTTTTTTCTTCTCTTTTTCTGTTTACTGTGTTCGAGGAATATATACATATCCATCAATGCCCTTTAAACATCACGAGTTTGTATTTATTTACAACAAGAAAACTTGCCTGTCATCAGCCTTCAAACCTTGTTTTCTAAAATAAACAACCGCCTGTCATTTCATCTCGAATTCTGTGTTTAAAAATAAACAGCCAGCTCACTCCAAACTCTGACCGTTACAACAATAAGTATCTCTTGACATACTTTTTCCTTTGTTTGTTCTAACCACAGAGTCATTTGATCGTCTTATTTTTTCGTTCTTTTTGCTCTTTCTCTACAACGGCATATCAACTCCATAACTTGGTTACAAACAAACATCTTTCTACTCATCTCCCTTCATAATGACCCCGCTAATTAAGTCCCTGATAGTATCCCCCTGCTTCAAAGTGGCACTGTGCCTTGTTTGGGGTGAAAATTTAAAAAAAAAAAAAAAAATATTTTATTAAACTCTTGCGAGCACACACACACACACGTGCGCACGCATACACACACTCCCAAACACACGTATGCACAAGTATATACACGTATAACAAACGTTCTAACCCCATACACATATATATGATGAGCTCATATCCATAACGGATATTTCACTTCATACATGATATATACACACGCACGTGTACACAAACACACTTTGTATTATTGAATGCTTTTGTGTAAATAAATAATCCTCGTGTATATGTAAATGCGTAACCCTGTTTTAGCGTGCCCAACTCTCTTCCTGATCTACATCAACGACCTCCCTAAACACATACTTAATCATTCGTTGACATCTATGCTAATGACACGACCATCTACGGCAACACATCAAAGGCTGTAAATGACAAAGCTCTCTGATTCTCTCTCCTCTGATCTTGAGCGCGTGGTTCAGTGTATACACACATGCTAACATACACACATGTACTCACATACACGCACGCATGGACAACGTCACTTCCCCTTTCAAAGGAAATCCACACATGCGCAAAAGACACACCGGAAACACCTATAAAAGGAAGAGACAAGCTGTTTCCAACCCCTTTTCCAGACTAGCCTCTGAGGTGGTTGGTTGGCGCACCAGCCACCGCCGTTTCGGCAGGCGCACGCACGCGCGTACCTCACGCCATTTACTACTATGTGGGACAAAAGGCCAACAGACATTACGTACACTCTTTCTCTCTCTATCTACTGTTTGTGCCAGAGAACACCACCGCGTAGCTGACGACTAACATGGCGCACAGCTTAACCTCTGTCCTTTTCTTTGTCTACTACTGGACTATCATTCCCATTTTCCACTACCTCACTTCTCTTCCCACGTGTGAACAAACGATAGTGAGATGAACATACATTTCCTTTTCTTTCTACAATCCAGTCCCGCAACAAACGATGGTTACACCCGCGCGGACATGAACACATGTTATATCTAAAACATTCATTCTTTCAACAGTAAATAAATGACACGTTTATCTTATCTATCAATTGAGTTTTTGTTTCCTTCAATTCCATTCGTTTCATTATTTTCTTTTGTAACAGGATTGGGATTTATATATACTAGTCCTCTACAAACGCAATATTAATTTTGAATCGGTTTTAATCTGGCCATACAATAGGTGGCAAGAGTTATGTTTATATTATAACTTTATATTTTCAAAAAAAATTTTCACACAATTAATTAAAGAATCTATGTTGTACCTATTTACTATGCCTCCCCACGGGACAGAGTTAGACACCAGGGTCGTTTTTTAACGTGGAGAAAAGGTACAAAAATAAAAATTGTCTCAGACGTGAAGGATTTCTCCTCCACCGAAAGAGAACAAGAAATAGAAGTGCAGCATCTGAAGAACAGATGGTATTTATTTGCTCCCCCACTGAGCAAATTAGGCACAAGGCCGTTTTTAGTGTGAGGTAAAAACCAGCTCCCCTAAAAGTAGGCAAAAAGGGGGCACTCTGGTTACCAAAAATAATAATTGTCCCAGTATAGAGGGTTTCCCCTCCATTGACTGGTACAAATTATCTTAAGTGCAGCATCTGAAGAACAGATACTACACTTTGAGATATTAAATCTTTTATTCATGTTAAAAAAATACAGAAAAAAATCAACGATGAATAAAAAACTTAGGCACATGGCCAACTCAAAAGGGGGGATTTTGGGGGTCGTTGGTCATCCTTGTCACTCCAGAACTAAACAAAGTCAAAAGTTTCTCCCAGCTAGTATCTTCTTTCACCATAATACCGCATTCACCCTTTCATATTGGGGGACGTCCTAGTAACTCCCAATTTTTAAAACATTTTTTATTGACGTGTAAAACCAAAAAAGATAACAATAAAATGGTAACAATAATTCATTTGTGTCGAGGGAGGGGGAAGAAAAAACAAAAGGTGATTAGTAGGACCCTCCCAACCCCGTCTAGTTGATAGACTGCCCGTTCCACTAGGTTTGTAAAAGGAACCTCGCTTCTGCGGGTCAGTCTCTAGGTGGGGATGCCCTCTAGATGGGGGTGAATGGAGAAAAGAAAATTTTTGTGCATAAGGGATGGAGGTTAGTTTGTATTTCTTTTTCTCCAAGATGGGTAAAATTTAGAGGAAGGGGTGAAAACAAAAATTGCAGGTAAGAGGGGATGGGGATCTTGGAGGCTTCCTAATCGGGGAGGGATGGAACACACACTCAGCTAGCTGAGAGACTACTTGTTTAATTTAACTTTACAGAACTGCGCGTTCCACACCTAGGCGGGGAACACGTATTCATATTTGGCTCCTCTTCGTACACACAGACTTGCCACATGTATCCATCTTCTGTCAAATGCCGCGCGATGCAGCCTTCTTCTATCACATCTGATCTTCACCCGTAGTTGGTGTTTAAAGAACGCGATCAGATCTTGATCAGAAAAAGACAACACCCCCCGGCAACCTTGCAGACGCGACGTCCAAATCACCATTCTCGCCACGGCCAGGATCGTAACGTAGACCATTTGTCTTTCCCGATCCCACGGCGGCCTCACGTTGTCCACAACATTGGATACAGTAATTGGGCGAGGATGCTCAGGATCGATGCGAGCCGTCACCCCACTGACATACGACCAGTACTGGCGGAGTTCGCGGCAATCGAAGAAAGCGTGATCCGTAGTTTCCACGGCCGTTGTCCCACAACGGGGATAATCAGGCGACTCCAGAAACCCAGAACTGCATTGTATGTTGTTGAGTGGAAGTGCATTTCGGGCCAATCGCCAGGTCAGAAGGAACTCCGAATTGTTCAGATGACTCGAACCTGGCGCCCAGCTCCACGCGGAGCGGATCTCACTCTGCTGCCACCCCAAACGCGCGCATAGCGGGTCGTCAGCGGCCCCCTTCACTAGATCCCTGTGGAGTTCCCTACGGGTAGCAGTCACAAGGTCACTGGACCTTGGTAGTCGTTTTAGCGCGGCTCGGCACTCTTTCATGTAGGCAGATTCTCCCCGCGGCCTGCGACGGCTCTCGATGGAAGGGTCGAGAACGAGGTCGGGGAAGGCGGCAGTAACCACGGGGTGCCATGGTTGGTCATCCTGCATATAGTGGCTCAGGAAGGCCAGTCTCTCAGCATCTCGATGACACTTCAAGTCCGGCATTCCCAAGCCTCCCTCACACGGACGTTGAATACAGACCTGTCTGCTCACCCAGTGTCTTCCTCTGTCCCAAAGGAGCGAGGACAAGAGTTCGACAAGAGCTTTTAGGTGTTGTGCAGGCAGGGGAAGTACGGCCAGTCGGTAAAGGATGAGAGGAAAGACGTAAGTGGTGCACGCCTCAGCTCTACCCTTTAAGGAAAGTTTCCTAGGAAACCACGAATTGACTGCAGCCTCCACCTTTGACCGTACCTCCAACCAATTCTTGTCAAGCTGGAGACCCGGTCCGAACCACACGCCGAGGATCCGGACCGGGCCATCTGTCCAGCTGAAGGGCGCAGGGAGGTTTGCGTTGCCACTCCATGCGCCCAACCGCAGTCCTACCGACTTGTTGCGGTTTATCTTGGCCCCTGTAATTCTTTCGTACTGTGTGAGTGCCTCCGACACGACCTCAATGTCTCTGAAGCCCGACACGAAGATCGTGACATCATCGGCGAACGCGGATACCTTAGCAGCTGAGCCGCCAGGCAGAGCCATTCCGCGCAGGGCCGAATTTGCCTCCCCATGTCTCAGCTTGCGGAGAAGAGGCTCCAAAGCCAGGACATAAAGCAGGGGCGACAGCGGACAACCCTGACGAACCGACCGAGAGATAACAAAGGGTTTCGAGCGCTTTCCGTTCACTTGCACGACAGCCATGGGCTGTCGATACATTATGGAGATCCACTTGCAAAAGTCCGGTTTAAAACCGGCGGCCTCTAAGACAGATGCCAGGAAACGATGGTCGACCCTATCGAAAGCTTTGGACTGATCTAAGTTTATCAGCGCGGCTTCCGTGTCGTCATCTATTCCCCCCTCTAGGATCATGCGGATCAGGTGCAAGTTGTTCTGAATCGATCTCCCCTTCACAGCGTAGTTCTGTTCCGGTTCAACCAACTCGTCGATAACAACCTGCAGCCGATTCGACAGGACTTTGGCCAAAATCTTCAACTCTGTGTTTAGCAGAGTTATGGGCCTGTAGTCGTCTAACTCTTCCCCTCCATGCCCGTCACCTTTCTTCAGCAATGTGATCACTCCCTTGGTCACCTGCCCTGGGATGGATCCCTGAGCAAACCAATGGTTGAACATATCCGTCAGAAGAGGCAGAAACATGGGCGACAGCCTCAAGTACAGTTCGTATGGCAGACCATCAAGTCCTGGCGATCTGTCACAGCTGACCTGCTTCAGCGCAGTAAAGACCTCCTGCTCCGTCACCCGGCCCTCGCAACCAGCCGCTCTAGCCGCCTCGAGGCGGGGAGAGTCGGCCAAATAGTCGCTAAACTCAAGGACCGGAAGATCGGGCTGCTGCGTAAAACGCTCCTCGAAATGTTCTCGAAACCCCTCGCAGATCTCCCGAGTCGATTCCAGGGTGCGTCCATCCGGATGTTTGATTTTTGCAATGTATTTGTCCGAGCCACGCCTAGAAACCTCACGGCGCACGTCTGCATCAGAATTGACTGCTTCGTTGCCTATCTTTCTAAGCCTAGCTCTAACTACTTGGCCTTCGTAACGCTCGCTAGTCTCGCGTAGAAGGTCCTGCTTAGCTAGTTCCTGACTAACCCTATCACCCTCCCCCATAGCCTGGGCTAGTTTCTGCTCTAGCTTCTTCTTCGTCTTGGCCTTATCTAGTGCGAGGCGCTGGGCATACTTGACGGAGAAGCTTCTGATCTTGGCTTTGAGACCTAACCACCACTTACTCCCGGTAACCGCCCCCACTAGTGCCTTTTTAATCAATTCTCTTAACTGATCTTGGAAGTCTTGTATCTCCAGAAGGGAGGTGTTTAACTTCCAGTACCCCGCTAACTTAGGCCTATTTCCTAGCTTCAGCCGGGCCATAACTAATTTATGGTCCGTCTGGCCTAGCCAAGTGAACGTGGGGCAAGATAAGAAGTCTACTTCGCCTCTCCTAACTAACATCCTGTCCAAATAGGTATTTGGATCGGAGGAAACACTATTGGTCCACGTCCACATCTCCCGCCCTGGATGCTCGAACCGAAACCTGTCGACCAGACCGCATCTAGCCATCAGATCAGCCAGGCTGGACTCGCACCTCTCCGATCCTCTAGCTCCGCCTCCTACCTTATCTATGTCGGGGTCTAAGATGGAATTCCAATCCCCCATTAGCACTACCCGCTTCCGACAATCTACAAACGCGTCAAGCTGACTGAAGAATGAGACCCTCTCACGAGCGGTGCTGGGCGCATGAACCGCAATCACCCGAAACACAGAATCTTTTACGGCAACATCGGCCACAACCAGCCTACCCACCGCATCTCTATGGACAACGTCGACCGTCGCCGACAGGGTACGTTTAACCAGCACGGAAACTCCCTTCCCCCGCGGGCTGCCATATGCTGAGAAAACCTCAAAGTCTCGGGCCAGCACCTGACAGTCCACAGAGGAAACGAAATGCGTCTCCTGAATCGCAGCAACATCCACTCCCAGGGACAAGAGGTCGTGCCGGAGGCGAGCCGCCCGGCCCGATGATCTCAAGCCCCTCGCATTCAGACTAGCCAAATTCAAAGCCATGGTACCTACCTTAAGGTGTGTTACACTCAGCTCCGAAGTCAGCCGGGGAAAGGACACCGACGTTGTGTGCAATGCTCAAGGTGGTCAGGTTTTTCATGTCCTGACCTTCTCTCACAATGCCGCCGACATCCAAAGGGTAAGTCAATTTAAGGGCCCTATAGAGTGACGGATGGACCAACACTGGGACCCTTCCCTTGCATTGTTTTGCGAGTTCCTCAAGGGAAGGGTCATTTTTCCTAATCAGTTCAATTCCCGGACCAGCCCCTTCAGCGGCTTCCAGCATTGTCCACACGTTGGTTTTGCAGGCCTCAGGAAGCCTGACGAAAGTTGTTAGCCGTGGGGCGTCCGGGAAATTAGAGGGGACATTAACGTCTTTTCCCCCTATCTGTTGGAAGTCCAGCAGAGGTTTTAAATTTTTTCTCTGCCGGTGTGGTAAGCCCATTGCCACAGACAAGGGGTCTACAAAACAAAGTTCCTCTCTCGTTTCGAGGGCGAGAGTCCCTGTTGGAGTGAGTCCGTAAGTGGGAGAATCTGAAGGGTCTCTCCCCCTCCCGGGTTCATTCTTTTCTTTCTGGGATGGCGGCTCAATTTGCATTGGTGTGGGGACGAGTGTCTGTGTGGTGTCTGGTGTTGGTGTTGGTGCGGTGTCTGGTGTTGGTGTGGTGTCTGGTGTTGGTGTTGGTGCGGTGTCTGGTGTTGGTGTTGGTGCAGTTTCTGGTGTTGGTGCAGTGTCTGGTGTTGGTGTTAGTGCGGTGTCTAGTGTTGGTGCAGTATGTGGTATGGGGGTGGAAGTGGGTTGTGTTGTTGTTAGAGGTGGTGTATGCTCACAGGGAGTGGGGGCTGCCTTTTCTTCCCCTTTCCTTTTCTTTTTTATTCTTTTGAATGAACCGGGGAGTGGTGAGGTTGAGTTCCTCTCCCTCTCACTAGCAGATTCATCCTCAGAGGAGCAGTGTTTTCTTCGCTTGATCCCCGTCTCAATTGGTGTGGGGACCGTTGGTTGTTGCTGCTCCTCTAATTGTTGTTTCTCCGGTTGGTGCTGTTGCTTTTCTGGTTGCTGCAGCCGTTTTGTGTTGCTGCTGCTGTTCTGGCTGTTGCTGCTGCTGCTGTTTTTGTTGTTGCCGCTGTTTTCGTGGCATTGGTTGTGGCATTGGCCGCGGCAGCTGATGTTGTTGCTGCGGCTGGTTCAACGGCTGGTTTGGCTGCTGCTGCTGTGTCTGCTGCCATGGCTGTTGCTGCGGCTGTTGTGGAGGCTGCTGTTGTTGTTGCTGCCTCAGTTGTTGGGTTGGTTGTGGGACGGTGGCAGATGGGATTGTGGGCTTCCGTTTCCGCCTCATTACCGTGATCCATTCCTCCCCTTTGGCCTCCTGCACAGTTTTGGGTTTCCTCGGTGCTGGGGTTGGTGCTCCGGTTGCAGGAGTTGTGACAGCCTGTTTGAACACTGGTGCTGTCTCAGAGGTTGGGACCGCCTTTAGTGTCACTTGAGTAGGAGTTGACCTTTGAGGGCAGCTCTTGGCCATGTGACCCTGTTTTTGGCAGAACCAGCAGTGCGGACGACGCCCCTCCACTACTACTGTCATAGTTGCCTCCTTAAATGTCAGCTGTGCTGGTATCGCCTGGAAGCCTTCTTTCTTTAGCCTCATGGCCACAGTGTAGCTGCCCAAGTGCATGCCGGTTTTTGACCGCACTGGGGTTATTTTTTCTACCTCGCCGAACTGTGTGAAGAAGGATCCCAGGATTTCTGCTGATATTTGCATAGGTACATTGAATACCTGCACCCGGGTCCTTGTCCTGCCCTGGTATTCGGGCTTTAGTTTTATTCTCCCATACTTAATTTCCTGTAGGGAGAGTCTCTCCGCATCTTCCTTGGTGGGTAGGAGGATGTCCCACATGGCGTAGCTCCTCTGGTACAGGTATAATACCGGGATGTTTAGCTTGTGTAGGAGCCCTGCCATGTCTTCCTTTTTCATCCCTAGGAGGCGGTTTTCCGGCATATCCGAGATGATGAGGGAGAGCACTCTGTCCTCGATTGCCTCCCAAGCGCCTGGCACTGGTTTAATTTCTGCCCCCTCTATGTATTGTCTGTACTTGGTCAAGTACAAGTCTCTATACTCTTGAGGGGACAGTTGCTTCTCTACAGTCTTCCCCCATGCCGACCCTCTTGTTGGTGTTGGATCTTTGGTGAGGTTGGACTGTTTTTGCTGTTCCTTGGCGGAAGGGTTGCTATTTTGAGGGGCATTTCCCTTTCCGCTTTCCTTTGGGACCGACTCTCCCTGCTCTATACTTCTTCCAGGAAATACTTCCCTTTTTGGGGAGTCGGCCTCCTGGGGAGCATTGTCCTCTTTATTGTCCTTGGGAGCTTTTGCCCCTTTTGTTTTGGGGACGTCTAGGCTGTATGCCCCCTCGTTTTCTTGATTTGCTCCCCTTTTGGGGCAGTAGCCCTCCTGGGGAGCACTGTCTCTCTTATCGTCCTTTGGGGCTACTGCCTCTTGATTTTTGTTGTCAGAGCGGGATGCCCTGTCCAACATTGTTTTTCCTCCCCTTTGTGGGGAGTCGCCCTCTTGGGGAGCACTGTCTCCCTTATCGTCCTTTGGGGCTACTGCCTCTTGATTTTTGTTGTCGGAACGGGATGCCCCGTCCAACATTGTTTTTTCTCCCCTTTGTGGGGAGTCGCCCTCTTGGGGAGCTGCTGGTGAGTTTTCTCCCTTCTGGGGGGCGTCCTTCGGTTTAGTGTCCGGGCGGTATGCCCCGTTGCTTTTTGCTTCCCCTGTTGGGGAGTCGTCCTCTTGGGGAGCAGTTTTTCTTGTGGTAGCCCCCTGGCTGGGGGTATCGGTATTGGTGGTCCCCGGGCTGGGGGTGTCCATTTTTGAAAAAAGCTCTCTCTTCCCTGTATAATTCACCAAAATGAGTGACGTGGAGTCGGCGTCCAAAGTGGGAGCCGACTTTGGCGCCAAAAAGAAGTGGCGCCAAAGGCGGCAAGAGGGGAGATAGAACTGAGAGAGGGAGTGGGAAGTTAGTGGAGGGAAGAGAGAAAGTGTTTCCGACCCTCCCTCGCGGGAAGGTCGTAAATTATCAGCTCGGATCCCCCCGTGAGGGGGGAGAGCAGAGAAAGACAGACCAAGTGGGGGTGCGGACAGAACGCTACCCAACAAGCTCGCCGGGCATGAGAATGTGTCGCCAGAACAACACTGCCTATCGCTGTGTATGTATCAGAGAACAGATGTCCCGAAGGCCAAGTAGCGGACATTTTGAAATAATGAAATTTTAATCATTTTAATTTTTTAAGAAGTTACTTTTTCTAGGCAATTCAACTGATTATAGTATATATTAACTAGAAAAAAAACGCTTTTTAAAAAACATAATATTAAGTTTATATCAAGGTAAATTTTTGTTTAATACGTGTATTTAAATTTTTAAAAAATAAATATTTTTTAAAAATTTGAATTCTTATGTTTCATAAAAATTTAAATATATTTTGTTCGAATTTCAAAAAAAATAAATATTGGGGGGAGGAAACATGCACTAAAAATATTTCCCCTCATATATTTTACGGAAACTGCCTTTTATATGTAATCTCATTCTAAATTGAGTTCTTCAACGTTAGTAGGAAGAAGGGGCGGGGACATAAACGAGTCCTTTCACATATTTCCAGAGGAAAAAATCACACGGTGTCAGGTCAAGAGATCATGGTGGCCATCTCAGCAGCCAATTGTCTTCCTCACCACCACACCAATCCATCTCTCTGGCAGATTCCCATTAAGATAGGCCCATACAGTGAGCTTCTAGTCAGGTAGAGCTTCCCGTCCTGTTGAAAAATGAAGCTTCATGTTCATTTTTCAATAAGCTGATCAAATAGCCAGTTCTGAAGCACTACTAAAATTATTGACCTGTGAAATGACATGAATTCTTTTGGAACACCCTGTATAAATCTGATCCCATCACTTTAAATTCTAAATTAAATGTTCTTTTTCGTATTTCTGTCACATTTTTAGGGTGTTCAGAAGTAATCACTTTAAAAAGTAGCATTTTATTTGTTTACATAATTTTGGTTCTTACCCCGAATTCAGCTATTACAAAAATAAAAACCTAAAAAGACTTTACGACGTATAAGCGTGAACTATTTTTCTTGTCGATTTCGCTGTGTGCGCGTGCTCAATCAGACAAATAATGTCATTGCAACTAATTATCAAAGGAAATAATCCATTGGAAAAATTTCTCCAGAACAATTAATTTGCGGTGTAAACAGTATGAAAAATTACATAACTTGAATTGCGAAATTTCATTGGTTGATTTGAATTAATGTATTGTTTTAATTACAGCCTTTCTCATTGGTTGATTTGAATTAATGTATTGCTTTAATTAAATTCAGTTCTAGTGATGCTAATATAATAGGCGATCGCCCTCAGGTTTCGATGGGAGAAAGCGTGCTAATTAAATCTCCAAATAAAACTCGACCTTTTTGGGGTCTAGGCAAGGTACTTTCTCATTGGTTGATTTGAATTAATGTATTGTTTTAATTACGGCCTTTTTCATTGGTTGATTTGAATTAATGCATTGTTTTAATTACGGCCTTTTTCATTGGTTGATTTGAATTAATGCACTGTTTTAATTACGGCCTTTTTCATTGGTTGATTTGAATTAATGCATTGTTTTAATTACAGCCTTTCTAATTGGTTGATTTGAATTTTAACCTGTGAGCGCGAGCGAGTTACATTGGCCAAGTCAGTTTCACTGAAGCCGTCAAATATGATGGACTCGCTTTTGATACTCTTATTAATTTAAGGAGTTTGGCGTCTTATATTGTCATGGTATATTTAAGACAATTTAACCTAACAAATTAGGTTTCCTTTCTTGGCGTAATATCGTCTCTTTAATCAATGTTGATATTGGATTTACCTGACCAATGTTATTAACCTCCTCCTTTCTATGTGAACATTGTTTAAATTGATTCAAAAGCAAAAACAATTGAAAATCTTATCCAAAGAACTTGACTACCACTTAAGTCTAAACTAATAGGCTCAGCCGAGCTGCAAAACGACGCAACATATTTTTGCAATCAAGAAGAACGGACGGTCAGCGTTAACCAACCAGGTAAGTTGCTTTTCGTAGTTGTGTCAATTTTTCATTCAGCCAAACTTCTGAATTATGTGAGAATAAATTTCTTGCACACTTAAAGTTGCAAAAATATGATATTTAAAAAAATCAATTTTAATTTGCTTTAATTACTTATTTAATTACTTATTTAATTACTTATTTAATTACTTATTTAATTACTTTATTTAATTACTTATTTAATTACTTTATTTAATTACTTTATTTAATTACTTATTTAATTACTTATTTAATTACTTAATTTAATTACTTTATTTAATTACTTATTTAATTACTTATTTAATTACTTATTTAATTACTTTATTTACTTATTAATTTATGTAATTTTACCTTTGACTTAAAATTGCAAAGTTATGACCTTTACTTAACGAGGTTGTCTTTGAGACGAAGGAGTTCTAAACTATGTGAGAATAAATTTCTCACAGCGGTTAGCAGAGTCTTTTGCAGCACATCGAAATCTACCAGAAGAATATTTTTTGTTCTACTTATGAGTTTACGCCTTTTTAAAAAAAATTACCAAAAGTTTTTTTAATAAACAAACGAAAAAACATTTTAAAAATACATTTTATTTACAATTCTTTGTATAACTTCTGCTTTTATTTAAAAAAAAACAAAAAAACTGGTATATATTCGCCTCTTTCGTTAAAAGTTTTACTATTTGAAAAAAGAGCTTTTTATTTAATAACATTTTTATTTATAAAATGATTTTTCTTTTTTAAATTAGAAATGTGCTTATGACAAAACGCGCTTGTAAATAAATGTGCAAAATGAATGCCGATTCTCAAAATGTATAGACATTTTGACCCGTCCCTTTACTTAAGAATTCACTAAATATTAGGAATTTCACCAAATTTCATGAAAGTTTGTGTTGTGTAATTAACAAGGTCAGTCAACGTGGAGAGAAATTTGTCAGGGCTGCTCTCCGGATGCTTGACGTTGATATGACCAATGACTGAAACCCCTTCCTCTAAAAAAGAAAAACAAAAAAAAATAACATTAGTAAATAGCAACAACTCGGGAACAAATTCTAAAACTCAAACTAATAAATTTTATTTGTTAAGGTAACAAGATGGAATTCGAAAATCTAATCTCTCTTATATTGTGAAATATAAGATTTCCATCGAGGCTATAACAACATGTAAACAAAACGCAATTTGCATCAACAGGAGCGAAGCCACTGATATCACAACGGCGACACATAAATGAAAATGGCGCCGACCTGTGTTTTACTTTGACGTTCAATCGACTGTTAACGACGCATTAAGTTGCCAGAAATTATGCTTTTTATACCCATCCTCCCACTACAATATACAGTTCAAAGAATTATCGGATAAAACACATTGCCAAAGGAAATAGCTACACTGAGAGCAGGCCAGAGAAATTCAACAGATCAGATAGAGAAATATGTGATAAAATATCTATAAAAAGTCTACAAGTGACAAACTTAAACTAAACTTCATTTACAGTCTGTGGGAGCCTTTCCTAGTCTCATACAAAAACACGCGTTCACATCTCAAGCCATATTTCTTGTCATATATATACGCGCACACAAGCATATGCGCGCACGTCCACACACGTTCATATATTCACATTCGCGTGTATATACACACACGCTAACGCACAAGGGCAACATCACTTCCCCTTTCAAAGGAAACCCACACATGTGCAAAAGACCACCGGAAACAATTATAAAAGCAAGAGCAATAAGCAGCATTTTCCCTTTTCGGACCAGCTTCCGAGGTGAGTGGTCGGCGCACCAGCCGCCGCTGTTTCGGCAGGTGCGCACACGCGCGTGCCTCACGCCACTTGTTACCATGTGAGGCAAAAAGCTAACCGACCGTACGTACACCTTAAATGTTTTCTCTCCCCATGGCCTGGATTGACTTTTTCTCATTTTCTCTCTATATATATACCGCAATAGACTTGAGACGTGCGAGAGACGCACACCAATCTGGATTGACTTTCTTTCCTTCTCTCTCTACAACAATAGACTTTCTCCTTCTCACCAGTAAGCAGCGAGAGACGAACGCGGAAATGAACACGTGTTGTACCCTTTTCTTTCACTTGTTTCTTCACAAAATAAATTCCTGTTCGTTTAATTCAATTTAACACGTAGTTCGTCTCTTTCTCAATTCAATTCATTATTCCTTATTTGCACCACCTCAACAAATTGATGACACCCGAACGCGAGAGGAATACGCATTTCTTTCTATACCCTAGTCCACTACAAATTGGTGACTGACGTGAAACGAACACGCATGGTGACCCTACTTTTTTTAAAGGAATTGTTTTGAGCGAGACGCGCATTTTATTTGATAACGAAAAAAAAAAACGAATTTTCAACAAAGAAATATAAGTGACCTCCTACCGACAAGAACCTCAAAGAACTACAATAACAAGACCCCTCGTCAGACTCGACAGAAAACAAACGCGGAGCTGTCGATTTCATACCGAAATTAAAAAAAAAATTCGAGTTCGACAAACATTTTTCATGGTTTCCTGACATTACCCTGCAACAAACGCGAGGAGCAAAATCACATAGGCCTATGCAATTCTCTCCCGCACAGCAGACGCAACAACAAAGAAACAATTACAGGACATCCCTATCAACACATAGGAAGAAGCTGAGTTAACAATGAGTTGAGATGCACCACGCACATGGATAAACTCACAACTTGAAGTTTCGTTGACACCGGCAACTGGAAACTCGTTCAAAACGAACGAATGCACAACAAACGCCTGTACAGACAATGTACACACACTACCGCAAACTCACATGCGAAGACACTGTCAACTTGAGACACGACGTCAACACAAAACAAAAGATTTTCCTTCCAAACGAACAATTCATTTCACTATCCAAGCAACTCGTTGCACATGTCAGCACACGACAAAAACCAACCAAACAAATGTCAGCCTAAAAAAAGAGTAAACGCTTTTCCACGCGTAAGTAAATACTTTTTTCACAAACACACTCCGTTTTTGAAGTTTTTTAAACAACCACACCAACAGCAAAAAAAAGCAAAAACAAAAAAAAAAAACAGGACGAAAAGTCAATTGTCGAAAACATTACTTATATATATATATATATATATATATATATATATATATATATATATATATATATATATATATATATATATATATATACTGCATATTCTTTTCTTTCCTAGGAAGGAGAGTATTGTGGGAGCCTTTCCTAGTCTCACACAAAAACACGCGTTCACATCTCCAGTCATATTTCTTGTCATATACATACGCGCACACAAACATACGTGCGCACGTCCACACACGTACATATATTCACGTTCGCGTACATACACTCACATTCACGTGTATACAAACACACGCTAACGTACACACATGTACTCATACACGCGCACATATTTTTATTTGAGAACATTTTTATTTGAGAACATTTTTATTTAATAACAATTTGTATTTAAAAACATTTTTATTCAATAACATTTTTATTTAATAAAATTTATATTTCATAACATTATTGTTTGATAACATTTTCATTTAATAACATTTTTATTTTATAATATTTTTATTTCATAACATTTTTATTTAATCACATTTTTATTTAAAAACATTTTTATCTAATAACATTTTCATTTTACATTTTCATTTAATAACATTTTTATTTAATAACATTTATATTTATAAAATTTTTATTTAATAATATTTTTATTTAATAATATTCATATTTTATAACATTTTTATTTAATAACATTTTATTAAATAACATTTTTATGTAATAATATTTTTATTTGATAACATTGTTATTTAATAACATTTTATTTAATAACATTTTTATTCAATAACATTTAATTTAATAACATTTTTATTTAATAACATTTTATTTAATAACATTTCTATTTAATAACATTTTATTTATTAACATTTTTATTTGATAACATTTATATTTTATAACATTTTATTTGATAACATTTTTATTCAATAACATTTATATTTTAAACATTTTTATTCAATAACATTTTATTTAATAACATTTTTATTTAATAACATTTTATTTAATAACATTTTTATTTAATAACATTTTTATATAAGACAATTTGTATTGGATAACATTGTTATTCAATAACATTTTATTTAATAACATTTAATTTAATAACATTTTTATTTAATAAAATATATATTTCATAACATTTTATTTAATAACATTTTTATTCAATAAAATTTTATTTAATAACATTTTATTTAACAACATTTTTTTCAATAACTTTTTTTTATTAACATTTTTATTTTATAAAATTTTTATTTGATAACATTTTATTTAATAACATTTTTATTCAATAACATTTTATTTAATAACATTTTTATTCATTAACATTTTATTTAATAACATTTTTATTTAATAACATTTTTATTTGATAACATTTTATTTAATAATATTTTGATTTTAAAACATTTTTATTTAATAACATTTTATTCAATAACATTTTATTTAATTACATTTTATTTAATAACATTTATATTTCATAACGTTTTTAGTAAATTACGTTTTATTTAATAATAATTTTATTTAATAACATTTTATTTAATAACATTTTCATTTAATAACATTTTATTTAATTACATTTTCATTTAATAACATTTTTATTTAATAACATTTTATTTAATAATTTTTTATTCAATAATATTTTATTTAATAACATTTTATTCAATGACATTTTTATTTTATGACATTTTTATTTTATTACATTTTTATTTAATAAAATTTTTATTTAATAACATTTTTATTTAATAATATTTTTATTTTATAACATTTTTATTTAATAAAATTTTTATTTAGAAACATTTTTATTTTATAATATTTTTATGTTAAAACAGTTTTATTTGATAACATATTATTTTATAAAATTTATATTCAATAACATTTTTATTTGATAAAATTTCTATTTGTTAACATTTTTATTTTATAACATTTTTAATAATATTTATTATTTAAGAAATGTTTTATTTACTAAAATTTTATTTGATAACATTTTTGTTTAATAACTTTTTTTATCTAATAACATTATTAGTTTATAAAATTTTTGTTTAATAAACCTTTTTATTTCATAACAGTTGTATTTTTTAACATTTTTATTTCATAACATTCTATTTTATAACCGTTTTATTTGATAAAATATTTATTTTATAACATTTTTATTTAATAACATTTTTCTTTAATAACATTCCTATTTTATTTAATAAAATTTTTTTGAAAACATCTTTATTAAATAACATTTTTATTTAATAACAGTTTCGTTTGATAATATTTTTATTTAATAACATTTTTGTTTAATAACATTTATATTTGATAACGTTTTATTTCATAACATGTTTATTTTATATCATTTTTATATGAAAACATTTTTATTTTATAACCTTATTATTTAATAACATATTTATGCAATAATATATTTATTTGATAACATTTTTTATTTGATAACATTTTTATTTAATAACATTTTTATTTTATAATATTTTTATTTCATAACATTTCATTTAATAAGATTTTTATTTGATTACATTTTTATTTAAAAATATTTTTTATTTAATAAAAGTTTTATTTAATAGAATTTTTTATTAACATTTTATTTGATAACATTTCTATTTGATAATATTTTATTTAATAAAATTTTTATTTTATAAATTCTTTATTTAATAAATTTTTATTTAATAACATTTTTATTTAATAACATTTCATTTAATAGTTTTTTATTTAATTAAATGTTTATTTTGTACATTTTTATTTCATAAAATATTTTGTCATAATATTTTTATTTTATAAAATTTTGATTGAGTAAAATTGCTATTTGATGACATTTTAATTTTATAGCATTTTTGATTGATAACATTTTTATTTAATAACTTTTTATTTGATAACATTTTTATTTTATAACATTTTTATTTTATAACATTTTTATTAAAAATAAAATTTTTATTAAATAAAATTTTTATTTAACAACATTTTTATTTTATAATATTTTTATTTAATAATATTTTTACTTTATAACATTTTAATTTACTAATATTTTTGTTTGATAACAATTTTATTTGATAACATTTTTATTTAATACCATTTTTATTATAGAACATTTTTATTTTACAACTTTTTATTTTATAAAATTTATTATTTTTTAAAAATTATATTTTGTAACATTTTATTTAAAAATATTTTTATTTGATAACATTTTCATTTAATAACATTTTTATTCTATAACATTTTTTATAACATTTGTATTTAATAACATTTTTATTTAATAACATTTTATTTAATAAAACTTTTTTGTTAACATTTTTATTTAATAATATGATTATTTAATAACATTTTTATTTTATAACATTTTTTATTTAATGACATTTCTATTTGATTACATTCTATTTAATAAAACTTTTATTTAATAATATTTTTGTTTAATAAACTTTTTTTTAATAACATTGTTCTTTAATAACATTTGTATTTTATGACATTTTTATTTAATAACTTTTTTATTAGATAAAATGTTTATTTCAGAAGATTTTTATTTAATAAAATATTTATTTAATAACATTTTTATTTGATAAAATTTCTATTTGATAACATTCTTATTTTATAACATTTTTGTTTGATAACATTTTAATTTTATAATATTTTTATTGTATAACATTTTTATTTTATAACATTTTTATATTATAACATTTTTATTTTATAACTTTTTATAACATTTGTATTTGATAACATTTTTGTTCTATTACATTTTTATTTAATAAAATTTGTATTTAATAACATTTTTATTTAATAACATTTTTATTTCATAACATTTTTATTTATAACATTTCTATTTGATAACATTTTATTTAATAAAATTTTTATTAAATAAGATTTTTATTTAATAACATTTTTATTTTATAATATTCTTTATTTAACAACATTTTTATTTTATAACATTTTTATGTAATAACATTTTTATTTAATAACATTTTTTATTTAATAACATTTTTTATTTAATAACATATTTATTTTATTACATTTTTATTTTATAACATTTTTATTTAATAACATTTTTATTTTGTAACATTTTTATTTAATAACATTTTTATTATATAACATTTTTGTTTGATAACATTTTTATTTTATAACATTTTTATTTAATAACAATTTTCTTTTATAACATTTTTATTTTATAACATTTTTATTTTATAATATTTTTCTTTAATAACATTTTTATTTGATAAAATTTTTTGTTAAAGAATTATTATTTTAATAACATTTTTATTTTATAACATTTTTGTTTGATAACATTTTAATTTGATAAAATTTTTGTTGTATAACATTTTTATTTGACAACATTTTTGTTTAATAGCATTTTTATTTTATAACATTTTGATGGTATAACATTTTTATTTAATAACATCTTTATTTGATAACATTTTCATTTTATAACAATTTAATTAATAACATTTTTATGTGATAACATATTTATTTTATAATATTTTTATTTAAGAAAATTTTTATTTAATAACATTTTTATTTGATAACATTTGTATTTAAGATAATTTTTATTTAATAACATTTATATTTGATAACATTTTTATTTAATAACTTTTTTTATTTAATAACATTTTTATTTTATAACATTTTTGTTTAATAACATTTTTATTTCATAATATTTTCATTTAATAAAATGTTTATTTCATAACATTTTTATTTTATAACATTTTTATTAAATTACATTTTTATTTGATAACATTTTATTTAATAAGACTTTTTTGTTATCATTTTTATTTAATAATATTGTTATTTAATAACATTTTTCTTTGATAACATTTTTATTTAATAACATTGTTATTTAATAACATTTTTATTAGATAACATTTTTATTTAATAACATTTTTATTTAATAACATTTTTATTTTATTTAATAACATTTAATTTATAACATTTTTTGTAATAACATTGTCATTTCATAACATTTTTATTTCATAACATTTTTATTTCATAACATTTTTATTTTATAACATTTTTATTTTATAACATTTTTGTTTTATGACATTTTTATTTAATAACATTTTTATTTCATAACATTTTTATTTCATAACACTTTTATTTTATAACATTTTTGTTTAATAACATTTTTATTTAATAATTTTCTTTAATAAAATTTTTATTTAATAACATTTTACTTTAATAACTTTTTTATTGTATAAAGTGTTTTTTTCTAAACATTTTTATTTAGAACATTTTTATTTAATAACATTATTATTATTTGATAAAAATTTCTATTTGCTTACATTTTTATTTTATTACATTTTTTTGATAATATTTTTATTTTATAATATTTTTATTGTATAACATTTTTATTTTATAACTTTTTTTATTTTCTAACATTTTTATTTTATAACTTTTTTCATAACATTTTTATTTGATAACATTTTTATTCTATGAATTTTTTATTTAATAACATTTTTATTTAATAAGATTTTTATTTAATAACAGTTTTATTTTATAACATTTTTATTTGATTACATTTTTGTTTTATAACAGTTTTATTTTATAACATTTTTATTTAATAACATTTTTATTTAATAACATTTTCATTTTATAACAATTTTATTAATGACATTTTTATTTGATAACTTTTTTCTTTATATTATTTAATTTGATAAAATTTTTATTTAATAACATTTTTATTTTATAACATCTTTATTTAATAACATTGTTATTTAATAACATTTTTATTAGATAACATTTTTATTTAATAACATTGTTATTTAATAACATTTTTATTAGATAACATTTTTATTTAATAACATTTTTATTTAATAACATTTTTATTTTATTTAATAACATTTAATTTATAACATTTTTTGTAATAACATTGTCATTTCATAACATTTTTATTTCATAACATTTTTATTTCATAACATTTTTATTTTATAACATTTTTATTTTATAACATTTTTGTTTTATGACATTTTTATTTAATAACATTTTTATTTCATAACATTTTTATTTCATAACACTTTTATTTTATAACATTTTTGTTTTATGACATTTTTGTTTAGTAACATTTTTATTTCATAATATTTCATTTAATAAAATGTTTATTTCATAAAATTTTTATTTTATAACATTTTTATTTGATAAATGTTCATATTACAGAGCGCGCCTGTAAATAAATGTGCAAAATTAATGCCGATGCTCAAAGTTTATAGATATGTTGACCCCTCCCTTTGCTTTAAAATTCACCAAATATCAGGAAATTAACTAAAGTTAATGGAATGATTACTTATGATGTTTAAAATGTCAGTCAACTCGGAGAGAAATGTGTAATGACCGACGTCCGTTTTCGTGATGTTGACAGGAGTATTGATCGAAACTCCTTTCCCTAAAAAGAAAAACAAAAAAAAAATAACATTAGTAAATAGCAACAACTCGGGAACAAATTCTAAAACTCAAACTAATAAATTTTATTTGTTAAGGTAACAAGATGGAATTCGAAAATCTAATCTCTCTTATATTGTGAAATATAAAATTTCCATCGAGCCTATTATAACATGTAAACAAAACGCAATTTGCATCAACAGGAGCGAAGCCACTGATATCACAACGGCGACACATAAATGAAAATGGCGCCGACCTGTGTTTTACTTTGACGTTCAATCGACTGTTAACGACGCATTAAGTTGCCAGAAATTATGCTTTTTATACCCATCCTTCCACTACAATATACAGTTCAAAGAATTATCGGATAAAACACATTGCCAAAGGAAATAGCTACACTGAGAGCAGGCCAGAGAAATTCAACAGATCAGATAGAGAAATATGTGATAATATATCTATAAAAAGTCTACAAGTGACAAACTTAAACTAAACTTCATTTACAGTCACACCAAGTTTAAATGGAAAAGACAAAGTGGACTCTGGCAAGTGACAATTCTAATTAATTTAATTCGAAGCAACTTTGGTGATCAGGACTTAGCTATTTCGTCTTCTCAGAAAGTTTTATCAACAAGAGACTATTTTAATTAATTTCATTCTAACCAGTCTTGATGGCCAGGACTTTGAATTTCCTCTTCTTTAAAATTCAGCAATTCAATAAATTCTAAATTTTTAAAATTCTATAATTCAAAAAATTCAAATTTTTTAAATTCAACAATTCAAAGAATTAGAATTTTTTAAGATTCAACAGTTAAAAGAATTAGAATTTTTAAAAATTAAACAGTTTAAAAATTAGAATTTTTTAAATTAAAAAGTTAAAAAATTACATTTTTTTAAATTCAACAGTTTAAAGAATTAGAATTTTTTTTTAATTCAACGGTTGAAAGAATAAGAATTTTGTTAAAACTCAACAGTTCAAAGAATTAGAACTTTTTTACATTCAACAGTTCAAAGAATATTTTTTTAAAATTCAACAGTGCAAAAATTAGAATAGTTTGTAAATCAAAAAGGTTAAATAATTAGAATTTTTTTAAATCAAAAAGTTCAAAGAATTTGATTTTTTATCAATTCAACAGTTCAAAAATTTAGATTTTTTAAATTTAAAAGTTCAAAGAATTTGAATTTTTATCAATTCAACAGTTCAAAAATTTAGATTTTTTAAATTTAAAAGTTCAAAGAATTTGAATTTTTATCAATTCAACAGTTCAAAAATTTAGATTTTTTAAATTTAAAAGTTCAAAGAATTTGAATTTTTATTAAATGAAAAAGTTCAAATAATTTGAATTTTTCATTTTTACATAGGCATCACTACTTATCAAGGCCCAGAGGCCACTCGAGGACGAGGATTAAAGAGTGTGCAGTAGTCGATGGGACAATATCATAGTAATCGTAAGGAATGGAAATTTGATAAATTGGATTACTTATGGGGAACGGCTCATCCAGTATTTGTTCATGTTGGACTTGAAGACGACCATATTGTAGTCAGTTGGAAAGCAGGCTAACGGAAAAGAGTTGCACAGGTGTGCTGTTCTGAGAAAAAAGCTTTGTTCATGGAATCTACATTTAGGTTTAGGCACAGATAAAAAGTGGGGAAATTATTGATAGTGTTTTCATCTAGACAAGTGTTTCTCGTGAAAGTTTGACGAGGGGGGACCATAGATTGGAGCTCAGACAAGCACTTTCCATGAAAAAAATCAATAAAGCAGAGACAGGCTCGCAACGTCTCTTCTGTGCGAAAGAGATTGCAGGGAAGAGAAAAGGGACTCCCCAACTAGGTTACAAAGTCTATTTTGAACTCTGTCAAGGCAGGATAAGTAATTTCCAGCAGCTCCTGCCCAAATGCATCAACAATACTCCATCTGTTGACATACCTAGCTCTTATATAGGTAGAGAATTGCATCAGCAGGATCAGGCCTTCGGGAGGCCCAATTTTCTCACAGGCGTTATATATTGGGAATTAACCAGCCATCCTTGATTCATTCGCGGTGTTCCTCTTCATATGCAGTCCTTATTTGGTCGAGCACATGGTACTCGACTACCTCATTCTGCAGTTTGGCTAGTTCCTGCTTTTCCGACCACTTGCATGAGGTGGTCCAAGCTTTCTGTTGCTGGTTAAATTCGACAATAAAGTCTGACTGATCAATCTTCAGTGCTGGAGCCTTCTCCTGAAATTGTACCTCTCCTGCTTGCATTATGTGAACACCACCTAGGGCTATAATGGCATCATAACCTAGAAGCAAGTCAAAGCTCAGGGTGTTTTTAGCGCTACCAGTGCACCAACGTTAGCCGAATTCATAGTTCTTGTGCAAATGTTCACAGCGCCCACCTGCAGCATGTCCATGTCTCTCCACTGATAGTGGTCGCCCTGACATTCTTCTTCTTCCAAGTGTGGCAAAGGTTCATGCATGGTCGGAAGCATCTCGTCTAATTTCTGCTTGAGGAAGAGGTATTTAAAAAAAAATTTTTGCTTTTATTGCAATTTCTCCCCAAACAAGGCACATTGCCACTTTGATGTAGGGGGCTACTATCAGGGACATAAGCTACAGGGGTACTATGTGGGGAGTTGGGCAGCAAGATGTCGGTTCACGTTACATTTGAACTTCTGCATGTCAGTACAGTTGGGGAAGCAGGAACTCGGAAGAGAATTCCAAAATCCAGTGGTTCTGGGGAAGAAACTACTAGAATAGAAGGCTCTCTTACATCTAGGGACCTCAACTCTAAATAGGGTGGGATTTAGCTGCTTGTCATGTATTAATTTAAGGTCGAACTTGTCCCCCATTATGCCGTTAAATGGGCTGATATTTAAGGAGAGAAAAAAAGAAACAAAAAAATCACAAAAGTTCACGTCACTGTATTTCCTGCTCCTCACAAATTTCTCTCTCAACTTCCATCTGCGGACGTTTTATTAAAAAACTGACTTCATTTCATTTGTATATGTGTGCAGTGGGAAGTGTGATCTCGTACGATTCTTGGAGACCACACCTTATAAAGCCACGGTCGCCATCTTTAATTTCTTTCTCTCTCTCTCCCTCCCTATCTCTCTCTCTCTCTCTCTCTCTCTCTCTCTGAAGGTAAGTTGTACAGTCACACAAGGCACACACACGTAGGTACTTGCTTCCTTGATTATTACATTCAACTCCAAGTCCAGGGTTTATTTAATTTATATTGAGAGTTGCATCGTGAGTGGAAGAGATTAAAAACAAACAGGAGGAAAAGGTGTGGACAAATCAAGAGAAGAAAACTTTATTATATAGTCTCTGATGCTTTTAACCACAATCTTTTGAGAGATGTCAGTTGGGTATATAAAGAAATAATGCTCAGCTTTCCTTTTCCTGCATAGTGTTCACGTAATATTCCGAGGGCTACAGCAGATGTGCTAACAGTTATATCTCATAGGATTAGTGAATCTCTCGATGAAGTCTTCCTTTCTGGGGCAATTGCTCTTGACATATCAAAGGCCTTGAATAGGATATGGCATAAAAGTCTAATCTCCAGCTATAGTAGAGCTGAAAATGTCTTTTCAATTCATAAATCATTTCTTTCTGATAGGTTCATAAGAGTAGTGGTTGATGGGCAGAAATCAGAAGCTCATAGTATTAATGCTGGAGTCCCTCAGGGGTCCGTCCTGGGCCCAACTTTCTTCCTGATCTACATAAATGGTCTCCCAAATCACATTTTAAAACCGTTTGTAGACATTTATGCTGATGACACTACCATCTATGGCAGCACTTCAAAGGCCGTAAATGGCCAAGTTCTCTCTGATTCTCTCTTCTCGGATTTTGATCACTTGGTGCAATGGGGAAAGAGGTGACTGGTTAATTTTAATGCATCTAAACTAAGCTTCTATCTTTCCATCATCTCATCAATGCTCTGATCCCCGTCTGGCATCAATTGAAATGAATGGCTCTCGTCTTGGAGAGGCTCCATGTTTTGACAAGCTTCTAGGTTTGATTTTTGCTCCTGATATGAGATGGAACACTTACATCAAATTTGTTGCCAATGCTGCTGGAAAAGTAGTGGGATTGTTCTACCTTTCAGTAGATATCCCACTGCTGATGCAATTCTCTATGTATATAAGAGTCAATTATGCTCAAGGATGAAGTACTGTTGCCACATTTGGGCAGGAGCTGCTAGAAGCAGCTTATGCTGCCTTCACAGAGTTTAAAATAGACTTCATCACCTAGTAGGGAATGCCCTTTTTTATTCCTGCAACCACAGAAAGATGTTGCGAGCATGTTTCTACTTTAGCATTATTTTCATGGTAGGTGCTCATCTGAGCTCCAATCTAATGTTCTCCCTTGGCCTGACTGTCACGAAAAACACTCGTCTAGTTGAAACCACTATCAATAATTTCCTCCACTCTTTATTTTTTTTTTTTTACATGGGGGTCACCACTTATCAAGGCCCAGGAGCCACTCGGGGATAAGGGTTATTGTGTGTACACTAATCAGTGGGATAGTATCGTAGTAATAGTTAGTATTGGGGATTTGATAAGGTGTCATTACTTAAAGGGGTGGTTCATCAGGAATTTGTATGTGTTGTACTTGAAGACATCCAAGTTGACTTCGGGGGGGGGGGAGAACAGGCAAGCGGCAGAGAGTTCCACAGCCATACAGTTCTAAGAAAGAAGCTTTATCCATGGAATCTACGTTTTCATTTAGGCACGGATAAAGCGTGGGGAAAATTATTGACAGTGGTTTCAGCTAGTCGGGTGTTTTTCGTGAAAGATTGGTGGAGGGGGGGACCAGAGAATGGAGCTCAGACGAGCACTTGCCATGGAAATAACGATAAAACAGAGACAGGCTCGCAACGTCTCTTCTGTGGGAGAGAGGTTGCAGGGAAGAGAAAAGTTCATCCCCACCAAGCCACAAAGTCTATTTTGTACTCTGTCAAGGCAGGATAGGCTGTTTTTAGCAGCTCCTGCCCAGATGTGGCAGTAGTACTCCATCCTTGGATGTACTTGGCTTTTATACAGATAGAGAATTGCATCATTAGTGAGATATCTTCTGGAGCGGTAGAAGGATCCCATCATTTTCCCAGCAAGCTTGGCCACAGACTTAATGTATGTGTTTCATTTCAGATCAGGAGTAAAGGTCAAACCCAGAAGCTTATCAAAACATGGGGCCTCCCCTAAATGAGAGCCATTCATTTCAATCGATGCCAGATGGGGATCAGAGCGTTTACGATGTAATGATAGGAGCTTGGTCTTAGATGCATTAAAGGTAACCCTAACCTCTTCCCCCCACTGAACCACGTGCTCAAGAGAATCAGATAGAACGTTGCTATTTATGGCCTTTGATGTGTTGCCATAGATAGTTGTGTCATCAGCATAGATGTCAACGAATGATTTTAGTATGTGTTTTGGGAGATCATTGATGTAGATCAGGAAGAGAGTTGGGCCCAGGATGGACCCCTGAGGGACTCCAGCATTAATACCGTGGACCTCTGATTTCTGCCCATCAACCACTAACTACTCTTATGAGCCTATCAGAGAGAAATGATTTAATGATAGTGAAAACATTTCCAGTTATACCATAGCTGGAAATCTTGTGAAGTAGGCCTTTATGCCTTTGATATGTCAAGAGCAATTGCCCTAGAAATTAAGCCTTTGTCGAGAGATTCGCTAATTCTATGAGATATAACTGTTAGCACATCAACTGTAGATCTAGCAGAACGGAAGCCATATTGCATGTCACTAAGAAGGTTATTTCTGTTTAATATGGATTCCAGCAACTTTCTTATGACACTTAGGAGACTTTTTGATCTGTATTGAGAGGGACATGACATCACCTGAATTCTTAAATACAGGGCATAATGATGAGGTTTTCCAGGGTGTTGGAAAGCACTTCTCCTTAAGGCAATGCTTAAACAGTTTGGTAAGTATGGGGGGCAATTTCTGGTTGTAGCTTTTATAATACTATAATTGGAATACCGTCAGGGCCAGTTGCTTTACTGGAATCAAGGTTCTTGATTAGCTTGGCGACCTCACATACAGATATTTGTATGTTACCTAGCGTGTTGTGTGTTGTAGGAGGAAATATGGGGAGTTGATGGCCTTCGTCGCATGGGATGAATTTGCTGAAAAGTTCTTGGCAAATAGTTTGGCCTTGTTGGATGCTTACAAGATGACCTCTGGACCATTGATAATGGTTGGGATAGAACGCACGCTTCTGTTCAGGATCCTATTTGCTATTTGCCAGAACTGGTGGGAACCAAGCCGCTGCTCAGCTACTTTGGATTTAACGGATTGAGCATATAGCTCTCTTGCATTTTTTATTACTCTTTTACAGTGGTTGCTGGCGGTCCTGAAAGCAGTTTTAGTCTTAGTGCATCTATTACGTTGGTAGCTATGGAAAAAATGATTTCTATGTGCGATGGCAGCAGCACATTGAGGGGAGAACCATGGCTGGCTGTTAGGTTTTTGTTGGAATTTTTTGGATGGTATGAATTGGTCTATGCCAACAAGTAACCATTCGGTTAGGTCTGATACTATAGAGGACACATCCTTTTTAAACATGGAATGGAGAGGTAGATCAGATATGAATGTACAGAAGCTATCCCAGTCAGCCATAGAATATGGGTATACAGTACGGTGGAGAGGTACATCTGTAGAGTTATTATCTTTCATTTTTAACTTAACTGATACAACGGAGTGGTCGGAGGATCCTAGAGGAGATAGAACGGCACATGACCATAGCTCCGGGGAAGTAGAGAGAAAAAGGTCTAGAAGGCTTGCGTACTGACCGGTAGTATCGGCCACACGGGTGGGCTCGCAAACAATCTTTGCCTAAACATAAACATAGATTCCATGAACAAAGTCTCTTTTTTAGAACTGCACACCCGTGGAACTCTGTTCCGTTTTCCTACTTTCCAGTTGATTACAATATAGTTGTCTTCAAGTCCAATGTGAACAAAATCTAATTCACCAAATGTCCACCACTAACAACTAACAATTACTATGACATGTTCCCCTTGACGACTGTCTACTCATTAACCCTTATCCTTGAGGTTTCTGGGCCTAGATAAATGATGACTCTTTTGTAAAACAAAAAAAAAAGAAAAGATTCTTCATAATTCAAAATATATTCGTGGAACTCCATTTGTAAAATATTTCTTCATAAAACTCGCCTCATAATGACTGTTTTTTGTTCTACCGACCTGTATACTTGTTATATATAGAAACTTGTAAAATTGTAAAGGTTATTATCTCTGAATTTGTAACGTAACTGTGGTCTCCATCATTTAAATACGTACGCATATTGACGACTCATGTGCCGAGTTTATGTTATGTCAGCTTTTAAGTGTGAGCGTGATTTGAATTTGAATTTTTCTAAGAGTTTCATAAAATTTTTCCAATAATTTATTCAAGAATATCGTTTTCATTTTTCAGTTAAGTTTTTATTTAAATTTTTTTGCGTTTTTCAATGAATTTTACATGCAGTTAGATTTGTACTGACGATAATAATATACTCTTCATTGAAAAAAATTGGCTAGTGTTTGTGCAAAAAAAAAAATCATAAACTTTCGTTTGGCACATTCCGGCGTTTTCCGTAAACCATCTGGACGATTTTGAGGATAGCACAGTCCTTATACTGTATAAGTGCGTAAAAAATAAATAAATAAAAAAAGCATTTATATAAGAGAATGCTATGCAAAGATTTTTTTTTACAAATATAATTTTTTTTTTTAATATTTAAAATAATATTGCATTGAATTTAAAGAAAAAAGTTAACTTGCATTTTGGCTTAAAAATTATTTATAATTTATCATAATCGATAAAAAATCAGTGTTAGGACAACATATGTCTTTTTGATTGATATTTTATGACAGTTGGTTAGAAAAAAATAACAAGAACATTTTTTTCTTTTTCATTATTGGAGTGGATGAGGTCCCTTAGTTTACCATTGTGAAGATCCACCTGAAAAAGTCGGAGGTTCCATCGGCCGAAACGTTGTGAGAATAAAATTCAAGATGAGAACAGTAGTCCACAAATAATACAAATTATCAAAATTTATTTATTTACATCTTATTTATCTATATATCTATAAAGGTGAGAATGTGCATGTGAGGCAATTCTCAACCTATATACTCAACAAATTTTAGATCTACAAACTTGAAATTTGGAATATAAGGTATTCAGACATATGGTGTTGTGAAGGAACATAACTGGCTATACACCGGTTACAAACTGTATATATATATTGGACTGTTTGGCAGACAGCGGCAGACAGCGGCAGACAAGCAGTCGCAGTAAGACGGATAGTCTTACGTGTTGATTATCAGACTTTCTTCCCCATACTTGTTACTATGTACTTCTATTTACCTTAGGCGAGCAGCCTTACGTTTCTGTATTATAAATAAACCCCATTACACATACCACTCGGTGTAACTCACGTTTGTCTTTATTTCCTAAGTATTTAGGAATATAACAATGGCGACGAAAGGATGTTCTTTCTCTTAACAGAGATAAATTACCGTACCAAGGACTGTGTACAATGCAAGGATTTTTTGTTTTACGAAAAAAACAAACTACACAAGGATTTTTGACCACGTGCGTCAATGAATTTAAAAATTTTTCCTACCTAAAGTAGCGAAAAGTACGGATTTTTCTTCGTAAAGAACTCACAAGAAATTATAGAAACATGTTCAAGGTAAAGTGGAATTTATATTTATTTTGACAAGTAAAAAAAAAAAAAAAAAAAAAAAAAAATGGTCGCAAGTTGAATTCGAAACTACACTAAAGGATTACGAGTTTCGAAAGAAAAAATATAAATACAACGACTATGGTACCATTTTATGCCACGTGGGAACGGCAGCCATATATTTTTTTTTTTGGAAAATTAATTGTTTGTTATTGCCTTTATATAAATAATTGGAACTATTTGTCGTGGGAAGTAAGAAATATTTTGTGTATGAACTTACGTTGTTGAAAAAAAAAAAAAAAAAAAAAAAAAAAATTATTTTACAAAGCCTGTTGAATTACTATGGATGAACTTTGTTGAAACGTGTTGTGTCTGCATATTGCTACTAATTTACGATATACGTAAATTTACGATTTTTCTTTGGAATTATTGTGTAGAATTCGAAAAGACATTTTTGTACTAGAAGCTAACATGGAACAATTAGCAGAGTTAACTAAGGCTCTAGCCCTTAGCATCCAGGAACAGACAAAAATGACTCAACAATTTTTAGCGCAACAACAACAACAACAACAACAAATTCAACAACAACAGCTACAGCAACAGCTGCAACAACAACAAGAAAGAACACAAAAAACTTTAGAGGCACAACAAGAACAAACAAACATACTACAACGACAAATGTTGACACAGCAAAAGAATTTAGAAAAGCTAATTCTAACGTCGACCGGGAAGAAGACTAATTTTTCTGCCGAGGGTATTTCAAATTCACTAACGGAATTTCGTTACTCCCCGGATACTGGTGCTACTTTCCCTGCATACTACAGAAGATACGAAACAATTTTTACGAAAAGATGTTTAGACTGGACCGATGAGGAAAAAGTTACCCTGCTACTACAAAAACTGGGTACTGATGAAAACACCAAGTATGCAAATCTAATTCTACCAAAAAAACCGGAGGAGGTTTCGTTCGAGGAAACAATTAGTACCTTGTCGAAAATATTTGATAAAAGGGATAGCCTATTTCACTCTAGATACAAATGTTTGAACATTCAGAAGGCAGAAGCTGAAGACTATCTAGAATATGCTTGCACTGTGAACTGTTTATGCGAATCATTTAAATTGAATGAAATTTCCGCAGACCAATTTAAATGTTTAATCTTTGTACAAGGTCTCACAGCACCAAGGGACAAAGATATACGTTCACGGATCCTAACAATTATGGAGACGGATCCTAACATAACATTGCAAAAAGTCACTGAAGAGTGTCAACGTCTGATTAACATAAAGAAAGACAACACTCGCATTGAAGAGAAAAATATTTTTAAGGTGCAGCAAGTAAAAAGGCAAGGGACCACAAGAAAGTCCAGGTTCCAAGAACACAGGATCCTTAAAGGATACAAAGACCCAAAGCTAAAGTGTAAATGTTGTGGTAGTTTAAGACACAACAATAAGACCTGCTGGTTTAGGAACAAAATATGTTATGAATGTGGTCTCAGAGGAACATACTGTGCCCAGAAGAAAAGACAAGGGACCGATAATGTAAATACGCTTCGCATGAATAAAGAAAAAAGCTGCGAAAGACGGAAATATGTTGATGTTCGGATAAATGGACATCTGGTTACATTGCTTCTGGATAGCGGTGCAGATATTAGTATTATAAATGAAGATATATGGAAAAGGATAGGTCGACCTGAATTAACGAAAACCAGAAAGACGGCGAGAAGTGTGTGCGGCAAAAGATTAGAGTTCAAGGGAGAATTAAAATGCAAAGTGACATTCGCTAACCAGACTCATAAATCCAAAGTGTACGTCGTACCAGGAAAGAATACATGCCTGTTTGGGGTAGATTGGATTGTCCTGTTTAATTTATGGGAGAAACCCATAAATTCGTTTTGTAACGTTTTAACTGCAGAAAAAGCAAACCAAAGGGAAGACTTCCTGAAGGATTTGAAAACTGAATTTCCCAATGTTTTTGCCGAAGGACTAGGACTCTGTATTAAGACAGAGGCAAAATTTGAATTAAAGAAAAATGCCACTCCAGTATTCAAACCTAAAAGGAATGTGCCTTTTTCAGCGATGGACGCAATCGAAAAAGAGTTGGATAGACTTCAACAACTGGAAGTCATTGAAAAAGTTAACCACACAGATTGGGCAAGTCCAACCGTGTATGTAAAGGAAAAAAATAACAGAATAAGGGTCTGTGGAGATTTTTCAACGGGTTTAAATGACTGTCTATTGGACCATAATTATCCCCTTCCGTCCGCAGAAGATCTGTTCTCTAAGCTTAACGGAGGAAAAATTTTTTCTAAGATAGACCTCTCAGATGCTTACTTGCAAATTAAGATCAGCGATGAATGCTCCAAATACTTAGGCATAAATACTCATAAGGGCATTTTTAAGCTAAAGAGGCTTCCTTTTGGATTAAAGGTTGCTCCTGCTATTTTCCAGCAAATTATGGACACGATGCTGGCAGGGTTGGAATTTTCAATGGCCTACCTTGACGATATCCTAATTAAAAGTGAAAATTTGCAAGATCATAAGAAGCATGTAAAAGAAGTATTCAAAAGAATACAAGAATTTGGTTTTAAATTGAGCCCAGAAAAATGCGATTTTTTTATGAAAAAAATTAGATATCTAGGTCAAATAATCGACAAAGAGGGTCGAAGACCGGATCCACAAAGGACTGAAGCAATTGAAAAGATGCCTGCTCCAGATTCAGTGACAAAATTAAAATCGTTTTTGGGATTAGTTCAATACTATGCAATTTACATCCCTAACATACATAATTTAAGAGCTCCTCTTAACGAGTTACTGAAAAAGGGTGTTAAATGGAACTGGAATAAGGAATGTGAATCTGCTTTCCAAAATATCAAAAGATGTCTACTGTCAGACTTAGCATTGGCACATTTCAATCCAGAAAAGGAACTAATACTAGCAACGGACGCCAGTGATTACGGTGTTGGCGCTGTATTACTTCACAAGTATGAGGATGGTAGGACAAAAGCTATCGCCCATGCTTCAAGAACGTTGGTTGCAGCGGAGAAAAATTACAGCCAAATTGAAAAAGAGGCGCTGTCGATAATATTTGGAATTACAAAGTACAATCGATTTCTCCATGGACGATCTTTTATTTTGCAAACCGACCATAAACCCCTACTTACCATATTTGGATCAAAGAAAGGCATTCCCACACATACTGCGAATCGATTACAGCGATGGGCTGTAACCCTCTTAAACTATCAGTTTAAGATGGAACATGTATCCTCAAAAAAGTTAGGACACGCAGATGCATTATCACGGTTGATCCCTAAAAGAAGCGAAAGTTTCGAAGAAACGGTAATTGCTGCGCTTAAAGACGAAAGTGAATGTACAAGTTCAATGTGTAATATGATACGTGAACTTCCGGTAACTTTCGAAAAAATAAAAAAAGAGGCAGTAAATGACATTTTCATTAAGAAAATGAAAAAGCAATTGGGATGGATAAAAAAAAATAAAAAGGTAGATCAAACAACGCCTTTTTCCATCTGTGAAGATGTGCTCATGTATGGTGAGAGGATCGTAATTCCACTAACGTTACAGAGGAAAATTCTGAAGGAATTTCATACAGGTCATCCGGGCATTTCGAGAATGAAATCCCTTATGAGAGGATATGTGTACTGGCCTGGTATGGACAAGGAAGTTGAAAAATGTGTCAAGACATGCAGAGGATGTCAATTAGCAGCTCGAGATCCTCCAGTAAAAACGACGCCATGGCCAAAGACGGACCTACCCTGGTCACGTCTGCATATTGATTATGCGGGACCTATAAATGGTTATTTTTACTTGATTATTGTAGATTCTTTTTCAAAATGGCCAGAAATATTTAAGTTTAGACATCCAACAGCAAAAAACACTGTGAGTGCGCTTAATGAAATTTTTAGCCGTTTTGGAGTGCCAAAAACCTTAGTGAGCGATAATGGAACAGCATTTACTGCTCATGAATTCAAAGAATTCTGTGACTCACTAAATATTCTACATATGACAACACCTGTGTACCATTCACGATCGAATGGGTTGGCCGAAAAATTTGTAGATACGTTTAAAAGGGCACTTAAGAAAAATCTTACTACGGACACAGACGAACAATGTATTCAAACATTTTTAGCAAGTTACAGGGTGACACCAAATCCTAATAATAATGTCAATTCTTCCCCGGCTGAGCTAATGTTTGCAAGAAAGATAAGATCTGTCTTCGATAGGCTGCTACCAGAGAAAAAGAAAGTTTTCAAAAAAGAAAACCTTAATACCAAGTGCTTCTCCCCAGGTGAAAATGTATATTTCAAAAATTTTCAAAATGGACGAAATCAGTGGGTTGAAGGTATTATCAAAAAAAGGATTGGGAGCATGGTCTATACCATCCAAGGATTAAGTTTTGTCTGCAAAAGACACAGAAATCAAATACGTCCCAGACTGTCTCCAAATGTGGAAGAGACACCAATGGAAACATTGTGCGATATTTTTGATATACCAAAACCAGCGTGTGTACCGCAAACAATGAATATTTCGCCTGAACCGACCATACGGGCTGGACAGAAACCTTTACCCCGGGTAACGCTGACCAGAAGGAAAAGCGCAAGAAAGAGAAAAGTTACCAGGAGATTAAGCCCTGACCCTAAAAGGAAGAGGTATTTAAGCTAAAATCAGGAAGATTTCAGCTTCAGGGGGAGGTGTTGTGAAGGAACATAACTGGCTATACACCGGTTACAAACTGTATATATATATTGGACTGTTTGGCAGACAGCGGCAGACAGCGGCAGACAAGCAGTCGCAGTAAGACGGATAGTCTTACGTGTTGATTATTAGACTTTCTTCCCCATACTTGTTACTATGTACTTCTATTTACCTTAGGCGAGCAGCCTTACGTTTCTGTATTATAAATAAACCCCATTACACATACCACTCGGTGTAACTCACGTTTGTCTTTATTTCCTAAGTATTTAGGAATATAACATATGGAAAACATTTTAATCGGTGTAAAATCTGGAAAAAAAAGTCCGCTAAGGGGTAAAAATTGCAAAATTGGTACGGGGGGGGGGTCATCGGATTTTATTCTGTTTGTTAACTGTTTCATGAATGTGCATGCATGGATTCTTCACATGAAAGATTGGAGGTTCCATCGGCCGAAACGTTGCTGCCAAGACTAAACTTGTCTCCTTCGATAATTACAAGAAGCCTTCTCTGAGCGTATATACCATTCACTTGACAAAGCAGGGGGGCGTAGAGCTGTAACTCTAGATATATCTAAGGCTTTTGACAGAATGAAGGTCTTCTCAAGGAAATCAGATCATACGGTATCACTGGAAGAATATTTAACATAATTAAATCCTTCTTAGATAAGAGAAAAATCCAGTTTTTCCTCGATGGTCGTACATCTAAACAATATGATATAAATGCAGGAGTGCCTCAGGGGTCTATCCTTGGACCTCTGTTATTCCTAATATTCATAAATGATCTCCCTGACAAAATTGTCTGTGAGATGGGTATATATACTGATTACACCATGCTCTATAACCGACACGACAGGAAAACAAATGAACACATATCTAAAGAAATGGTAGAAACACTAGAGGATGACCTTCAATCTGTAGTGGAATAGTGACAAAAATGGATGGTCACGTTCAATGCTGCCAAGACTAAACTTGTTTCCTTCAATAACTACAAGAAACCTTCTCTACCACCAATAGCAATGGTCAAAGACTCTTTATCTGAAAGTACATCTTTTAAACTCCTTGGCCTAATGTTCACAGGAAACATGAGTTGGAAAAATTACATTGAGAATATTGCCAGGACCTCTGCAAAATAGGCAGGTTCTCTCTACCATGTTAGAAAGCTACTAACGCCCGGAAGTATCCTGTACCTCTATAAGTCTACCATTCGCCCATGTATGGATTATTGTTGTCATATTTGAGCTGGGGCATCTGCTACTAGTCTCTCACTCCTAGACAAGGTTCAAAAGAGAGTTGCCAACCTGATAGGGCCTTAACTGTCAGCCTCTGTCCCATCAACGAAATGTAGCATCCGTCTGCCTGTTCTACAAGTACTTTAACAGTGAGTGCTCCGACGAACTGCAAACACTTGTACCCCCTCGATGTAAATATCCCTGACAAACCCGACAAGCAGCAAAATCCCACCCCTTCACAGTTGAGATCCCTAGATGTAAGAGAGCCTTCTACTTCAGTAGTTTCTTCCCCAGAACCGCTGACTTTGGAATTCCCTTCCAGGTTCCTGCTTCCCCAACTGTGCTGACATGCAGAAGTTCAAGTCTAACGTAAACCGACATCTTGCTGCCCAACTCCCTACATAATACCCCTGTAGCTTATGTCCCTGATAGTAGCCCCCTACATCAAAGTGGCGATGAGCCTTGTTTGGGGTGAAAATGTAATAAAAAAATTTAAAAAAAAAAAAGAACCATACAAAAATAAGAATTATCAAAATTGATTTATTTACATTTTATTTGTTTACTAGAAGGCCGCTCGACATTGCCCGGTCATAAAATATGCATAAATATTATATTTTAAATAATACAGATTTCATATTTATTATGAACAGAAATACCGTAAGCATTAAATGTAATGTTAAAAAGTGAAGTAAAATAAAACGGAAAGAAACTGAGGCATGTGCATGCGAGAATTATGTTTTCTTTGTAAAAAATTCAGTTCTTATAAGTAAAAAAAAAAATTTTTGAGCTGAAATCAAAACCAAAACCTAAAGACAGTGAGTCAAGTACGATAACCAATTGGCCAACTTGACACGTTCCTTAAAAAAGTGTTTTCAAACCTACTTATTCTTAACATAAGGAATCTGTCATTTGAATGAGTATTGTATTCCCATTCGTGAAACAGTTGACAAACAGATAAAAATTTGATGACTCCTTCCAGGACCAATTTTTCAATTGTGACCCCTTAGCAGCCATTTTTTTTTTCAGATGAAGACAAAATAAAAAGTTTTCCACGTGTCTGAATGCCCTATATATCAAATTTCAAGTTTATAGATAAAAATTCGTTGAGTACATAGGTTGAGAAGTGTCCTTACACTTACACACACACACACATTCTCACTTTTTTGATATATAGATTTATATTGTTTTGTTTCTTCACTTTTTTCACAACAAGTAAAGCGTCTAAATAAAGCCATTCGTACATAAGGGCTACTATTTGTGACAATGTCTGCAGGGACTATATGTAGGGAGTTTAACAGTAAGATGTTTGTTAACATTACATTTAAACTTCTGCATTTTAGTACAATCAGGAAAACAGGGAGCAAGAAGAGAATTTCAAAATTTAGCCATCTGAGGAAGAAGCTATAAAAGTAGAAGGCTTGCATGTCAAAAATGATGCTCTTGAACAGAATCTAATTTTCAAATTTAAAATATTTAAAACAGTTTTGGAACGTTAAAAGTATACTTCTCGGTAGAAAATTAAATTTTAATGCATTTGGTAAAAGTCGTTTGTTTTATATCTCTTTATTTAGTTTATATTTCTTGGCTGTTAATTATATTGCAAGTTTAACAATTTTCTGTTATATCTTACGTACCAATACATCTGTTATACAATTTCCCTCCATGCCAAGAGCAATGCCCCTCTTCTCTTTTAATGAAGCCAAAATCATATTCACAATATAAATCATGGCGATAGTCTTCGATTTTGTCCTGAAACAAAAGAGAATCCATATAATTGTATGGCGATTATGCATATCAACATACACAAGCATGGCCGACATAAATAGAAGGCCGTTCCACTAAAGTTATGTTACCTGCTGACGTTATAGAATAAAGTTCAGTGTGTTTGGGATAAATTTGACAGAATAACATTTAATTTTTTTTTTTCCCAGTTTTTTTTAAATTTATTTCTACCGACTTGGCTTAATTTTAAAGTTTAAACTCTCCTTCATTCATATACAAGATGATAGCGAGAATGGATGATTTGGCGCCATTTGAATCGCGGAAGAGAATAACTTGTATCGTGATGATTCGCATCGCTGATCAAAATAAAAAGATTATGGTCACTGCTCAGTGCTCCCTAAAAACTGTAAAAACAATCCGGCATAGACTAGAGAATTGGGCTGCATTGGATATAAAAACGTGGTGATGTAAATTTGAAAACAGAGGTGTGCACACATGCACATTTCAGATGAAGTTGATCTACATTTTTGGTGTCCCATCAAAAATGACCGGAATTGTAATGAAAATGAAAACAAAGAAGTGTTTACACTCCTAGATCAGAAGTTATGAACTATGCTATGCAAAATAGAAAAGATGAATTTTAAATCTTGATGTTTACAATTCCAGGTATGTCGATTTGTGAATATATAAGAGAAAAATAAATAACAGAAAAAAAAAGAGAGCAAGCACAATGGCAAGCGTGATTTGACATCTCTTTGTCGGCGAGTCACACACCAACCAACCAACCAACCAACCAACCAACCAACCTCTTACAACTAACATCTCTCTTTGTCAATGAACTAGAAGCTTGATTGTAAATAAAACTTATACTTTGAAATTCGTCTCTGTGTTGATTTTGAGAATAGCGACAAAAGAATTATATATACATTCGACAACATGACAGCTATGGCTAATGGAAGCAATATAACACAAGATCAACAAAATTCCTTTTACAAGTACTTTCATGGAAGGTGCTCTGATGAATTCATAGCACTTGTGCCCCCTTCGACATACATACGCAGCAAATTATCCGGATGCAAAAAGCCTTCTATTGTAATAGTTTATTTCTTCAAGCTGCTAGACTTTAAAATTATATTGTGCATCAAATGGATACCATAATACTTAGTTCGCTACACTTTATCATAACAAAGAACTATACAAATTTTCAACCAGATCGGCTCAGTAATTTCAAAAAAACTTCTAGAGTAAATGTCGTATTGTGGTAACAAATTCTTATTAATCTCTGTGCATTAAACGGATACCATAATAAATAGTTTACTACACGTTATCATAACAAAGACAATACAAAATTTCTGCCAGATTGTGGCCCAGAGAAAACTTCTAGAGTAAATGTGGTATTGTGGTAACTAATCCATATTGATATCTATTAATCTTTGTTAATCACTATTAACCTCTAACTGTACATTGAACGGATACCATAATAGTTAGTTTGCTGTACCTTATCATCATAAATGTCCATACAAAATTTCAGCCAGATTAGATCAGTAGTTTCTATGAAAAAGTATAATGAACAGACAGAGAGACAGACAGATTAAGAGAAATATAATATAGATAAATATACTTACAGTGCAATCACAACCCGACTCATATTCACCTTGTAAACCGCGTTCATGAGCTGGTGTTGCCAAAATCCCTGGCAAAACTCCAAAACACTTATTAGCAACTAAATTTCCATTATTTGCCCCACCTGAAAAGAATACAAAATTTGATATCATCAAAACCCACGCTTTTAATCTCCCCCCCCTCTCTCTCTCTCTCTCTCTCTCTCTCTCTCTCTCTCTCTCTCTATATATATATATATATATATATATATATATATATATATATATACATATATTTATAATTAGTTTTTGGGGGAAAAAGAAATCCAGCAGGGTGCTCAATTATAAGGAAAATCCAAAAATAAGAGCGTATTTATATATATATTTTTGTTTACAGAAAGTTTTTAGATGAGACAAGTCATTGATACCGTCGTTTTCAACCCCGATAATTAGGAACGCTTTAGATACCCATATCAAGCTCTCGTCAGCCAATACTATGAGTATTTTAAAAAACTATGAGTATTGGCTAATGAGAGCTTGACATAGGTATCTAAAACGGTCCCAATTATCGGGTTTGAAACCGACGGTACCAATGACTTGTCTCATCTAAAAACTTTCTGTAAACAAAAATATATATGCAGGGTCGAATGATAAAATTGTTGCCCTAGAAAAGACAACATGATTCCATTTCTGTTTGATGAAAACCGGTTTTCTTTTTTTGTTGCAGGCTATATACTAGTTGGCCAGTTGTGTACTAATCCCAAGAGCAATAGAAGCCTTCTATCATGTCCGAAAGTGACATAGTGTTCAACAAGCGAGATTGGAGATGCACCACTGTACAACTTATGCTCTCTACCGATCCAAATTATGACAACAGGACCATTGCCAGCACCCTTAAAATACATCGCTGGATTGTTATGAATAACGAGACATGCCCAGGGTGATGAAAACAAAGTTTCCGGCCACAGTTATGGTCTTTGGTGTGGTTTCAGGTGAAGGCCACATCATGCCACCTCACATCTTTGAAGTCAGCTTGAAAGTCAACACCAAAATGTACCTGGATGTGCTGAAGAATGTGGTGATTCCCTGGTGCAATCAAGTGACTGCTGGAAGACCGTAGGTGTGGCAGCAGGACTCAGCGCCAGCCCACAATTCCAAAGAGACCCAGGCTTGGTTTCAGAAGGAGCGCTACGAATTTGTTCCATTTATCTCACTGCTCTCCCCCCCCCCTCCGTCTCCTTTGATCTGAACCTGCTGGATTACTTCGTTTGGTCATACGTCGAAATATCACCAACATGACCTCCCACAACACCAAAACCAGCCTGATCACTGCCATTCACCGAGTATTCGCAGAGCTCCCACTGGCACTTGTAGAAAAGGTATGCTCTCAGTTCCAGACCCATATCGAGGCAGTGATTGAGGCTGCAGGCAGCTACATTGAATAGATGTCAGCTCTACTACATAATCAAGTTATCTAAATAGATTTTTTGAATAAAAGTTTTAAAATAAAGCTGTAGTGTTGTTTTATTTAAGGCAACAACTTCACCCTGTATATGCAATGAATGTTTTGAATTAAATTATGTAAATTCACTGCAAAATTTATTGTTTGGCAAGGAATACAAAAAATTAAAGTTTTATCTTTAATCCATGAATTTTCAATAAATGGCTTATCTCATCGAAGGAAATTTTTTTAGCAAAATAAATATAAGTAATTATCAATTTTCCTTATTAGCACATAAATTGAAAATCAAATAGAAATAAGTATATAATTATTACTATGATTATTTTTAATACCTACAGATACTAGTGTTTCATCCTGTCAGGAATCATCAGTGCAGGGTGTCACAATTTAGGAAACGATGTAGACTTAGATTGAATGAGGACCAATTGCTGTTTCACTCTTCCAGTACTTTTATTGACATTGTTATCGGTTAAATTGCCCATTTTTTTTTTCAATCTAATCAAGTCATTGCCTGCTCTAGTCGGAGACACACCATGGTGCACTGAGAGGAAACTTCACATGCGGGGACTTAGTCCACAATACTCGACATTGCACTGTAGAGAACCTACTATGATTTTATAGAAATATTTTTATATAGTGACTTGAATTAAAGTTTAAAATGCAAAAGTCAAGTATAATGGTTTAATTGTGCTCTAAACACAGACATTCATTTCGAATACACCTCTGCCTTATTCAATAACCTACTGTTGATTTCATACATTTGGCCTTTCTGCTGGTGCAATGATCGAACTTCCCAAATGCACTTGTAATGTTAGGCTGTATAAGGATGTTAACTTTGGTTAAAATCAGACTGTTTCTTCATTAATCAGATTTTTTCAATTAGTTCAATTCGATAATCAATTTTCAATACTTATTGGGGGCATTCTTATACACTCTCAAACACATAAAATACATTTGTGTGAAATCTAAAATAAAATTGGCCCAGCCATTTGAAGTCCATATGAAAGAACTCTCTCACACACACACACACACACACACACACACACACACGCACACGCACACGCACACACACACACACACACACAAAGTGCTCATTATTATTATATATATATATATATGAATCTGAAAAAGATATTATCTTTAATAAGGCAAACCAATCAAGATAGTCAAAGCTCTATCCAGTTAAGAGGAGCAATTCATAAATTAAAAACATGATAAACAAAAATTACATAAAACTTTATTTTATCATCAGATGAATAAGGATCGAAAATGAGAGGTGAGAACAAAAGAACCTATTTAGGGCCTGGCATTTTGAAGTTAAATGCTTCTCATCAGAAGAGGAGCAAAGCCGGCATTACACAAAGATAAGAGTATACAAATACAACCGACAAGAACATTTGGATTAGAAGTGGGAGGGTTAGGGTTAGGGGTTTCTTATTACACCTCCACACACCCGGGTAATGCCGGGTATCTCCGCTAGTAAGAAAATAAAAAAGGATCTAAGCTAAAATATGTGCACCGAAATTGTCTACATTATTCAATGAAACACGCTTTTAGATATGTTTGAGACGTTCTTAAGTTTTGTATATAAGTTTATCTAATGATGATGGCAATTTTATGTTTTTTCATATATCACATTTTCTCACATTATTTTTCCTAAACTGTAGCAAAGCAATTAAAATAAATACTTTAAATATTGCTTGTGTCTGTCAAAGCTTAAACCAAATAAGCGTAGACAAGCTTGAACCAAACCTATAGACACACTAGACGATTTGAAAATCATCCCTTCTCAGATACATGCCATTATAAAAACTAGACACCTCAAAAGCATGTGGACCAGATCTCATCCCGGCTGTGCTATTAAAAAAATGCTCTGCCGAGGTTGCTCCAGGTCTCTCCAAACTTTACAATAAATGCCTTAACGAATCTTGCTTCCCCGACTGATGGAAAACAACAGTACCAGTCTTTAAGAATTCTGGTGAAAGAACTGACCCACTAAATTATCGCCCCATTAGCCTCCTCCCGCTTTTCGCCAAAATATTTGAGTCCTTAGTTAATCAAGCCCTAGTCCAGCACCTAACAGCTGCTAAACTCCTGACTGACAAACAATATGGATTCAGGCAAGCCCGTTCAACAGCAGATATCTTAACTGTAGTTTCTGAACGTATATACCGTTCATTGGACAAAACAGGGGAGGGTAGAGCGGTAGCCCTTGATATATCTAAGGCTTTTGAAAGGGTATGGAACGATGGTCTTCTAAGGAAAATTAGATCATATGGAATCACTGGAAGAATTCATAATGTAATTAAATCTTTCTTAAGTAATAGAAAAATCCAAGTTGTCCTCGACGGACGTACATCTAAACAATATGACATAAATGCGGGAGTACCTCAGGGGTCTATCCTTGAACCTCTATTATTCCTGATATTCATAAATGACCTCCCTGATAAAATTTTTTCAGAGATGGGTATATTTGCCGATGACACCACTCTCTATAACAAATATGAGGGGAAAACAAATGAACACATATCCAAGGAAATGGCAGAAACACTAGAGGATGACCTCCAATCTGTAGTGGAATGGGGGCAAAAATGATTGGTCACATTCAATGCTGCTAAGACTAAGCTTGTTTCCTTCAATAACTACAAGAAACCTTCTCTACCACCAATAGCAATGGCCAAGAACACATTGCCTGAAAGTACATCTTTTAAACTCCTCGGCCTAACGTTTACAGGGAATATGAACTGGAATAGATACATTGAGAGGATTGCCAAGGCTGCTGCAAGGAAGGTTTGCTCCCTCTACCGTGCTAGAAAACTAGTATCCAATACCGCTATAAGGCCACCATTCGCTCATGTATGGAGTACTGTTGTCACATCTGGGCTGGTGCATCTGCTGCTTGTCTCTCGCTCCTGGACAGGGTTCAAAAGAGAGTCGCCAACCTGATAGGTCCTGAACTGTCATCTAGGCTTCAGCCTCTGTCCCATCGACGAGATGTTGCATCCCTCTGCCTGTTCTACAAATACTTTAATGGTGAATGCTCTGACCAACTGCAAACACTTGTACCTCCCCGACGTAACTACCCCTGACAAACCCGACAAGCTACTAAGTCTCATCCCTTTACAGTAGAGACCCCTAGGTGCAAGAAAGCCTTTTACTCCAATAGTTTCTTCCCCAGAACTGCGGGTCTTTGGAACTCCCTTCCGGGATTCTGCTTTCCCAACTGCACTGATGTGCAGAGGTTCAAGTGTAATGTTAACAAACATCTTTCTACTCATCTCCCTTCATAATGACCCCGCTAATTAAGTCCCTGACAGTAGCCCCCTGCTTCAAAGTGGCATTGTGCCTTGTTTGGGGTGAAAATTGAATAATAAAAAAAAAAAAAGACTGACAAGCCAGAACTAAACCTCAGGACAGATAAGGCTAAAAGAAATCTATGGATTGACAAGTCTAAACAAAACTTATGCATAGACAAGCCAGAATCAAACCTATGGACAAACAACCCAGAAACAAACCTATATAAAGGCTAGCCTGAACCAAACTCATGGATAGACAAGTTTGAATTAAACCTATGGACAGACAAGCCTGAACTTTATCTATGAACAGACAAGCCTCAACTAAATCTATGAAAAAACAAGTTTAAACCAAACCTATGAGCAGACAAGCCTAAACTTAACCCATGGATAGACAAGCCTGCACCAAACTTATTGACAGACAAGCCTGAAACAGACTTAAGGATAGACAAGTCTGAACCAGAGCTATGAACAGATAAGTGTGAACCAAACCATAAATACGGCTGAATGAACTCTATGATATGATTCATTCGAGTTTTTACTTCCTTTTTATATTAATAGAAATGTTTTCTGAAATAAATTTGGTTTTTGCTTTTCTTACCAAAAACGATGTATTCATCACCATAAATATTCGCGACATCCGTTTCTGTTTCCACATTCAACGTGTCATTCTCCGAAATGTTAAGTTGATCATTTTTCTGGAAAAGAGAAATTGCTTACCTTTTTTTTGAAAAAAAATAATAGGACATGTATCCATAGTTTACTTGTTTAAAAGCGAACTTTAAACTTGAAAATGATCACCTCCTCATGTAGGAGGGGTCTTCAATAAGTTTCCGGACTTTTTCGTACAGGTTTTTAAAATTGTCATAGACTCTTGAAAATTCAGTATGTTATTCCTATACATCTTATGAGATGGCTGACCACATTTTTATGATTTTTATGTTCAAATGAACAGCTACAGTAAGAATTGGAATACACCCTACTAAAGCCTGATTGTCACAGCTGGTGAATTTAAAAACTGTAATCTGGACATAAGGACACTTTAGAAGAACGATATGCAATAAAAGTATGTTTTAAACTTGGAAAAAATACCACAGAAACGTATAGAATGCTTCGGACTGCTTTTGGACAATCTTGCATGAATCAAGCATCAGCTTTCGGGTGGTATAAAAGATTCAAGAAAGGCAGAATTCTGTGACAAATGATGAGAAGTGTTGGAGGAGTAAGGAAGTCAGAACACCAGAGTTGATTGGCCAAATAAAGAATTTCATGGATAAGAACTGTTGTATGTCTATAGAGACAATAAGTACTCAGTTTGATGTCAGTGTGTAAACTGTATGTACAATTATTCATGAGGCACTGATGATGCGGAAGATTTGCATTTGTCTTAAGGGTGCTCAGAGAAGATCAGAAAGAAAGGCGATGTCATGACCAAGATGAGCATCAAGGTAGTTCCTCAGCCTCCCTATAGTCCAAACCTTGCTCCCTGTGACTTTTGGTTAGAAAAACCTTGGAAGCTGTCGTTATGAGACAACTGGGGAAATGAAAGAGGCTGTGATAATGACCTTTGACATGCTCAAGCAAGAGAACTTCCAGAACTTGTTAGAATGGAACAACAATTGAAAAGAAGCTAATAAAGATTATTTTGAAAGAGTTTCATGAGTGTACTATCGATGAAAGTGATCAGACAAAAAGAGTCTGGAAACTAATTGGATGCATCTCGTAAAATGGCAATGCTTAAAATGTAAAAAGAAAAAACTTTTCGTTACCACTGGCTGACTTTCACACACGCACATAGCAAAATATATATATGGTTAAACCAACAATGATACACGCAAATATACATATGATTAAATAAAAAAAATTGTACAAACAAATATATATATATAGTTAAATAAAAACTATTATACGCACAAATATATCAATGGTTAAATAAACAATTATACACACAAATACACAAATATATATATATATATTTGAATAAACAATTCTACAAAAAATATACATATGGTCAAAAAAGAATAATGCATACATATATACATATGGTAAAATAAACAATCACACACACACACACACACATATATATATATATATATACATATATATATAGTGAAATAAACAATTAAAGCCGCAAATATGGTTAAACAAACAATTACATACACAAATATACATATGGTCAAATAAACTATTATGCACAGAAATATACATATGATTAAATAAATATACATATGGTTAAATAAATATACGTATGGTTAAATAAACAATTATGCACACAAATTTTCATATGGTTAAATAAACAAATATGCACACAAATATACATATGATTAAATAAACAATTATACACACAAACACAAATATATATATATATGGCTAAATAAACAATTATACAGATAAATATATATATAGTTATACAAAAAATATACACACAAATGTAGATATGGTTAAATAAACAATTATACACACAAATATACATACGGTAATACAAACAATTATACACACAAAGACAAGTATATATATATGGTTAAACACACACGATTATGCACACAAATATATACATGGAAATTACACACGGAAATATACATATGATTAAACAATCAATTATAAAAACAAATATATATATAGTTAAACAATCAATCATACATACAAATATACATATGATTAAACAATCAATTATAAAAAACAAATATATATATAGTTAAACAATCAATTATTCACACAAATATACATATGATTATACAAACAATTATACACACAAATATACATATGATTATACAAACAATTATAAAAACAAATATATATGTAGTTAAACAATAAATTATACACACAAATATACATATGATTATACAAACAATTATAAAAACAAATATATATATAGTTAAACAATCAATAATACACACAAATATACATATGATTATACAAACAATTATACACACAAATATACATATGATTATACAAACAATTATACACACAAATATACATATTATTATACAAACAATTATACACACAAATATACATATGATTAAACAATCAATTATACACACAAATATACATATTATTATACAAACAATTATAAAAACAAATATATATATAGTTAAACAATCAATAATACACACAAATATACATATGATTATACAAACAATTATACACACAAATATACATATGATTATACAAACAATTATACACACAAATATACATATTATTATACAAACAATTATACACACAAATATATATATGATTAAACAATCAATTAAACACACAAATATATATATATAGTTAAACAATCAATTATACATACAAATATATATATAGTTAAACAATCAATTATACATACAAATATACATATAGTTAAACAATCAATTATACACACAAATATACATATGATTAAACAATCAATTATACACACAAATATACATATGATTAAACAATCAATTATACACACAAATATACATATGATTAAACAATCAATTATACACACAAATATACATATGATTAAACAATCAATTATACACACAAATACACATATGATTAAACAATCAATTATACACACAAATATACATATGATTATACAAACAATTATACACACAAATATACATATGATTAAACAATCAATTATACACACAAATACACATATGATTAAACAATCAATTATACACACAAATATACATATGATTAAACAATCAATTATACACACAAATATACATATGATTATACAAACAATTATACACACAAATACACATATGATTAAACAATCAATTATACACACAAATATACATATGATTAAACAATCAATTATACACACAAATATACATATGATTAAACAATCAATTGTACACACTAACATACATATGGTTATACAAATAATTATACACACCAATATACATGTGGTTAAATAAAGAATTATACACACAAAATATATATATGGGTGTACAAACTAATTTACACACAAATATACATTTGTTTATGCAAACAATTATACACACAAGTATACATATGATTATAGAAACAACATACACACAAAAATATATATGGTTAAATAAACAATTATACACACAAGTATACACATGGTTAAATAAACTATTATACAAGCAAGTATACTTATGGTTGAATAAACAATTATACCCACCAATATACATGTGGTTAAATAAACAATTATACACACAAATATATATATATATGGTTAAACAAACAGTTATACACATAAATATATATATGGTTAAATAAACAATTTACACACAAGAATAAACATGGTTAAATAAACAATAATACACACAAATATACATATGTTTAAATAAACAACTATTCACACAAATATAAATATGGTTAAATAAACAGATATACACGCAAATATACATATGGTTAAACTCACAATTTCTCGGATAAATGTTACTTTGTATGACCCCCCCCCCAAAAAAACAAAAAAAACAAGCAAACATAAAAACCGAAGGGTTCGGTTTTACTTCGGTCTCGAAGGATTTCTTAGGAAAGATCAGCATTATAAATTCTTAATTTGAACGTCGGTTTTTCCTATGTAACAGAGAGCATATGAAAATATCACAACGAAGGATGGATGACAAGCGATTTTATTAGCAACAAGAGAAGCATTTGAATGCTCATGTGAATTAGGAAGCGTGTCCGAACTGGTGCGAAAAGAAAAGAAAAACAATTGACACCACGTGGTCGGGAAGAAAAAAGATTGAGGCCTAATGAGACCGACGTGTAAAGTGAGGGTTAAAATGGGCTGGCTGTTGGCAGCGTGTGGTCGGAAGAAAGAGAAATGCAACGCAGAGTAGATGGACATGTGACAGCGACAGACTTTTTAAGTCGTGTACAGGCGAGAGAATAACGGTAATAAAAGCTTTTGTTAAAAAAGAAAAAAGTCGATCAAATTTTCATTTATTTTCAGTTTTATTTTTATGAATTACTAAAAGTTATGCATACATTAAAAATAAGTACTTACTCCTCCACCAAAAAATAATATAACTATTTAAATGTATAATAATCATCCTTCGTTTGTTTGTTAAAAAGTCTTGTAAAAACAAAAAGTAAAAAAAAAAACTTATTCTACACTAAAAAATTATTTTTACAAATGAAACACCAGACAACTCGTTTTTTATTTATTTATTTTTTTTTTTTTTTGCTTGTTTACAGAATATTACGTGCGTATGTAGGGGACTAGGATATATAAATACCCCAATCCCGTTACAAAAGAATAATGAAACGTATGGGAATTGAAGGAAACAAAGACTCAATTAATGGATAAGATAAATGTCGTTTATTTGCTGTTGAAAGAAATGAACATTTTAGTTATAACATGTCCGCGTGTATGTAACCAATGTCCGTTGCAGGACTGGCGTTGTAGCAAGAATAGGAAAGGTGTTTTCATCTCAAGTTCGGGTCATTATTGTTTGTTCGCGCGTGGGAATTGAAGTGAGTGTTGTAGTGGAAATGAGAATCCAGCGTGTAGGCAAGGAAGAGGATATTAGAGTTGTCATCAGTTAGTAGTCAACTACGCTAAGGTGTTCTTAATGGCCAGTCGTAGATGGAGAGAGAAAGAGGGAGAATGTATACATACAGTCATTAGCTCGTGCCCCATACATAGTAGGAAGTGGGCGTGAGGTGCGAGTGCGCGCGCGCCGAAACGGCGGCGGTTTGTAAGCCCAACCTCTCTCGTTGAGAGTTGGTTCTTAAGAGGATTAGAAACAGCTTATCGCCTTGTTTTTATACTCGTTTCCAGAGTGTATTTTGCGCATGTGTATTTCCTTAGAAAGCGGAAGTGACGTCGTCCATGTGCTGTGTTCGTGTTCGCGTGTGTGAGTACATGTGTATACGTAAGTGTGTGTGTATATATACGTGAATGTGAGTGTATGTACGCGAACGTGAATAAGTGTACATGTGTGGACGTGGGCGCGTATATTTGTGTGCGCGTATGTATATGACAGCTTGAAATATGAATGTGTATTTTGTGTGAGACTTGAAAAAGGCTCGTACACGTATATGCGAAGGTGAGAAGTCAACAAGTGTTAACCAAAAACCCTTCCCCTTGTTTCCCCACCCTAATAAATGTCACGGTAATATTATCTGTCGTATATCATTCGAGTTTTTAGTTGTTGCTTTTTACGCTATATCTATTTCTACACACATACACGCTTAGATCTGATGATTCCGAGGAAGATACAATCGGAATTTTTTTTTTTCTTCCTTTGAAGATTGTACTGCTGGGTATGGGGCAGCCAAACCAGCTGCCAACATTGCCCCGCTTTTTTATTGAAACCAACCGAGAGCTCTTTTTAGTATCCTCGCTGTTCCCTTAAGTGCAATTGTCTGAATCTCTTTTGCACTTGGTTCTCCAGGAATATTAGTTAGGTAGGACTTCAGGTTCTTCTTCATAAGTCTTGTGGCACCTATGATAACTGGTATGATTGATACCCCCTTTAGATTCCAGTTTCTTTTCATATCATACATGAGACCTTGGTATTTGGTCTCTTTCTCTCTTTCAGCTCTGTTCAGACCGCCATTATTAGGAATACTCACTTCAATCAAGGTTGCAACTCACTCTGACTTAAGTGTGCAGTTTAAAAGATAACGTTAAAAAACAATTGATTCAAAAAAGTATTCAATTTGAAATTTTTTAAAGTCCAACATGAAAATAAAAATGACTCAAAATAAAAAAAAACGCAACATGAAACTAAAAAAGCTTAACTCTATATTTGAAACAACTGAACGTAACAGAAACGATACGGTCGATGGGAGAAATGGTTTAGTGAATTTATTTTGTTGGAAAGAGCAATATACATATGGTTTAACTAACAATTTGTCGGGTAAATTTGACACACGGCTGTCAAAACTTCTAATTTCAAAACTTGACACTGTGTTGTCAAAACTTCCAACTCAAAACGCGACACTATTTCAAGTTGCTTGCACACGACTATTACGTAGTACACTTTCTTCCAACTCATACCCCGATGGCTTCACGTCCCTTTTTATCCACCTTTCTCATTTGCATAGAAACGTCGACAGTCTGCCGTCGTTCACGTGACCGTTAAACATAAAACCAACTGGATGTCGCCATTTTAGCCTTTTTTTTTACAGGACCGATCTATTGATGCACGCACACATGCCAGCCAAGTAAGTTACGCTTTTCATTACAATAAAAGTGTTAACATATTAGTTAATGTAGGAAATTTGAATCTAAGACGAATGTTACTTTGATGTCTGTCCGTCTGTGTCACTCATTTTGATAAGGTAAAATGTTAATTTTAAGAAGTAAATAACGTTAGTCTCTCTATGCAATGTGGTCGTTACATATTAACATTGATCTTGTATCTAACACTGCTGTTGCAAAGAAGCAAGTAAACATGAGAGTAAACTAAGAGTAAATATACTGAAACCACCAGGAAACGCATTTAAGCACAAAAATTAGGAACTCGTGATTTCTGGAAAATCTACAATAGTGTAGTAAATAATGAGCAATCGACAATATCTCCACTATCAAACAATTATGAGGTTGTTTGCACAGCAACTGAGAAAGCTAACATGCTTGCCCGTCAGTTTGCCTCAAACTCTACCTTGGACCCAGCAAGCCATTCTCTTCCTAATTTTCCTGTGCGGACAGAAACCATGCTAAATGATCTGAACATCACACCCTCCAAAGTATATGATATTATAAAAAATCTAGACACCTCAAAAGCATGTGGAACTGACCTCATCCCGGCTGTGCTATTAAAAATTCTCTGCTGAGGTCGCTCCTGTCCTCTCTAAACTCTTTAACAAATGCCTTAACGAATCTTGCTTTCTTGGTTGCTGGAAAACTGCTTCTGTGGTACCAGTTTACAAAAACTCTGGCAAAAGAACTGACCCATTAAATTATCACCCAATTAGCCTCTTCCTTCTTTTCGCCAAAATATTTGAGTCCTTAATTAATCAAGCTCTAGTCCACCACCTTACAGCTGCTAAACTTCTGTTACCACCAATATAGATTTAAGCAAGCCTGTTCTACTGCAAATATTTTAACTGTAATCTCTGAACGTTTATACCAAGCACTGGATAAGACAGGGGAGGGGAGGGTAGTGCCCCTTGATATATCTAAGGCTTTTGACATCGTATGGCACGATGGTCTTCTGATGAAAATAAAATCCTATGGTATTACTGGACGAATGCTTAGCATAATTAGATCCTTCTTAAATGAGAGAAGAATCCAGGTTGTCCTCGATGAGTATACATCCAAAAAATTTTATATAAATGCGGGTGTACCTCAGGGATCGATCCTTGAACCTTTGTTATTTCTGATATTCATAAATGACTTACCTGATAAAATTGTCTCTGAGATGGGTATATTTGCCGACGACATCGCACTCTATAGCAGGCACGTGGGGAAAACTAATGAGCACATATCTAATGTAATGGCCGAAACCCTAGAAGAAGACCTTCAGTCTGTAGTGGATAGGGTCAAAAATGGATGGTAACGTTCAATGCTGCCAAAACAAAGCTCGTTTCCTTTAATAATTACATGAAACCTTACCAACCAACAATAGCTATGGCTAAAAATACTTTACCTGAGAGCACTTCGTTCAAGCTCCTTGGCTTAACGTGAACAGGAAACATGAGTTGGAACAGATGCATCGAGATTATTGCTAAAACTATCGTGCTAGAAAGTTACTTACGCCTGAAAGTATCCTGTACCTCTACAAAGCCACCATTCGCCCATGTATGGAGTACTGCTGTCATATTTGGGTAGGTGCATCTGCTACTAGTCTTTTGCTCCTGGACAGAGTCCAAAAGAGAGTCGTCAACTTGATAGGTCCCGAACTAACATCTAAACTTCAGCCCCTGTCCCACCAACGAAATGTTGCATCCCTCTTCCTATTTTACAAGTATTTTAATGGTGGATGCTCTGACGAACTACAAGCCCTTGTACACCCTTGACAAACCCGACAAGCAGCAAAGTCTCACCCCTACACAGTTGAGATCCCTAGATGTAAGAAAGCCTTTTACTCTAATAGCTTCTTCCCCAGAACTGCAGGACTTTGGAATCCAATCCAAGTGTAATGTGAGCAGACATCTTGCTGCTAAACTCTCTACATAGTACCCCTGCAACTTAGGTCCCTGATAGTAGCTCCCTACATCAAAGCGGCAACGTACCTTATTTGGGGTGAAAATGTAATAAAATTTAAAAAAAAACAGCATCTAAATGCGGATAACAACGTCTGTTTTCGTTTGTATTGATCAAACTAATTTAGCTCTTTTGCAAAATTCTAAGAAACTTCATGTTTTATAGCATTTAATTCTGTGAATTACATATCAAAACATCTTAAGGTCAAGGTCAAGGTCATGGTCATGGTCATGGTGTGGTATCTGTTCTGATGCTGGACTTCACCTTTTCTGTCCTTAGATAATGGAGGAGGGACCCTTCATGACTGAGATAATTTTTATTTTTGTTCCTATTCAGAGTGCCCCTATTGGGGAGCTGGATTTTCCCCAAATTAAAAACCGACCTTATGTCTAACTTTGCCCTCGTGGGGAGGCAAGTAAATAGTAACATATTAAATCATATGGGCATCAATAATGGCCGGCATCAAAAATTGTCTGCATCCAAGGTGGAGGTTTCTACAATGGCGATATCAACACGTTATCAGCTTTTGAAGTTGATAATATTGTGAGTCATACAATACAGTTTTATTGGTTGAGTCCAAAAATTTAGTACACCAAGTTAAGACGCCGGAAGTGGACTTGGTTTAGATAAAATATTGAATGGAAGTCACTAAACATGAAATGAAATACGAAATCATGTGGAAATAATTTATTTTAAAACATGATTTTAGTTTTGTGCTATCGTGAAACAATAAAATAATAATAAACTTCGATTAAGATAATACAGTTTTATGAGGTTTAAAGGGTAATAAATCAATTTCTAGAACCTGATCGTTACATTTTCACTCAGATCCACACATTGCGTGGAGAGATAGTTGCAAAGCTACAACAAAAGGAAAGAAATTCAACGCAGCTTTTTCAGTTGAGATAAAAGACATTTATTCATGGTACTTTCCAAACTAACGCATTGCTTTAAAGGCCTTCTTTATTCATCTTGTCTACCATGTACTAAACAAAACCTTGCCATCTCAACACATGCTTAAAAGTCTCTCACACCACCATGGGGGTCACACGTCCATCTTATGTTGGCACATGCTTTCCAGTTCTCTGCTGTCCATGCATATGTCCTTTTCTCCATTTTTTCCCTTCTTTTGCTCCGTTATGATGTCACATCATACACTGGCTTGGTTATTTGCATATGTATTATGAGATTGCTGCTGTTAAATATGCTAGCAGCTCTGTTACATCTATTCTAAGTCTATTTTCTATAAATAAAACTTTGAAGAAAACTCTGCAAACGTCTCCTTACATCCGAAATATAAAGAAAATATATGAAGAAAATATATTAAAATATATATATATATATATATATATATATATATATATATATATATATATATATATAAAAGAAGTAAAGGATTAGAATTCAAAGTTAAATAAAATCTATTACATCTAAATCAATAAGGACAAAAGAAGACAGAAAACGTCTTTAGGACATGACATTTCGATACCTAATGCTTCTTATGAGAAGAGTAAAAGTCAGGTTCATGTACAAAAAAGCTGGCATAAGCTTAGAAATAAAATAAACATATTCAAATAGAAGGAGCAAGGATGATGATGTTCTACAAATACTTTAATGGTGAATGCTCTGACGAACTGCAAACACTTGTACCTCCCCCGACGTAACTACCCCTGACAAACCCGACAAGCTACTAAGTCGCATCCCTTTACAGTGGAGATCCCTAGGTGCAAGAAAGCCTTTTACTCCAATAGTTTCTTCCCCAGAACTGCGGGTCTTTGGAACTCCCTTCCGGGATTCTGCTTTCCCAACTGCAATGATATGCAGAAGTTCAAGTGTAATGTTAACAAACATCTTTCTACTCTTCTCCCTTCATAATGACCCCACTAATTAATTCCCTAATAGTAGCCCCCTGCTTCAAAGTGGCACTGTGCCTTGTTTGGGGTGAAAATTGAATAAAAAAAAAAAAAATAAAAAAAAAAAATAGGTATAGAAAAAAGGATTAATTTAATTAATTAAAAGATACATAGAAAAAGACATACAGAAAATAATTTTTTTATCATTCAGTGAAAAATACAAGAATAGAGGTCAAAATAGAATAAAATACAAAATAAAAATTAAAGTAAAATAAAATATGAAAATAAAAAATATAAAAAAAATAAAAAAAAATATAAAATATGAAAAATAAAAAATAAAAATATCAAAAATATCAAAACTTTAAATAAAAAAATAAAAATGAAGATATAAAAAATTAAAAAAATATATATATAAAACATAAATATTAAGAAAACTGAAAACTGAAAATGAAATAAAATATAATAAAAGCAACAAATAAAAAATATAAAAATAAACATAAAAAGGAAAAATACAAGAATTGAGGTCAAAATAAAGTACAATAAAAAATTAAACATTAAAGAAAAATAAAATATAAAAATATATAAAAAATAAAAACATATAAAATACGAGGAATAAAAAATAAAAATAAAGATTTAAAATAAAAACAATAAATAAAAATAAGATATAAAGAATAAAAATAAATAAAATTAAAATTAAAATTAAACAAATAAAAATACAAAAATAAAAATAAAATACGACAAATAAAAAATAAAAAATAAAAATAAAGAACAATGAGATGTCCAAACTTTAGAGATTTAAAAATAAAATATGTATTATTTAAGGGATATTATTAATACAATTCTTACTATTGGATATCCTATGAAACTGCGGTAAAGAATTTAGATAAGCCATATATGTTATGTATTATTATTGAAATTTATACCCATAGCATTTACAACTGGTAAAGCAAAAATGACATTTCTTATTAACAGACATATTCCGGTGTAATAGGTGATGGTAGTAGTGCATTTTTATGGGAGAGTAAAAAATACCACCATTTTTCTCTGAATAAGACAAATAAAAATTGAATTCAAATTAAATATTGAAATTACTGAAAGTACTTACCTTATATATACTGATCACTCGCATTGGGTATGTATCCGTAAAATTCATTGGCTTCAGGAGTGTAGTCTTTAATGCTGCAAAGTAATTGAATGTATTTATTTATGCATAAAAGGATCGCTGCATTGTGATCAGGAGAGGATTATAATAGATGCTCAACCATTGTTGTATGCACATATTTTTAGTGCATGTGCATCAAAGATACAACAATGGCCACCAATTTTAACGAAAGGAACGACTTTATGTTGTCAGTTTAAAGGAAAATGTAAAGGTAAAAATTTATGAAGCGTTTTTTAAATGTTAAAGTAAAAATGTATCAAATGCATTTTTTTTAGATATCCAGCTATAATGTACAAGCACTGAATAAAATTATATAGCTTCTTATGGCAGACCAGGTAGATAAAGTTGTTAATTTGTTATTTTACTTACCGAAATCGCTAGTGCAGAAATATTTTTGCAGATGCGTTTGTGAACATTTTAAACACAAACCTCCGACTACAAACATTTCAAATATCAGGAATCGTGAAAAGATGCCAGCAAACATTTTGTTGTCAAGAAATATTTTTTTCCTTTTCAATAGAAAATAACTTGTTGTTATTCTGAAGAATTATAAGATATTTTCTTGAAACGCTGAAACAGAGTTCTCTTCCGTTTCTACTTTGTAAATCACCTAGATTTGTCCCCTGTAAATATGCTTCTGTGGACTGAGATGAGCGATGGTTTAACACAATCTTAAACTTGACTTGAAAATCTAGACACGAAGGCGAGAAAGAAACATCCGATTTTCATAATTATATAAAACAAGAAATTGGACACGAGTTAATTTTTAATTTCAATAATTTATTTTTTATTTATGGATGTCACGATTTTAAGGTGATGTTTCGATTTTTGTAACTTATTCTCATTTGTAATCGATTAGAAATCGATGTGTGAGACGAATGAGCATAAAAAAGCTTTAGTGCTGCTGTTGCATAGTTGTGTGCGTATATGTGGCTCGTCTGTTTATGTGTATATTTATGTGTATACATGTAACATGTACATAACCATTCATAACAAATGTGTACATAACTGGGCGAGTATATATATATATATTTTTTTTTTTTCTTCCTTTGAAGATTGTAATGCTGGGTATGGGGCAGCCAAACCAGCTGCCAACATTGCCCCGCTTTTTTATTGAAACCAACCGAGAGCTCTTTTTAGTATCCTCGCTGTTCCCTTAAGTGCAATTGTCTGAATCTCTTTTGCACTTGGTTCACCAGGAATATTAGTTAGGTAGAACTTCAGGTTCTTCTTCATAAGTCCTGTGGCACCTATGATAACTGGTATGATCGATATCCCCTTTAGGTTCCAGTTTCTTTTCATATCATACATGAGACCTTGGTATTTGGTCTCTTTCTCTCTTTCAGCTCTGTTAAGACCGCCATCATTAGGAACACTCACTTCAATCAAGGTTGCAACTCTCTCTGACTTATTCCATATAACTATGTCAGGTTTCACAGCAGCATTTTCAAGGTAGGTGGCTGTAGGGATTACATGGTCGTAATGCATGGTATATATATATTCAACTGAGAAGCAGGACAGCGGAACAGTGTTTAACAGGCAGCCAGTTCTGCAAAAGAAGTTTTGTTCATGAAATCTGCGTTTAGTTTTAGGCATAGATAGAGAGTGAGGGAAATCATATATAGTGGTTGTAGCTAATTGAGTATTTCCTGTGAAAGTTTGGCAAGGGGAAACTATAGATTGGAGTTCAGTCAAGCACTTGTCATGAAAATAACAGTAGAACAAAGACAAGCTCACATCATATATCCTGTTGGAAAGAGGTTACAGGGAAGAGAAAAGGGTATCACCTACTAGGTTTTGAGCTCTATCAAGGCTAGGCAGCAGCATTACTCCATTTTAGGTCATACCTGGCTCTTATACAGATAGAGGATGGCATCTGCTGAAACGGTAATTTGGGCAACAGATTTGATGTATATGTTCCATTTCATATCAGAAGTTAAGGTCACTTCCAGAAGCTTGTTAAGATGTGGAGCTTCTCAAAGACTGGAGCCATTCATTTCAATTGGAGTGTGATGGGTTTCAGAGCAATTATGATGAAAGGAGGGAAGCTTGGTTTTAAATGTATTAAAATTAATTAGCTTATCTTTTCCCCCATTGGACCACGTTCTACAGAACAGAAGAGAGAGAATCAGAAAGATCTTGGTCATTGCTGGCCTTTGAAGTGTTGCCATAGGTTGTGGTATCGTCTGCGTAAATGTCCACGAATGACCTAAGAATGTGATTTGGGAGATCATTGACGAAGATTAGGAAGAGAGTTGGGTCTAGAATGGAACCTTGAGAGACACCAGCGTTAATGATTTAATTGAAACAACATTTCCAGCTATTCCATAGTTGGCAATCTTGTGAAGTAGATTTTTATGCCATATTCTATCAAAAGCCTTTGATATGTTAAGAGCTATTGCTCTAAATTTCACTAATCCTGTGTGATATTACAGTTAGTACATCAGCTGTAGGTCTTGCAAAATGGAAACGAATGGAAACCATATTGCATGTCACTGAGCAGGTGGTTGCTGAGGTGGTTGACCACTTCTCTTTTTCAGAGATTCCAAACACTTACTCATGATGCACAGGAGACTGATTGGTCTATATTGAAAGGGTGATGAATTATCTCAAGAATTTTTAAATGAAGTAGACTGATGAAGTTTTCCAGGCTGTTAGGAAGCACTTCTCCTTAAGGCAACATTAAAACAACTTTGTACGTATGGGAACTAGTTTTGGTTGAAACTTTTTGAGCATTATGACTGGAATGCTGTCGGGGCCAGTTTCTTTATTGGAATCAAGGTCTTTGATAAGCTTGGCAACATCACATACAGATATTTGTATGTCGCATAGTGGGTTTTCAGCCACAGAAAGAAATGCAGGGGGTGGGTAGGCGCTGCAAAGTTCTTGGCAGATAATTTTTCTTCACTTATGCTCAATTGATTTGTGCACTGTTTATCCAATCCGAGCTTTGTTTAACGTGTCCATATTAATGTAGACAACTTCAATCGAACGTTGTCAGAACTGCCCCTCTCATCAAGGTGCAGATCATAAATCTTTTAAAATTAAATTATTTTTTTAAATAGGATTTTCAAAAATTCATTTTTATTTACAGCATTACATCATGGTCATTAATACAAATTCAATTAAAATAAATAATCCAATGTGTAACATTGACAAAAGAAAAACACACAAAATACAAAAAACACAATATTTTTATATAAACATTTATTTCAATTAAATTTAAAATGTAACAATAAAAAACAATACAATAATTTCTTTAATCAAACAGATTTTTTTTTCTGTTCATAGTACAAAATAATTTCTTTCTCTCCTTTTTAATAAACAATGGAGAGAAGTTAATAAAAATGTTTTGGTTGACTCGTTTTCCATCTGTTAACCATCCAATTTGTTCCGTTCAGATTCTGAATTCTGGAACAAACCATCATTACAAACGGCGGAAAAAACTAAAGGAACAGATAAAAAAACAAGAAAAAAAAAAAAAAACTCTGCAGGAGGACAACTTAGAGTTCATATGTTATGTATTACTTAGCTACAATCTATTAATATACTAAATGTGAGTCAATCAATATTTGATTTCTTAGAGATTTTTTTCTATAAATTTAATAACACAAAATGCATGCTAACGTATAGTTCATGTTCAGTTCTTGATTTAAGTTAAAAACAATATTTTAATAATTCTAATTAATTTATAATTAGCTGAACAAATCACACACCTCTCTCTTAGCTATCTATGTATTTCTCTCTTTGATTCTAACTCTACTAGTTTCTAATGTCTCTGACCATTCAGAGAGAAAGAGAGAAAGAAACTTTTTTCAACATGCCCATTCAATTTTATGTGTCTGTACACACCCGATGTCAATTAGATGGCAAAATGATGTCTCTTTACATAAGAATAATAAAGAATTCTATGGTCACTGTCAATGAGAAATCAATGGTAAACGGCTGTTGCGATCATGCAAATTCATTTGTAAAGGTTACCAAAAAAGTGAAGAGTACTGGGAATCTAGGTAGATTTGTCACTCAGACTCCAGGGAACACCATATATATTAATATGATAGTATGTGTGTTATTTTCTGTTTCACGCTTATATCTGGGTCGTTTAATTGTCTATTTCTTGTAATAAATAATTTTACCAAGAATTCTTCATAATTTTGGTTTCAGTTTTGATTATAGTTAATGGCACTCCAGTAATCTATTTTTTTATATAAATAATTTTATCAAGAATTCTTTGTAAGTTTTGGTTTCAGTTTCGATTATATATATATATATATATATATTTTTTTTTTTTTCATAAGTTTGGGATTCAGTTTCAAGTCAAACTGATGAACTCAAGTCATAAAGACATATTTTTTATTTTTGAAATCGCAACTTATAATATATAAAAATCGATAGAACATTAACTCTATAATAATATATTCTTCATAATTTTGGTTTCGGTTTCGATTATAGCTGATGGCATTTAAGTCATCTATTTTTTTTATAAATAATTTTACCAAGAATTCCTCATAAGTTTTGGTTTCAGTTTTGATTATAGCTAATGGCACCCCAGTAATCTATTTCTCAAATAATTTTATCAAGAATTATTCATAAATCTTGGTTTCGGTTTTGATTTTTGCTGATGCCACCTTAGTAATCTATTTTTTTTATATAAATAATTTTATCAAGAATTCTTCATAAGTTTTGGTTTCAGTTTCGATTATATATATACATATATTTGTTCATAAGTTTGGGATTCAGTTTCAAGTCAAACTGATGAACTCAAATCATATAGACATATTTTTTATTTTTGAAATCGCAACTTATAATACATAAAAATCGATAGAACATAAACTTTATAATAATATATATGAAATCTACAAGAATTAAAATATCATATATAAGTGTATTTTACGGCCTAGCTATGCCGGGTGTCCTTGCTAGCTTAGATAAATACTTTTGCAGTTTTAACAAAATAGCTACAATAATATCAGGGCGTCTGCATTTATGCTGAATATCAACAGAATGCCAACATCAATATATTACGTATGAATGAGTCCCCTGTGGAATTTCCACAGACCCCACTAGTAAATTTATCAATAAATTAATCATTCTTTTTCTTCTTATTATTATGTACTCACTAGGAGTTGCCACATTGGTCATCCTCAGAGATTACTCAATGATATTAATCGGTTGTGTTCTTTGGCGTCTAGGTGACAACATGTCTCCCAAGATTTTTGGTATGCTCCAGCATATTCGATATCTTATGGTAATGACTTTACGTAATTGTAAGTTTCCTGCCATTCATCTCCAGAAGGATTTGAGTGGAAATAAGTTTCCTCAGATCCCAGATCTTTATAAACTCTTTCAGCCGAGGTCTAGTTAGTGCTCTCCGTTATCAGCTTTTCCATTCTGTTGGATCCTCGTTCTTCTTCTTTTAATCTTTATTAATTTCATCAGAAATAAAGTTTACACATTGATTAAAAAAAAATTCACTTGATATATCCGCATATAAAAACACTTAAATATTGATTGTAGTTTTTAATTTTTTTCTTTTTCATATCTGTTCAATGTCAACCAATCCATTTTTTCATAAATCAGCAAATGTGCAAGAATTCATAGAAAAGCAGACGAACAATAAATCAACAATTCATCAAACAATACGAGAGAGAAAAAAAATAACATTTGACAAGTTTTATACTAAATATATTTTACGTATCTACATATAGTTTCAGTGTTTACTGCGACAGTGCTCAATATGTGAGTAAAGCTAGGAAGTAAGTTTTAAAAATATATAAGGCAATTAAGCTACACAGAATTTTCCTCGTGAGGATTCATCAGGCTATATATCAGAAAATAATTTTAGCAACCCCCTGCCCCCTCCCCACAAAAGAGAATGAATTAGAAGGTTAAAAAACGATATAAAAATTCTAAATACATAAGCAAATGATAAATATAAATTCAATATAATGATGCAGAAGTTTACTACTAAATTTAAAAAAAAACAAGGCAGTAAACATTGCTTATATATATATATATATATATATATATATATATATATATATATATATATATATAATTTGGGGTTGTTATTTTCCAGAGGTAAGGTAACCAGTGAAGTGTAACAAGGTTAATACAAAAGTGCTCAATACCGAGGTAGAGCAGGTTATACATTTAATTTTTTTTTTTTACATAAGTAGTAATGTGTTGCTACACAGTTATGAGCATGTTTCGGTCTTCTAGTATTCAGTAACTAGAGACCTCGTCAGGCAATCTTGCTTACATTAAGGAAATCAGTAATGAATCACTTGTTCGTTACTGATTCCTTTAATGTAAGCATGATTGCCTGAAGAGGTCTTTAGTTACTAAATACTAGAAGACCGAAACATGTTCATGACTGTGTAGCAACACATTACTGCTTATGTAAAAACAAATTAAAAGTATATATTAGGTTGGTGCAAAAATAATGTCGTTTTTTGATGTTTAACTTCATGTTGAAAAAAAACATTATTTTTGCACCAACCTTATATGTATATATATATATATATATATATGAAATAAAATGGAGTTGGAAGGTCCTGGATACTCAACGTTTCGCCCGATTTAAGCGGGCTTCTATCCTTCTTGAAGAAGCCCGTATAAATCGGGCGAAACGTTGAGTATCCAGGTCCTTCCACCTCCATTTTATTTCATATTGTCGGATTTAATCCAGCTCAACAATCATATATATATATATATATATATATATATATATATATATATTTTTATCATATATATCATGAAACTTAGAATATAGGCTTTTGTCATTTATTTGTAATATGCTCTGTAATTATATTGAGCTTCATAAATTTAATGATTGGTATAAATAAAAGGTGAAATATAATTTAAAAAACATATTTCAACAAAAATAATATATATAATTTTTTTTTATTGATATAGAAAAATTTACATGGTCACGACACTGGACATACTAATGGTCAAGACTGCAAGTCCTCGTCAGGCGACTTAATAAAGTCTGCCTTCCACTGAAAGAGTCTGATTCTTTAATCTAAGGACCAGACCAGTGTCGCAACAAAGTAAATTTGTCTACATCAATAAAAATATATCTTGTTTTTTTTTTAATTGCGCACTCTTAATAACCTTGTTAAATTCATGAGTTTTCTCTTTTGAATATCTATAACTAGGTGTGTGTGTGTATATATATATATATATATATATATATATGAGATTGGAAATGGACCTTATGTTTACTTTCATCAGCTCCAGAACTTATTTTGTCCTCTAATTCTATCAACAGTGTTTTCTGACAAAGGGGAAAAATTGCTTTTGTTTGGATTAGAATCTAACACCTATTGTTCGATAGTTTTTGACCTTGAAGACCTGTTTTTTTTTTTAAGCCCTTCCATCAAGTATTAGAGATTTTTATAATATATATATATATGTGTGTGTGTGTGTGCGCGCGTGTCTGTGAGTAAGGATAAGAATCCAACATGATTTATGAGACAAATACTTCCAATCATAAATCATTTCTTCAGATAGATTGATCACTTGTACATGAATTGTGTTGAACACTTGTTTTATATTTGATTGGGTGTGTATTTTTTTATTCCACACACACACACACGCACATATATATGACAAAAGTCTATATTCCAAATTTCATAATGTTGACCATCTTACAATTTATTCCTTTAATTCAGTTGACATTTACACTTCTTGACAATATATATATATCTGTTTTGTAACACAAAATCATTCACTTAATTATTATATCAATCAAGGATTGGTATATATAAAAAGGAAATATATGTAAATAAAAAATATTTCCACAGAAATATATATATATATATATATATATATATATATTTCTGTGGAAATATTTTTTATTTACATATATTTCCTTTATATATATATATATATATATATATATATATATATATATATATATATATATATATAATGATTGCATACATGTTTCTGCTGCAACTCGTTTAAAGAAGCAGTATCATTAGGCCAGATATTATTTCTTCTCAGACCAAATTTTAATTATTTTTTCTCTCATACAAAGTTTTTCATTTCAATACATTATATACACATGCATACACACATAATTAATATTTTTCAATAAATAATAATTTTTATATCTGCAGACACTAGAGTTTCATGTTTATGCAATCATCAGTACAGGAAGTGATAATTACTGCTGATCGTGGAACTCAAATGCAGCCAATAAAGCCAACCTCAGCTTTATGAGGCAGCCTTCTTCCCCTTGCCTCCAGAAATTAACCTTTAAATGGAAATGAAATTAAGATACTTATGTAGCCATGTAAACAGGATTGTCATAATCAACTGCCACAAGAGTATTCTATAAATGGGAAGTTTGGAATGATGCATGTATGCTAATTGGTTGCTTTTTTCTCAATCCACTAAATAAGGCTCAACTTTAATCTTCTTAAAAAGGTTTATAACTATATTTTTTCAATAAATATTAATTTTTTTGTATACCTACAGATGCAGGTGTTTCATTCTTATACAATGATTGTGTGCAAACTTGTTTGAACAATGGAATCAAATTCTACTTGAATTCCTGTGATTATAAACAAAAAAGCATAAAAGAAAATTTAAAATACAAAAATATCTCGAATGCTACCCTGATTATTTGCCCCGTAACAATCATTTATTCTATGGATTCTTGCACATTTTAAACTCCAAATATCTCTACCTACCCCTTGACATAGCAGTGGGCATACCCAAGTGCACAGAGCTTATTCCCTCCACTGGAGGCTGGGATGCAGCAGAGTATGGTTTAGGCAGAGACAAATGGAGCATATTTAACCTCAGCAGCCAGTGACTTGTGGGTCTTTCCCTGAACGTTTTGTAATATTCAATTTGACGATCTCTTCTGCACAAGTCGGGTGAATTCCAACCGTACTCATCACTGTCGACATTGAAGCACCAGCACTAAAAAAATAAAACCAAAGAAAATTTCTTTTTTTTTTTTTTAAATATTTGATTATTTTCATTTTTCAAATCAATGTTCACATCAATATTTCTGCCAATGTAACCTGAAAGCTTCTGCAGGTGCATCTTGGTTTTTTGGCTTTAATGTAATATTGTTGGGGGGTTCTGTATGACATGGATGGGTTGTATATATGATGTGTATATATATGTGATTGTTTATATAACAATTATAATATTAAAAGACAAATAACAGTCTCTGGGGTTTACATCAGCCAATGAAAAACTTACCTATTTCATCTTGGGTTTTTCTTGATTTCATGGATCCTCGGAAAAGCTGCAAATGAAAATTTGTACGACCCAAAGTCTTGATACAGCAGCTTTATTTTGGATGTTTCCCCTCATTGGAAAGCTATTTTGCTATTGACCTCTGCTTTGAGCCATTACTGTCCACCACCATTTTTCTTCCTCTGACTACTGACCACATCTGCTAACTCTCTGATTTCCAACTCTTGACTAACTGATGTGTCTTTCAAGCTCTCTCATTACATCATTAACTCCACGTGTCCAAAGACAGAAATTGAATCATCTACCATCATCACGCATCTTGTTTATGTTCTAACATTCTTTTCTATAAAAACATATTTTTATTCATCTAAAATTCCTTTTTGTTATTGTTTATAGAATCTAGTCAAGTTAAATACCCATCTACTTAGTTGAATGACAGATTTGCAGCATCAGATCCTTGCCTGGCCCAACCAAAACACATAATATTCATTAACGTGGTTCTTTACTGAGAGCTGTAAAGGATCCAACCTGGCTGAAGAGGTGCATTAACTAATAGCTCTCCAGAAAACCAACTCCCTGCATCAAATGCTCAACTCCCTTTCACTTCTCTTCCTCCTCCAAGTTCTGACTGTCGTCCAACCCATTTCCTGAAATTTTTTCACCCTTGAGTGGCCATTTTTCAGAGGTTGGCTGCTGGAAACGCACACTGAAGATAACATGTAACTAGTCTCTGATTTCTGGGCTCACCCGTAGATAACCCTAGACATTATTCGTCTCACAAAGCTGTTCCTGGTGGAGCTCTTCCTACTCAATGAGGATCTTATTTTCTTCAAAGAGAATATCTCTTGGGTGGTCTGACTCTGGCTAGGTATTTTCAGTTTTCTGTTCCCTCAACAACTGCATGCTTACCATTCACATGCACCATTATAAACACGCTGCACAGCGCACATCTACAATGGTTACCAACATCGATAGCAAAGGTAATGCAATGGAAGCAACACAAATCAAAATAAAAATATTGCCTTAATGAATGAAATCATTTCTAAAAAAATCTGTTGCATTTCTGATTCAGAATGATCTGGCCAGTTTGAAAGTCACTTTCTTAAAAGCCGTCCACCACATGTCAGCATGTGAAACAAATGTTAAACTAATGATAATGACGATGGTTACTACTCAACAATAAATTACCATCCCTATTGCACTGCAAATGACATTTAAGGAATTATAAATAAAAACATAAAACTATTGGTGATGGGACGATTCTAATATTTGGACAATGTAGAGAATAAGGACCCAACTGGCTCCACTACAAAGAAAGAAAAAAAGGGACACATTTAGGTTGATACTGGTTTGGCCTTGACTACTGCACACACATTGGCTCTGTAAACAAATATTATGGCAAGGAAACTTTAAAAATAAAATACATAACTCGTTTTTATTATTATTTAAAAAAAAAAAAAGAAGATAAATCTAAAGTTTGTTTTAAAAATTTTATTGTCGTGATATAATAATATAACTCATTTTAATTATTATTTAAAAAAAAAAAAAAGCAATCCAAAGTTTGATTTTAAGTTTTCTTGCCACAATATTTGTTTACAAAGCCAATGTGTGTGCGAAGGTCAAGGTCAAATCAGTGTCGACCGAAATGTGTCCCTTTTTTCTTTTTTCGTAGTGAAGTCGTTTGGGATCCTTATTCTCTACTTGATCCCAATATATTTCCCAATTTCAATACAATTACTAATAACATACTAAATTACCAATTCTTTATAAACCTCTACATATTTAACTATAAAATTGTTATTTTTTTCCCCAATTACCATAAAAACACATTATATATGTTTTTATTTTTTTAAACGTAAAAAACACACTTGTGGCAGTGGAGCTATAGATTTTAATTTTACTGGTAATTTAAAATCAATAAATATTCATTATTACTATCAGCAGTTGAAAATTTTGTTTTAAACAAAATCAAATAAAAAAAGATAATTAAAAGGAATCGTTTTTGGCATCAGAAAATAGCCACATATTTTCCCCCCGATTCTAATTTTTTTGCTTCATGATTCCTATTAATCATCCGAACACTATTTATATTGCTGCAATGTGACAGAGGTTGGAGCTTGGCTGACAGTGCAGAACCTATTAGATTTGTGACTCATTTTTGGACTGTGTCTAAGATGGAGAGACAAGTTCTTGATGAGTCGTTCCATATAAGTTATCAAATTTACCAAATTTTCATTACTAATGATTGCTATATTGTCCAATTTCTACTGTACACTCTTTAACCCTTATCCTTGAGTGGCCTCTTGGCCTTGATAATGTGGTGATGCCTATGTAAAAAAAAAAAAAAAAAAAAAAAAAAAGTGGTGGATGCACCAACCCAATTGTGGAAACAATATTCGATGTATGAGTGCATCGTGGATTTAGAGAGATAATTATAGAAGGCATCTCACTGCAGAAACAATCCTCTGTATAAGAGCCAGGTATGCCCTAAAATGGAGCACTGTTAAAACATCTGGGCAGCAGCTGCTCGGTGTGCTCTATCCAACCTTCATAGAGTTCAAAATCGGCTTTGGAACCGAGTAGGTAATGCTCTTTTCTCTTCCCTGCAATCTCTTTCCCACAGAAGAGACTTAGTGAGCATGTCTCTGCTCTATTGTTATTTTCATAGCAAGCAGTTAACTGAATTCCAATCTATGGTCCCTCCTTACCAAACTTTCACAAAAAACTCGACTAGCTACAACCACTATATACAATTTCCCCCACTCTCTGTGCCTAAATCTAAATGTAGATTTCATGAACAAAGCTTATTTCCCAGAACTGCTCACCTGTGGAAAACTGTTCCACTAACCTGCTTCCCAGCTGAATACAACATAGTAGCCTTGAAATCCAATATAAACAAGTTCTTGTTGAGTCGTCCCCATAAATAATCAAATTCTACCCAATTTACATAATTAACGATTACTACACTACCACCTCACATTAATTGACCTTTATTTTCGAGTGGCCTTTGGGTCTTGATAAGTAGTGACACCAAAGTAAAAAAAAAAAAAAATAACTTTCAAGCATTGTAGAAAGATCCCACCTTTTTTTGCAGCAGCCTTGGCAATTTCCTCAATATATTTGTTCCAACCCATGACTATTCCTACAAATGACATTTAAGGAAGAATAAAAACAAAAACTATTTACCGAAAGGCAGTTGCAAATCCTTGAATTACTTCACCAGCATTTGGACCCAAATAATGAAGACCGACAAGTTTTTTTGGTCCTTCTCTCATGCAAATAAACTGAAATAAAAAAGATGAAAGAAAAGTGTGATCAATGGGCAAACAGATCAATGGACAAACAGATATACTTTATTTTGATATTAGTAATATGTTTACTTTTAACTTGCTTCCTTTTTTTTTAGAATTATGGGTCCTCCAGAACCAAATTACAATATTTATTAAATATTAAATTCTTTTTAAAAGCCAATACATAGTAAAAACAAAATAAATTATTTTCTATTGTTAGAATAATCTATATATCTATAAAAGTGAACGTGTCTGTCTGTGTACATTTTCCTATGCAATAACTCTGTCAATTTTCAGTCTACAGACTGGAAATTTGATATACAGGGTACTGAGATTTGGGAAAATCTTTGTAATCCATTTTTGGCTAGAAATTTGGCTGTTAAGAGGTCAAAGTTCAACGATTTGACCTTTGAGAACTCTACCAAACAATTTTGGGTCTAAACACTTGAAATTTTAGATATAGGTTCCTTGGACATGGATCTAACTTAATAACTTGATTTGAGCCCAAAACAATAAATGTTCAGGGGTCATAATAGGGGTCAAAGTTTTAAAAAATTTCACCTCTGCGGTCTCTAGCAAATTACAGACAATTTCTGGTCTAAACATTTGAAATTTTACACAAAGGGTATTCTTTTTAATTGGTTTGGGTCGAAAATTTTTAGCTACCAATATATAAATGTATGCATGTATGTATGTATGTTTTCATGTTTGCCTAAAACTTTCGACAGAGGCGACGGATTTTTACAAGATCAGTATCATTTTGAAGTTCGACTTTTCAGACGACAAATATCGAAAAATTGGTTAAAACATTAATCTCTTCACCTTCAACAGGGCACTTTTCTAGGGGGGGGAGGGGGTCGTTTTTTTTTCGCCGATATTTTTGAAAGTCATCCTCTCCTTTCGATTGTCTAGCCTTAATTCAAACCTATGTTACTTCCGGTTTGGCAGTGGTTGTAACAGCAAAGATATCAGGGTTTTTTTTCGTTCTTTTCCTCCTTCGCAGTACAGGTTCGAGCCTGCCTTCCTACTACCACTTTTTTTTTTTTTTTTTTTTTTGCTCAACATACACATCCAAACACCCAGGCAATGCCGGGCTGAAATGCTAGTTTCTAATAAAACTAATAATGTACATTGTATTATCACTTACATTCGAATTCAATTTTTTACATGAATCTATAATGCCATTCAAAAAGCCATAATTATTTTGTAATGGTAATATTTTAAGCTCTATTTATAAGAAACTCTAAATAGCCTCACTGGCAGAACCTCAGACTGAAGATCTCAAAGATTAAGTTTCAATTTTAGCTCATGGCATCCACTATTTACTAGGAGTTTATTATTTATTATTAATGAAATATTTTCCATTTGTAAAAGATCTGTGATATTTCGAAGCGAGATAAATTCTACAATGTATTTATGACCTTAAATGAAATTCTAACAGAAAAATTATGATGGACATACAGACCAAATCTCTTTTTATCTATATATATAAAAGCGAAAATGTGTGTATGTATGTGTGTTTGTATGTCCGCTAAAAACTTTTGATATATAAAAAAAAAAAAAAAAAAAAGACAACGAAAATTCGCAAACTCGGTATCATATTGAAGCCCCATCCTTCGCCCGAAAAATATCCAAAAATTGGCCAAAAACGTTAATTTTTTTCACCTTGAACTCGACAATTTTCGACGATGGTGGTGGTGGTGGTGGGGGGGGGTCAACAAAAACGGTCCTCTTATGACGACGACCAGTTCTACGCATGCGTCAGATGACGTCATGACCTGATTTTCTTTAAATAATTGAAGAACTGACTAAATTTCATGTACGTCACGTTAGCTCAGTTGGTAAGTGCGTTGGCTCATTATATAAACGTTTTGGGTTCGAATCGTGGTGTGAGATGTTTTTTTTTCTTTTTTTTTTTAAATTTAAATATTGAACCAGTGTTATTTAAGCCATTTTTCACATAACATTCATTTTTCTGTTTTTTTTTTACTTCGTACCCACCGATTTTTTAAATTTTAATATCGAAACAGGCTTATTCAAGCCATTTTTCACATGTTTTTTTGGGGGGTTTTAACGTTCGTTTTTCTGTTTTCTTTTTTCGATTTTTACATTTAACATCGTTCGTTTGCCTTACGTTAGTTTTTTTTTGTTTTTTCGATGTTTTGATTACTCCCCCCCACCCCGCTTAAGTTTTAACATTCATTTTTATGTTTTCTTTTTTTACTTCGCTTATAACAAACAAACCTGAACATTGACCTCATTTGCTGAATAGCTATTGCTTATATTGTCCCCGTCGTAACGCTCTACGACTTCCGTGCGGGCACCTGTCAATTTGGTTCTTATTTAAATAAATTCAAACATCTTTCAGTAACTCATTCTGGCTGGCCGAACGGTTCATGTTTTTTTCACATTTTATTTTCAAATTTTGCCTCAGGGCTTTGGGTTTGATCCTACCCCCCGCCCCAGTTTCTTTTTTATTTAAGAGCACACACACCTCCAAACACCTGGACAAAGCCGGGTACCCCCGCTAGTCTATATTTATAAAAGGCAAAATGTGTGTGACCATTTCATGTATGTCTCGCAAAGGCTTTTTTCGCCAACGCTCCCGGGGGGGTTTACTATCGCCTAGAACTGTTTATATACCCCCTAGATAATAATATCGAAGATTTGGGAACACGCGTTGAGTCTAGATTTATTTATGTCGACTTTGATGAGATTCACGCTATTTCGCCGTGTCACCTGTTTATGCTGCTTTTTAGTATAAATTTTTTTTTTTTTTTACACAGTGATCACCACTTATCAAGGCCCGGAAGCCACTCAGGGATAAGGGTTATTGCCAGTACATTACGTTAGTGTGGAGATTTGATGAAGTGTTTACTTAAGGGACTTAAGCGACTAAATTCAAACGTGAAGTCGTTCTCGGCTTTCATGTGCCGAAACATCCAGAAAGTAATCAGCTTTTGATCAATGCGATGGAAACCTTATATCAGACAATTGCTTTCATATGGACACCTCTATTTTTTATCGGGAATTGGTTTTCTACTCAACATCTTGGGTTGAAAACTAAGCCAAAACAAAGGTCACTGTGTGATTGATGTTTGGCCTAATTCATTGTTTTTTTTTTTTTTTTTTTGCTTTTGGTTTTTCAAACACACTGGTTTTTATAATATTTAAACAGGGTAATCATTTTACCCCCCCCCCCCGCCACATACACACACAGAGGGGAAACAAAGACTGTCTCGCAGTAAATAAAAAAATGCAACGTCATCGTAACTCTCCCATGATGACCTCATTAACCGAACACCTGTCAATCAAACCTCTTTGACTTTATAACCCTTAATTTAACATGCTTCTCAATTCATCTGTCTTCATGGCCTAGAGGGTTAAGTGGTTGGATTTTTTTTCCTTCCGTTTTCATCTTCGCGTCAAGGGTTCGGGGTTCAATTCTGCCTTCCTACTAAAACTTTTTTTTTCTTTTAACGTTTTTCTTTTTTTTTAACACACACACCTCCAAACACCCGGGCAACGCAGAGTACCCCCCGCTAGTTTTATATAAAATACAGATTTTTTTCCCTATAAAAAATTATTTTTTATCCCAAAGGAATTGGGATGACTGTATAAATGAATATAGTTATATTCCTTCTTTAAAGATGGCGGCCAATGGAAATTAATTCCAAGACAGACAAAGTATTTTCTGGTAAAAATTAAATTAAATAACATTTTATTTTTCTTAACAACATGCTGCAATAATTCACAAAAAAAAATCAGAATTATTTTGTGAAAAAGGAAGTTATTGATGACAAAGAAATGAGAAATAGACTGACTGTTTAACAATGATGGGGGCATTTTTTGGGGTAGCCCAAGCTCTCCACATTCAGAGACTTTTCTACCCAACCTTTTTTGATGCATTGTTGAAACATGGTGGAAGAATGCTGCTCCTCACTCAACTAAAGTTGATAGATGTTTCTAAAATTTCAGTCATATCAAAACAAGCAAGGTTGACAAAAGGTCAAATCCACTCGGCCAGCACCAGAATTTGCAAAACAACGACAACATTTCAGTCTCATTGTTTTCAATATCCTTCTTTCTCTCTTTTTTAAATATCTTCCTCTTTGTTTGTTTTAATCTTTCTCTTTATTTTCAATCTACCTTTCTCTGTCTTTGCTTTTAATCTATCTTTCTCTCTCTTTGCTTTTAATCTACCTATCTTTCTCTCTCTGTTTTTAATCTATATATCTTTCTTTCTCTTTTTCTCTTGTTTTCATTATCACGAGATACGTTGGGAAGCCATACAAGACAGCATCCAAAAAGGAAGTGCAACTTGCTGTGTACAGTTGCATGCTAATTCAACACTCAAGTTCAAAAAATGCTTCTTCAAATATTAGATGAAATATTTTTTTATAAAACGTGTGTTGTTCATTTATTTCATACAGTGCTCAATTTCAAAAGAACGATCCCTGCCAGTAATGATGTCGAGAATTCTAAAGAGACGACCTGTCAAGAAGATGTAGCCGATATCATATCAACCCCTTAATCTAAAGGATATGTGCCCATTTGTATTGTCTGTGTCTATCATTTAGACCCTGGGAAACAGGTTGAATATAACAGCCCTTCAAGAGACATCTCCATAACAAAGACACACTGTAAACAATCGGGTTATTTAAAACTACAGTTAATCAATTTACTTGATTTTTGGAATATGATATTTTTGTCATGGTTGCATACAGCATATGGATTTTTCTTTATTTTTGATTTTATTACAGACGGCATATGTAGCTGATATATTAACGCTCTAAAGGAGATGTGCTCATCGTATCATCCATGTCTATCATTTCGACTCTGGAAAGTTACTCTCCCTAGTAAACAATACAGTTTACTTTATATTGTTTAAAGTTAGCAGAAGGAAAGGAGAAAAAGGGGTTTAACAGACCAAACAAACAGAAGTCTTACCGTGCGTGTGTCGGGCGAGGTTGGGCAAAAGAGAGAGAGAGAAACCATAGTTTTAAAAGGTGTGCTCTGGTGGAAGTCACATGAAATCACGCAGGAGACGTATAAAAGGAGTTGACAGGTTAGGTCAGTGAGAGGTGGACAGATGAAGGTTGGTGTTAGTGGTGATCTCCAACGCGGCGGTTGTTGGCTTGCAAAGAAAAATTCTTTTTTTTATTTCTTTAATTTTGTTGTCCTAAACCAGGAACACTTCACTTTATATATTAAAAACTATAGTTGATCAATTTATATGGTTTTTGGAATATGATATTTTTGTCACAGGTCCATACATCATACAGGTTTTTCTTTATTTTTGATTTTTTAATATAGTGGGAATTGTGAATGAGAATCCTTAAATGAAATTTTATTTTTCTTAACAACATACTACAACTGTTATATATGGAATGGAACAGACCATAGTAATTAAATAAAGGCGTTTAATAAATTTGGAAATAATATTAAAGGAAAAGGCTAGAATCGAACCCAGTATTCAAAAGTTAAAAGTGAATACATAATGCAATGTCAGGAATTTATTGAATTGACCATTGTGTTTAGAAATAACTAAATAATGATACAAGTAGTAGGTCTGATATTGGACAATGTAAATTAAGGAATGTCTTTGTTTTTCCAAAAACATGTTGGACATATGATATGTAAATCCACGTGAGGAGAGCACATGTTTGAGCACGTTTCTGACATCACAAAGAAAGATAGATTTAAGAGGGTTCGAGTCATAGATCACAGAGAGCAGTACAAACAGATCAGTCATGGTCGAGTTGTGAAGGAGGAGAGTTAGCTAAGCCCCTTTCAGAAGTGAAAGAAAGGGAAGAACGACAATCTAGAAATCAGAAAGGCAATTAAATTCCTGATCATCATTTCCTCCGGATGGAATAAAGATCATCATATTTATAAGTCTTTGTCATCTTTCAACCTTGAAAGGTAATGTGAGTTTCTTTATCATATTTGTAAAAGAACTTAATATGAAACACCCTCCTTCCAAAGTGTAACTGAGTCTCCCTCCTCCAAAGTGTTGTCTATCATTACATCTCTTTTCACATTCATGCTTTCTAAGAATTATATGAAACACCTTCCTTCAATAATGAATTTGAATCTCCTATATGTTATACAAACTGTTTCTCTTTATATCAAGCTCCTATCATAAATATGAACGGTGTGTAATCTAATTGTCTCATCGTCGTCCCTGTTATATGAATGCCTTGTCCCTGCTACGCAACACAACGATGCACAAGAAAACACTGAACTAAATTTTATTCTTCTTAACAACATACTACAATGACACACAAGAAAACTGACAAACCAGATTTTGTAATAAAAAAGTTATCAATAACAAAGAAATATTAAATAGATTTTAAAGAATTCTAAACACAACTAATTTGATGAATCAGCATCAATTTCAAAAGTGAAAACAAAAAAATGGTTAAAATAATTTTATTACCTTTATGTAACATTGAGACGCATCTCTTTGAGGCACTGTGAATTCCAAAGGCTTGTAATATGAATGGTAAACCTGAATTGAAATTAAGAGGAAAATTTTATAAAAAAAAAAAGAAGAAAACTTTCATTTGGATTATTAGCACTACTGTTCTCATCTTAAGTTTTATTTGCACAATGTTTTGTCTGTTGTAACCTTTGAGTTTCTTCAAGCCCGTGATGTAACGAATAAAGTACTAGGTAAAATACAATTGTAAGTGACTCTTCTGGAGGTTGAAGGTTCAATCCTTAGTGTGGGTGATACAAAGAATACAACTGCAACTTACTAAAGATTTCTACCTGGTCATGGCTGATTGAATGTGGATTAAATAAAAGTCTTCAATTGAAAGCTATGTTTAATTTCAGAAGAGATTCCGATGGGTATCTATTCTGTACAAGTCCTGGAGATGAAGAATTTTCAGTGGGTAGCTGTTCTGTACAGGTCCTGGACTTTATAATTTTGCAGACAAAGAGCAAAAGATCCTTCTTATGTTGACACAAAAAAATTATGTGCTGGAATGGTAAAAGATCCAATATTTTTATGGAACAATTCTGGTTTCTGATTGGTTGATAGAAAAACGTGGTTCAATTTGATTCATCAGTTCCTATTGATAGTGTCTATAAGTAGAACCTCCCAACTTTCAGTGATCATACCTTATTATTATAGCAAAAATATTAACAAATAAGGGTTTCATTTGAAATTCTGTGCAGAACAAATGAAAACAGTATTCAAAGAATCCAAATAATCATCATTATGTCAAAAATTTAGAAAAACTTCCATTCTCATTAAAACTTTCATTCATTTGTAGTGATCATACCTTATTATTATAGCAAAAATATTAACAAATAAGGGTTTCATTTGAAAATGGTTTCATTCAAGAATCCAAATAATCATCATTGTCTCAAAAATTTAGAAAAACTTCCATTCCCATTAAAACTTCCATTCCCATTAAAACCTTCCACTCTCATTAAACGCTTTTCAATTAAAATTTAGTCATCAAACATAAAATAAAGATTTTTCAGTCAATTTTTGAACTTTTATTGTATTTTTGTTTCAAGGTTTTTTTTTTTACTAAGGAGTCACTGCTTATCAAAGGTGAAGGGCCAATCAAAGATACCGGTTAAAGAGTATCGAATAGGCTATAAGACACCATCAATGATTGGAAATGATGGAATTTTGATTATATAAGGAGACGGCTCTACAAGAACTTGCTTACATTAGATTAAAAACAACCATGCTATAGTCAACTAGGAAGCAGACTCACGGTAATGTGTTTCTAGGAAAGAAATTTTCCTCATGGAATTTTTGTTACTTTTAGGCAGTAATAGAAAGTAACGTAAAAATAATTATTGTAGCTAGAAAGTAATTGTTTTGAATGTTTTGTAGAAGGAGGATCATAGATTGAAGCTCAGTCGAGAACTTGTCATGAAAATAACGATAGAGCAGAGAGAGAGTTTTGTATTCTTTCGAGGTAGGAAATGGTATTTTTAGCAGCTCCTCCCCAGATGTGGCAACAGTTCTCCATCTTAGGATGTATTTGACTCGTACACAAGTAGAGAATTACATTGGGAGTGAGATACTTTCTGGAGCAGTGGAATGATCCAACCATATTTCCAGTAGCTGTAAATCTTTAATTTCAGGTCATGAGTGAGGATCGGTTCCAGAAGTTTGTCAAAGCAAGAGCTGTTCATTTCAATTTGTTATTGAATATTTCACAATGTATCAAAAATACTCAGGTTTCGATTACCTCGATGCCATCTTCTCCATATTTGTGAAGAGCCGATTCTTCTGACAATCCAACACAGCCATATTCCAAAGGCGTAAACACTGTCGTGCCAACCTGAAAAAAAAATTTACAAAGATTAAAATTTTTCTTTTAACTCCCCTTCACCCCAAACAAGGCATATCGCTATTTAGATGTCAGGGGCCAACTAATTAGGCCCTTGCCAAAGAAAGATTAATAAGATGTTGGTTTATGTTACATTTGAACTTCTGCACATCAGTACAGTCAGGAAAGCAGGTAGCTGGAAGGGAATTCCAAAGTCTAGCTGTTCAAGGAAAAAAGCTATTAGAGTAGAAAGCTTTCTGGCATTTAGGCACCAAAATAGTCAAGGGGTAAGGTTTTGTTGCTAAATGGGTTTATCTGGGATATGTACGTTGAGGGGGCACAAGTGCAACAGGTTCGCAATGTATTCTATTTGTTTCAGTTCATATTTCTCATGAATGTTAAGCCTGGGAGTTTGAAGGAAGAATTCTCAAGTACGTTGTTATTTGTCATGGATATCGATGGTAGGGGAGGTTTCTTGTAATTGTCAAGAAGAGCCGCTTAGTTTTGCATTAAATGTCAGCATCCATTTACGGCCGCATTTCACTACGATCTGGAGGTCATTTTCTAAGGATTAATTTATTGTCTTGTGCATGTTATAGAGCAACAATGATAAAATTAGATGAAAATTCACATCAACATTTGATGAAGACATTTTTACTAAAACCACATCACTAGATTCTACATGGTGAAACGATAAAATTGTTGTCCTAAAGAAAACAACACTACAACTTTATTTTAAAAACTTTTATTGAAAAAATCAATTCAAATAACTTGATTATGTAGTAGAACTGGTATCTATTCAATGTAGCCACCTTCAACCTCAGTACGGGCCCGAAACTGAGAGCATGCTATTTCTACAAGCGCTGGTGGGTGCGTGACAAATACTTGGCGGGTGGTAATGATCAGGCTGGCTTTGGTGTTGTGGAAAATCATGTTAGTGATGTTCTTGACGTGTGACAAAACAAGGTAGTCCAGTGGGTTCAGGTCGGGGAAGGAGGGGAGAGGTCAGTGGGAGAAGGATACAACGTCATAACACTCCTTCTGAAGCCAAGCCTGAGTCTCTTTGGACTTGTGGGATGGTACCGAGTCCTGCTGCCACATCCAGGATCTGCCAGCAATCAGCTGATTGCACCAGGGTATCACCATACTCTTCAGCACATCCAGGTACACTTTGGTGTTGACTTTCAAGCCAACTACAAAGATGTGAGGTGGTATGATGTGGCCCTCACTTGAAACCACACAAAAGACCATAATCATGGTTGGAAACTTTGTTTTCATCACTCTTGGCACGTCTCACTTATTCATGGCAATCCAGTGATGCATTTTCAGGGTGTTGGCAATGGTCCTGTTGTCATAACTTGGATCGGTAGAGAGCAAGAGTTGTATAACGGTGCATCTTTGGTCTCGCTCATTGAAAACCGTGTCGCTTTCAGACATGATAGAAAGCTCCTATTGCTCTCGGGATTTATACACAACTGACAAACTAGTAGATGGCGTGCAACAAAAAAAGGAAACCGGTTTTCATCAAACAGAAATGGAATCATGTTGTTTGTTTTCTAGGGCGACAATTTTATCGTTCCACTCCGTACACTAAAAATGATTTGAAAATTATATATCCATTAACCCTTTATTTTCTAATGTTTCTTTTTTTAGCTTTAATTTTTATTCCATTAGTGAAGAAAATCATCATGCACAAACAAATCCTGGTGTTAGTAATTCAAGCTGAAGATTAAAATTCTTTTTTATGGAAATTGCTCCAGCTAATGCATGAAGCCATTTGATGTAAGGAACTAAAAAATATCACTTCAAGGTCAAAAACAACAAGAGTTGTTATATATTTGCTGCAGTCAATCATTAAATGATGTTTTTCAGTCTCTATAATTTCTAACAATCAACCTTTGTCATCGTCCTGATATATACACTTGGCAGCGTAATGAAAACACACACAGCTGGTTATAAAAATATTTTTTTTATTCAAAATAACCTTTTCGGTTTTCATATAACAGTTTTAACATTAGTGACAGCATGCGGGGTGGGAATAGTGCGTACTAGAAAAGTGTGTTGCTTAGCTCAGCTGTCCTTGTCTGCCATCACCCATACAGTATCAAACATGGAATCGCACGCTGCTTACAACATCAAGCAAAGACAATAAGTAGCGACACCATTACATGCCACCAAGAAATGGTCAGGTTGAAGAATACCCTCCATCGTAACAACTACCCCAATAGCATACTATCCACCAGACGTGTTAATAGTATAAGAGAGGAGAATGAAACCCAAAAACCTCCAACGGTCTGCCTACCATACATACGAGGCATCTCCGAAAAGATTCAGAGAATATGTGCCCCCTACAACATCAGGACGGTATTCAAGAGCGAGTCAACACTCAGACGACACCTGGTACGAGTGAAGCCCCGCATGGAGGAGAACATGACCAAGAACTGCATATACTCCATCCCATGCAGTTGCAGAAAGGTTTACAAGGGTGAAACATGCCGCCCCCTTAAAGTAAGGGTGGAGGAACACCGAAAAGCGGTAACTAAAGGGGAGACGGAAAAATCGGTTATAGTCAACCATGTCTGGATGGAGAGGGGGGGGGGACCATCGCCCCCTATGGGATGAAGTAAAAATAATAAACAGAGAGACCCACTGGAAAGTGAGAAAACTTAAAGAAACAGCTCACATGCTCGGACATAACAACCTACTGAGCAAACCAAGCATAGAGCTGAATGCAATTTGGACACCTCTGATAGAGAGAAAATCTTGAATAACAACATAGGTTTAACATTAACAAAAACAAACTAAGAACTGACATATGGTCCTAGTCGTTGTATCAAAGTTTACAGTTACCCAAAGGTTCTGAGTTCAATCCTGAATGAAGGCAGTGAAAAGTTACATTCAAAACAGAGAATCAGCAACTATGTCCCAGAACCTAGCTAGAGTCCGAACACAGTACCCCCGTAATAATAATAAAGTGTTGAGTTCGAGACTCCTAACAAACAGTTCCCCAGTTCGATATAAAACACCTGATGAAGGCCGGAGGGCAAAACGGCCGAAACGTTGTGACTATAACAACCAAGATGAGGAAGTCAGTCCGACAATCTCATTCATTATGCACATTTGAGAAATGAAACCAGAGATATTACAGCATTATTTGTCTGGTCTGGGAAGCAGCACAGCCTCATACAATTGTTGATCATGCATGACATTGTGTGGCTTCACATGGTTTACTAAATCGGTTTTAGACAGAAGAAATCAGATTGTGCATTATATATATATATATATATATATATATATATATATAATTTTCCAATGTTTATGAGTAGTTTGTAGCAGAAACAAATAGAACTCTTTTCTTGTGCGTCAGTGCCTCCCCTGACTGTGCGATATGGCACATACTGACCAATCAGAGACATAGCGCAGGGATCTTCCTTATCCCCTTAAGGAACTATAACTGCTTCCATCCCGGACAAGAAAAACTCTTCCTTTTTCCAGCGAGACGTTAAGGAGAGTGGACCTGTTTCCTCACTCTCTCTGTGCCTACGTCGGTATCGACGGTCCCCACTTGGGAATAACTAGCTCCTCTTTCCGACCTGTTACATAACAGGAAGAAGAAAAATGAGCAGATCTCACTTAATGAGGCCCAGCTAAAAGCTTTCAATGAAGTGAAAGCAAAACTAGCAACAACATCTCTACTTGCACATCCTGTACCCGATGCCCAGTTTTCACTGGTCTTTGACGCATCAGGCACAGCTGTAGGTGCAGTATTGCAACAGCAGCACCAACAACAGTTACAACCTCTCGCATACTTTTCGAGACAGCTGAAACCAGCAGAACAACGTTACAGCATGTTTGGCTGTGAACTCCTGGCAATGTACCTTGCACTGAAACATTTCCAACATTCATTCGAGGGCCGTCAATTGGTGATCTACACTGATCACCGTCTGCTTACATACGCACTTCGTTCTAAGCCGGACAAATATTCTCCCCGTGAAACACGCCACTTGGATTTTGTTTCGCAATTTACCAGTGATATCCGACATATCTCAGGTGAGCAGAATGCTGCGGCAGATGCTTTGTCCCGCCTTCTCATTAATTCTCTGTCCTCACCATCGGATATCGACTTACAGCAGATGGCCTTAGACCAGCCAAGTCTGGACATGTTGGATCTGTCGTCACCTGAATTTGCAACTTGCAAATTCGCATACCTGCCCATGCCTACCTCGGACACGCAGATTATTTGTGACACCTCAACGGATTCACCTCGACCACTCGTTCCATTGATTCATCGTAGAGTTGCTTTTGACACCCTACACAATTTGGTACACCTCGGATGCAGAGCCACAGTGAAGCTGATTACAGCTAGATTTTTCTGGCCAAATATGAGGCGTGATATCACTGCCTGGACACGTTCCTGTGTATCCTGCCAAAAGTCAAAGGTGCACAAGCATATCCGTGCACTCCTTGGAACATTCACCACCCCAGACGCTCGGTTTAGCCATGTGCACATCGACCTGGTTGGGATTCACTTATCTCCTGACCTGTATAGACCGTTTCACACGGTGGCCTGAAGCCATTCACCTCACAGACATTTCGGCTGAGTCCGTAGCGCGAGCCGTTATATCAGGCTGGATATCGCGTTACAGAGTTCCCACTACATCACCACTGATCGTGGCGTACAGTTTGAATCCCACCTCTTCCAGGAACTCTCCAGGATGCTAGGGATCCAACGTATTCGCACTACAAGCTATCACCCTGCTTCTAACAGGATGATTGAACGCTTCCATCGCCAATTGAAAGCAGCATTACGTGCTTACCCTAACCAACAGCGATCGAGCGAATATGTACTGGTTGTTCTTCTTGGCTGTCGTGCCTCAATCAAAGAGGACTTGGTATTTCTGCAGCCGAACTAGTCTATGGAGCACCTCTATCATTGCCAGGTCAGATGCTGACCCCGATAGAGGATACAACAACTGACTCAGCTCTGTATGTCAACAGACTACGAGCCTATCTCAGTAAGCTACCACCAACGCACCCTAGGAAACAGACCATAAAATCTTTGGTCCCGAAGGACATATCAACATGGACCCACGTGTTTCTTAGAAAGGACGCAGTAAAAGCTCCCCTAACTCCACCCTACACTGGCCCTTATTGCGTGCTTTCACGCACTGATAAAACTTTTATCCTTAACATTAGTGGTAAAAAAGAGACAGTTTCTATAGATAGGGTAAAAAGAGCCTTTCTGGACACATTAATACATGAACCACACATTCCTCCAACATACACACAGCATCATCATACACCTGAGGTAAATGCTCCACGTGAGAACAGTTATGTGACCACTACACGTAGTGGCCAACGGGTACATTGGCCAAAGAATCTATGTAAAACTGTATATTTCTGTTAAAAAAGAAACTTTTCTTTCTCTCCTTTCTACAAAAAAGAACGTTTTATAAAAAAAAAAAAAAAAAAAAGAATATTCCCCAACTTTTTACAGAAAACTAAGAACATTTTTTTTTCTTCGTAAAAACAAAAAAAATAACGTGAATAAATTGACATTTTTATTTAATTTTTTTTGCTATTCGTTCTGCTACCTTTTTCTCTGTCGGCTTTCAGCCTAAGCAGGGGGTTATGTAGCAGAAACAAATAGAACACTTTTCTTGTGCGTCAGTGCCTCCCCTGACTGTGCGATATGGCACATACTGACCAATCAGAGGCATAGCGCAGGGATCTTCCTTACCCCCTTAAGGAACTATAACTGCTTCCATCCCGGACAAGAAAAACTCTTCCTTTTTCCAGTGAGACATTAAGGAGAGCGGACCTGTTTCCTCACTCTCTCTCTCTGCCTACATCGGTATCGACGGTCCCCACTTGGGAATAACTACCGGGCAATGGCAGACGAGTTCTATCCCAGCTATATCTAAATGGCATCTTGCCTTACTTCAATAAAACTTTTCCTTGCAAGTTTTACAAAGTCGTTTGTTTGTTTATTCAGTAGCTTGTGTTGAAATATTTATTCTATTAGGGAGTGCCCGAAAAGCATTAACTCAACTTCCTAAAATTTCTATTGTTTTTAGTTTTAGGTGGCTCGTTGATGACTGATGACAAAAGGTTGGCTTCCTCTGCTGTTTTTGTTTTCCTTTTTTCTGTCCATTTAACCTGAATTCATTTGTTTATATGGACACATCTTCATAGTTGTCAAATCAAAGCCACATTCCAAGTGGCTGTTTACATTTTTGAAAACTTGTTCATCTGAAGAATGTTGAATTCTGAAGCTTTTGTACATTCTTTCCAATGTTATGATTTCTGATGACATTTCTTGTTTTGAAGACTTGTCAACAATATTTGCGTGTGTATACAACCAGCAATAATTCCGGCTTTTCCCAGAATACTATTCGACATTAGTAAGGAAAAAATTACCATGCATTAACAAATAATACGCACAAAAGACTGAATCAGAGCACAGATATTATCACGAATGCGGACAATACTCCCCTCCCCTCTTAAAAAAAAAGTAAAGAACTCTAAAGCATGTTTAGAATAAATTTAATCATTTTTTAAGGTAAAAAAAAGCTTCCTATTCCAGTAACTTCTTTCTAAGAACTGTAGGTTTATGGAACGCACTTCAAAAAAAAAATGACAGTTTTCCATCTACCTATAACCTTGATCTTTTCAAGACTGAAGCCAATAGACAGTTCCTATCTTTATGACGATCATCTTTCGTTCTTATTAGCTTCTTACAGCAAGTAGCTTCATGCCTTGTTTGGAGCAATTTCCATAAAAAATTTCCATCAACTTTATCATGTAAATAATAAAAACCAAGATTTAAAGGTTTTGAAATATACGTACTGAAGCATAATCCATTTGTGAATGGGAAACCTCAAAAAGGCGCCGTGCAAGCAGCTTTCCTGCCCTAATAGCAACCGGAGTCAATTCAGGTCGATCCTGCGGAAACAAACCAAAAAAACAAAGTCGAACTATGAAGAGAGATCAAAACCAAAAATGTCTAAATTGATTCAATTTTACAAAATGCAATGTGATTTAAAACTTTTTTTTTAATCATTTATCAAGGCCTAAAGGCCACTAGAGGATAAGTGTTAATGCATGTAAGGTGATCATGATAAAATAACGTAATGGTTAGTTGTGGTAGAAATTAAGTAGAATTTGATTATTTAAGGGGACGGCTCAACAAGAAATTGTTTACATTAGACTTGAAAATGACCATGTTGTAGTTATCCAGAAAGCAAACATGCACTATATGGTTCTGAATGTGAGCAGTTCTAGGAAAGAAACTTCATGATTTTTGCATTTAGTTTCAGGCACAGATAGAGAGTAGAGGGAATTATTGACAGTGGTTGTAGCTAGATGAGTGTTGTGAATGTTTTGCGGAGGGAGGGGCATAAATTGAATATAATGAGAGAGCAGTCTTGTTAGAAAGAAGTTGTAAGCCGGAGACAAGGACATCGCCTACTAGGTTTTGAAACCAATTTTGAACCCTGTCAAGTCAGGAAAAGATATTCAGAATGTCATGGGAGGACAATTTTCCTCTTTAAAATATGAAGAAATTACCATTTCCTGCATAAATAATATAAAATATAATATAAATCTGAAATATAAATATAATCATAAATAATAATATAAAATTAATATTATAATATATCATAATATAAAATATATATAAAATTAAATATATAATACAATATATAAACTTTTACTCTTAAAATACATATTACAATTAGAAAATAAAAGATTCTTTTTAAAAAATAAAACAGAAAAGTGTTTGTTTTCGAGCGCTCTGGAAGATTCAAAGTCAAAGTTTTTTTGTTTTTTTTTACAGTGATCACCACTTATCAAGGCCCAGAAGCCACTCAGGGATAAGGGTTATTGCAAGTACATTACGTTAGTGTGGCGATTTGATGAAGTGTTTACTTAAGGGGGCGGTTCATTAGGAATTAGGAATTTGTTAACATTGGGATAAGGGTTATTGCAAGTACATTACGATCAGGCTGCTTTGTGTCTAACCTATGATTTTCTTTTCTTTTTTTTTTTTTTTTGCACGCTGGTCACCACTTATCAAGGCCCGGAAGCCACTCAGGGATAAGGGTTATTGCAAGTACATTACGTTTGTGTGGAGATTTAATGAAGTGTTAACTTAAGAGGGCGGTTCATTAGGAATTTGTTAACGTTAACTTGAAGACATCCAAGTTGTAGTCCGGTGGGAAGCAGGCAGACGGAACAGAGTTCCACAGGCGTGCAGTTCTAAGAAAGAAGCTTTGTTCATGGAATCTAGGTTTTGATTTAGGCACAGATAAAGAGTGGGGGAAATTTTTCACAGTGTAGAGAAAAGGGCATCCCCCACTAAGCCACAAAGTCTATTTTGTACTTTGTCAAGGCAAGATAGGCTGTTTTTAGCAGCTCCTGCCCAGATATGGCAACAGTATTCCATCCTTTTTGAAAATTCTAGAAGCTTCAAATCAACATTATTATAAATAGAAGCTAATAGTGTCATAACTTCAGTTATTAAATTAGCTCTGAGAAGGAACACTAAGTTGGGGCAACCATACAATTATTTATGACTCAAAACAATTTCCTGGGATAAAATTTGGTTGTAAGGAATTTCCTGAAACAAGCCTATTGCAAACTCCCTCATAAATAACCAGACACTTGGTAAATATTGCCTTTTTGATCTTATATTCTGACCAAAGTAAAATATATTATATTTTCTCAAACTCTTTTATTACTCTGTGACAAAAGCTAGTAACCAAAAACCTGAGTTACTTCCTTTATACCCTTTTTTTTGTAAATATTTGCTTTCGTTGTTTATCTTCCTCTCTAAAACTCCTTTATTTTTTTTCAATATATGTTGTGTGTCTACCCCTAGACATTATCTTGCACATAACACTGAGCAGCTCCTCCCCAAATGTGGCAACATATTCTGCACGCATGAAGTTCAGCATTGCACCACATGTAAAAGTAAATAGTTCCTCAAATAGTCATGCACGACATTGCTTCTTATAGCTATTTGACACTAGCTGACAGCTCAGCAATGCTTAGTTGTATAATATGCTTAAACATGATATTTTAATTTATGCAGATTGCGTATGTATTATTATAGAATCAATCCTGTATTGATTATTATATATCACAAGGAATAATTTGCCCAGTGGACTAATTTGAAAAAAAAAAAAAAAAATAATAAAAAAATGATAATGATGTTCATCAAATTCCGTCTGTGTTTGTTTACAATATCATGTCAGCTGATATTTGGGCTTGACAACAAATGCTCTGGAAATGTCAATTCTGATTAATGTTTAGTTTTAAAATATACAAACGAAAAAATGATTTGCTGCATTTTTAATAGTATCTCTTCTTTTATTGTAAATTGAACTCATGAATAAAAATTTAAAAAAAAATGGTGAGGTACACCCAGGCTTGAACAGGGGATCATTTGATCTGTAGTCGAATACTCTACCACTGAGCTATATCGCCAGCTTACAATAAATCTGTTTTTTTTAAGAAGAAATAATTTACTGGAATTTTATTATCTCCCCTGCCGGTGCAATGTAAAATATTCCCCTGTAAAAATTATACATTTTTTTATCTATAGGGTGACCCCCCCCCCAAGGGTGACCCCCCCTCCAAAAAAATGGGCCTCAACTATAATTAAGCCCCGTTTCTTAGTGTTTTGTCCAAATGAAATGAAACTTTGGTCATAACTAGTTTATTATATTCAAAACATCACATCAAAACACTTCTTTTTGTTTTCAATAATTTTATTTTAGAATTCTTTTGTCATTTATTATTTTATTTATTTATTTTTTTTTGGGGGGGGGGGTCACCCTGTATAAGAGAGAAAAGCTATTTTTAAGATCAAATTTGTCCTATTTTCCATACTTATCAGATGAATTTCTGTACAAAACATATCTAAGAACACTGCCAGGCATATAAATTAGTTTTGTGTGAAATTTACAAAAGATAAGTTCAGCTGTTTCGGAACTTATGAAGAAGGAACTATCTCACTCACTCACTCTCACACACACAAGTGACTTTTATGTAACAGTAAAAGATAGAAATGAAGCCATCATTTTCGGTGACGATAAAACATTAAACCATTATCATCATCTTCAAGTTCAGTGTCTGTTTTACATGCTGGCATGTGTTGGACTGCTTGAAAAAATTGACTTCCAAATTAACTTATCTCTGAACTTTATTTATCCCTCTTTCTCTCAGTCATCAATTTTTATCAATTTTGTCCATGCTTTCTTGGTCTTCCTCTGTGAACTAGGCCTGCCATCTCAACTTTTCTACATCTGTTAACTATTATCTATTATCCCAAACATTCCCATCCATTCTTTCCATGTGGCCATATACGAGATGCTTTCAATAAGTTTCCAGACATTTTTTGTACAATCATTTAAAATTGTCGTAGACTCTTGAAAATTCAATATGTTATTGATGTACATCTTATCAGATGGCTGACCAATTTTTATGATTTCAGGTTCAAATGAACAGCTACAACCGGCATTAGAATACATCCTACTAAAGCCTGATTATCACAGCTGGTGAATTCAAAAAAATGCAATCTGGGCGTGAGGACACTTTATAAGAACAATATGTAATAAAATTATGTTTTAAACTTGGAAAAAATGCCACAGAAATGTATGGAATGCTTTTGGACCATTTTGCATGAATCAAGCATCAATAAGTCTTCTGTTCTGCACATGTGACTGTGTACTGTCTAGATTCAATTTTACTCTGCAGTCATCAAAACTAAGCCATTTTTTTTTTATATAAACTCACATGGCATATCATTTTTATTTGATGAATGTTCTCAACCTTTATTGGTCAAGTTTTGCTTCCATACCTCTCCACACTAGGAAACTGAAAATCTGCACTAGATTTCCTTGGACCAATGAATTTCACATAGAATTTTGAAAAGTATTTTCTTCAGATTTGATCACAAATGTTCATTTTTTTAAAAAAATCTTTAGCACATTAAAAGAGACATTCAAAAAGTATGACATAATATATCATAGGTTAGACACAAAACAGCCTGATCTTAATTAGTAAGGGATATCGGCTTCAACATTTTCCTCTGACCTCACTCCCCTCTACTTCATTTTCAAGATTTTTGTTTTACTCCTTTTCACCCTAAATAAGTCGAGCATGCATGGTCCCCCTCCACAAGTGTAAAATTTTCTTTCATCATGACTAATGTTTGTGCAAAACGTAAAAAAAAAATCCAAGGCATGGTTATTGAGAAAAGTGCAAACAAATGACCAGGTGAACAGTTTGGGGGCAATTTTACCCCTATAATGCCTGCTAGAGGTGCAACCAGAGTTATCCCAGAAAATCTGTTCTAGCAAAAATTTACTTTCATCATGACTAATGTTTGTGCAAAACTTTTAAAAAATCCAAGGCGTGGTTATTGAGAAAAGTTTGAACAAATGAATTGAAGAGCAACTATTATATAGTAGTCATTTGGATGTGTGAGACTACTAATTGGGATCATTGAGAATAATAAAGGTCTAAGGAGCAAACACTGAGGCACTCCTGCATTAATATCATATTGTTTGGATGTGGAGTCATCGAGGACAACCTGGATTTTTCTCTTCTCGAAAAATGATCTGATTATATTAAGTTTTCATGAGGTATGATAGGATTTGCATTTTTGTTGTTTAAACTGGATCAGAACAAGACACTGCAATAAACAAACACAGGTGGGAACAAATAGACTCACCAATCTGTCGAAAGTGCAAAGAAACTCCCCCAGGACACAGATCACTTGATCTTACACTCTCCAGTTACTCAACTGGAAAAAGGCCATGCGACAGCCCATCTATCTGAAGACAATTTCTTAGATTGGCTAAAAAAAATAGCAGTATAGAGGTCTAACTCATATGATACTACTACTACCATAGGATTCAATTTTCAAGAGAATTCTTTCATGTCACACCTTGTCAAATGGTTTGGATATATCAAAACCTACTGCCCTAGCATCCTCTGCCTTACCTGGTGCATGGTATAGTTATGATTATATTTGTTTACTAAGGACAAACTACTTGTCAAACACACTTACCAAAAGTATATCACCAATTGCATAGATGTTGTCAGCAGATGTTTTTTCAAAGTCATTGTTAAACCCTCCAATTATTTTGCCTGTAGATGAGTCGATCTTCACGGATGTATTCTGTAGGCACAAAGCTTTTGTCTCTGGCCATCGACCTGCAAATTAATGAATGTTATCAGAGATTATACTTGTTGGAAATCCAAATTTATCATTTGTTTATTGTTGAATTTTAAGACATGTCAAGCATCGTTAGGTCATTTGTATTAGTTGGATCAGTTCGATGATAAATATATAATATGTATTATTAATCCTCATCTCAAAAATTCAGAAATGTAACATCTTTGGATCATTTTTTTTTTTTTCAATTTAAAAAAAAAATCTTTCCAGGCAAGGCATGAAACCACTTGATGTAAGGAGCTAAAAAAGAAATACCACTTTAAGGTAAAAAACTTGCTAAAGTGTTAGATGGAATAGATTCTGACTCGGAAAACAGAAATTCTTCCCTCTTTGTCAGAAACATCACTCATGGAATATGAGAACTAAAGAACAAAATAAAGAAAGTAAGAGTAACAAAACTTTTGAAGTAAACATTTTACGATGCTTAACAATGTTTATTTCTATTGTTTATGGAAAATTCGGAATATCCAAAAATTTAAACAAACGATTTATTATACATTTTGTTTCTTCTTTTTTAATGTTTCAGCATCGATATCATGTAAGTAATAACGTGGGAGTTGGTATTCATTTAATTATACTCATCTCCAATTATAATGATTTGAAAATAACAGAATGAGATGTTGCGAGTTTGTCTCTGCTTTATCGTTATTTTCATAGCAAGTGCTCGGCTGAGCTCCATTCTATGGTCCCTTGCCAAACTTTCACAAGAAACACCCGTCTAGCAGAAAACACTATCACTAATTTCCCCTACTCTTTATCTGTGCCTAAACCTAAACGTAGATTCCATGAGCAAAGCTTCTTTCTTAGAACTACACACCTATGGAATTGTCTTCTGTTTTTCTGCTTTCCAGCTGACTACAATATGGTTGTCCTCAAGTCTAACGCAAACAAGTTTTTGATGAGCCGTTCCATATTAGTTAACAAATTTACCGAATCTCCATTACTAACGGTTACTATATTGTCCAATTTCTACTGTATATTCTTTTACCCTTATCCTCGAGTGGCCTCTGGGCCTTGATAAGTGGTGATGCCTATGTAAAAAAAAAAAAAATAAAAAAATAAGAGAAGTAAGAGTTATGTCGAAATTCAACCCAAGATCCATTTTCTAGTTTCCTTAAGAAACCCTACAGACTCAAACCAGAAATGTTTGATCGTATTTTTTCTATTCTCTCTCCCTCACATTTTCATTAGTTTCCATCCTTTCTTCATTTTTTCCAACTGAAAAACCGATGATCACTCTAATTGATTTGTTTTGAAAATATCTTGTTGCTTTCGTTTAATAAAAAAAAAGAAAACTTTTATTCACCCCCAAACAAGGCACCTTGCCACTAAGACAAACCAAATTTATAGGGGGTATTCTAAGTAGGGAGTTATGCAGCAAGACATTTGTTCACATTACATTTAAATTTCTGCATGTTGGTACAGTTAGGGAAACAGTGAACTGGCAGAGAATTCCAAAGACAAGTGGTCCAACGAAGAAAACTATTTGAGTAGAAAGTTTTAGTTTTATGGCATATCAACCCTTTTCAGGTTATTCAATGCCAAATCCAGTAATTTTGGTAAAAGTTTTTATGCTTCAAGTTCTTTATATTTTAAAATATTTACTCATGGTGTTTGGTTTGGTTGTTTTGTAGAATATAATTAAGTTTTTCAAAGAAAAAATAAATTTAATAAAAAATTGTTTTTTTTTTTTTGCAGAACATGATTGAGTTTTGCAAAGGGAAAGGAAAAAAGACAATAAAAAATAACGAATGGTGGCTTTATAGAAATATATGATACCATACATAGCTAGAAAAGAAGACATGATTCCATTTCTGTTTGATGAAAATCGGTTTTCCTTTTTGTTGCAGACCATCTGCAAGTTGGTCAGTTGTGTACAAATCTCAAGAGTGATAGAAGCTTTCTATCATGTCTGGACGTGGCGCAAATGTTTAACAAGCGAGAATGGAGATGTGCGGCTGTATGACGTCATGCTCTTTACTGATCAAAGTTATGACAACAGGACCATTGCCAGCACACTCAAAATGCATCGTTAGATTGCCACAAATAACAGAGACGTGTCCAGGGTGATGAAAACAAAATTTCCGGCCACGGTTATGATTTTTGGAGTGGTTTCAAATGAGGGCCACATCATACCACCTCACATCTTTGAAGTCAGCTTGAAAGTCAACACCAAAATGTACCTGGATGTGCAGTCAGGTGGCCACTGGCAGACCTTGGGTGTGGCAGCAAGACTCAGCACTGGCCCACAAGTCCAAAGAGACCCAGACTTTGCTTCAGAAGGAGTGCTACGACTTTGTACTCTTCTCTCACTGCCCCCCTCCCTCCTCCCCTGAACTGAACCTGCCGGACTACTTTGTTTGGTCATAATTCAAGAACATCACCAACATGACCTCCTACAACACCAAAGTCAGCATGATTGCCACCATCTGCCAAATATTTGCCGAGTTCCCGTCGGCGTTTGTGGAAAAGGCATGCTCCCAGTTCCGGACCCGTATCAAGGTGGTGATTGAGACTAAAAGCGACTAAATTGAATAGATAGATATCAGCTCAACTACAAAATCAAGTTATCTAAATTGTTTTTTTCAATAAAAATTTTTAAATAAAGCTATAGTGTTGTTTTCTTTAGGGCGACAAATTTATTGTCCGCCCACTGTACTTGGATTAATCGGACAATTGTTCTCACCTTGAGTGTTATCTGCACAACATTTCAGTCAATGTAATCTTTGACATGACAACTTATACACCTGACGAAGGTCGGAGGTTACATCAACCAAAAACATTGTACAAATAACACTCAAAATGAGAACATTAGTCCGATTAATCCAAATGATACAAAACAATTTCATCTAAAAAATTCAGAATTTTAATAAACGTTTTGCGTTGATTAAAAATATGTTCAAAGCAATCTTATCTAATCGTCAGTTATTAAAAAAATTGTTTTTTGAAACTCTTATTCACACGAAACAAGGCATGTTGCAACTTGCACATAACGGGCGACTGTTTGGACACATGTCTACAGAGATTATGTCAGGAGTTGAGCAGCAAGATGTCTGTTCACATTACATTTAAATTTCTGCATGTCAGTACAGTCAAGAAAGCAGGAAACAGAGAAAATTCTAAAGTCGAGCAATCTGAGGATAGAAACTATGAGAGTAGAAGGCTTTCCAGCATCTGGAGACCTCAACAGTGAAGAGGTGGGATTTTGCTGAGGAGGGCACAAGTGCCACAGGTTCAACAGGTTCACATTCCATTAATACAGGAACACATCTGGAGCATAATAGTGCTACAATCTATATTATATTTCTTTTGTCTGTCTGTCCGTTCCACTTCTGTTTTTTTTTTTTTTTTAAATACTGGGCTTATCCAACTGAAATTCGTATGGCCCTTTGTTATCATAAGGTGCAGCAAACTAAGTATTATGGTATTCATTTGATGCATAGTTAAGGGTCAATAAGAATTAATGGAGATTAGTATTTAATGCAAAAATGAACACAAATGTAACCATATTCAACAATTAATTTGGCATAAAGCATTCATTCTAAGTCAACGGGCTATAACTTTTGCTAAAGAGTCTAGTATTTTATATGTTTCAACACGTCATTTAAAACCGTTTGTTAATATGGAAAGGAGAAAGGGTCAAATCTAGGAGACGCTCACCTGTAGCCATGAGGACAGTATTGAAATAGTCTTCTTCTATTTCTTCATCACTATTGTGACCGTTTCGATACTGAACTGCGATCTGACCGGTGCCGATTTTTTTCATGTGATCTGGTTGGCATTTATACAAAAACTTGACTCCGTGATTTTCCATGTACGCGCAAACATGATTTGCCATTTCCTGATTAGCAGAAAAAAATAGATAAATAAAAAAAAAAAAAAGAAAAAATTCTTTAGTGCTTCTCTATGAACATACAATTAAGAAAACAAAAAATACAAGCATACACTATCCATAAAGCTTCACCATATGATTGATGACAAAACTTCCTCTCAGGAAATGTTTTTTTTTTTCAATTTTCTTATTTTGTTTTTGCTGAATGTGGGGTATCCTACTGGATTCACTCGCCATTTCAGACACTCAAACCGAGAGATCTTTTTAAGTTTCTAATTATAACTAAGTGCAATTGTTTGTATTTCTCTTGCACTTGGTTCACCAGGTATATTTACCAGGTAGTTTTTGAAATCCAGTTGCTCCTATAATTACTGAAATGATGGAGATCTTCCTAAGATTCCAATTTCTTTTCATTTCATACATAAGACATTGGAATGTCGTTATCTTCTTCCTCTAAGCTTCGTTTAACCTAGCATCATTGGAGACACTGACTTCTACCAGGGTGGTTTCTTTTTCGTTTTTTTCCGATATCACTATGTCAGGTTTAACATGTTGGAGTATTTGCTAAAAGCATCTTCAGAGGCGTATTCTTTTGTCAGGAGGTTTGACTATCCTCCTACTGACAGCGCCTGAAGTTCCCAAATGTTTACCCATCTGCTTCTGGCCAGACTCAACATTGCTTAACTTTGTTAATCTAATGAGAACCGCTGAGTTATCATGATTACATCATATATGATTAATGCAAAAAAAGTAATTTATGAATACCAAATCCATTGTAGAAAGACAAAGATTAGGATTTTATACAAAACTAGCATGGAAGTCTGATGTTGCCCGGGATTTAATAAAGATTAACAAATGTTCCACACTTCCAATATTTTTATTGTCATCGTAATCGGCGAAATTGCTCATTTTTCAATCAAATCTATTGATTACCTGCTCTAGTCAAAGACCCATCGTGCTTCACATATCTCTCTGCAGTGATCGACTTCGTAATGCATCATAGAGAATCTACTTTTGATTTCATACATTTTATAAAATCACTTGAAGTTTAAAATGCAAAAGTCAAGTATCATAGTTCAATTGTGTTCTAGACAGAAACATTCATTTTGAATGCATCTGTCTTATCAAAGAACCTACAATTGATTTTATACGTGGGACCATCTGCACTTTTGACATTGGCTTATATAAAGGTGCTAATTTTGGTTAAAATAGAACTGCTCCTTCTTTAATCAGATTTTTTTTCGATTTTCGAGATTTAGGAAGTGACTTACGAGATTATTATTCGATTACTGTAACCAAGACAACTCAGCTTCTTCAAACGAATTTCGCAGGACATACCAAAATGTAAAAAAAAAGAATAATTTGAAACATACCTGGTCAAATCCTCGCAGAGGTATAGACCGTACCATGACTGTGACATCCAAACCAACTCCTGCGAGAAATCCAGCACATTCCAAAGCAACATCTTTATGTGGCGTCAATGGAAAATAATGCAAACATTTTTTAAAAATTGTTAAAAGTTTTTAAATACAGCTACTTTGTATTTGTTTTATAAGTGATGCGTGTGTTCAGATTTCTTTTTCAACAGGTTGTGTTTTCTCAGGAAGCCACAAGATTGAAATATAAAAGAAAAAAAAGCAATGATGAGAAAATGGTTCAATATATATATATATATATATATATATAGGGTGTGGCAGAGCAACTTGCTTATTTAATTGATATTCCAAATTAAAATAAACAAGTTGCTCTGCCCCACCCTGTATATATATATATATATATGAAAAAAATATATATATGAAAACGGGACAAACCCAGTTATGTATGCCCATCATTTGTCTTTATTGTAAAATTTCTTCTGGATGAATAAATTGAAGAAAATAAAATATCAGTAGAATATTTGAAAATAAGTTTTTAGCATCATATAGTCATGAATATATATATATATATATATATAAGCTTTGAACAAGATATCTGGAGATATGCCGAGCTGGGAAACAAATAATTCATCAAGGGGAAAATGACAATTCGTTAATAAAAACGATTTAAGAGTAAATTCATAAATTAGCGATTATAAAAAAAGAACCTAAAATAAACCTTGAGACGTTTTTCAACCGATATATTGTCAAGAGAAAACATTGGTAGTTACGATTAAAAAAAAAAAAAAAATGGTAAATATTGTTTAAAAAAATAAGTAGTTTTTTTTTCTTCTCTTTTTTTCTGGAGTGGGAAAATAGAAAATTAGACAAGTAAAAACAAAATTAATTGCCGCTAATATCACGGGGGGAAAAAAAAGGAACACCCAAAACACAAGCAGATATCGATAGAATGTAGGCCGATAATTCAATATACCCATTCACAATATGTGTATAAGAAAAACAACAAAATATATATATTTTTACTACATTTTCACCTCAAACAAGGCACATTGCCACTTTGATGTAGGGGGCTACTATTAGGGACCTAAGTGGCAGGAGTACTATGTAGGGAGTTTAGCAGCAAGATGTCAATTTGCATTACACTTGAACTTCTGCATGTCAGTACAGTTGGGGAAACAGAAAACCGGAAGAAAATTACAAAGTCCAGCAGTTCTGGGGAAGAAGCCATTAGAGTAAAAGGCTTTCTTACATCTAGGGATCTCAACTGTGTAGGGGTGGGACTTTTCTGCTTGTCGGGTTTGTTGGGGTATTTACATTGAGGGGGTACAAGGGCTTGTAGTTCGTCAGAGCATCCACCATTAAAATACTTGTAAAACAGGCAGAGGGATGCAGCATTTCGTCAGTGGGACAGGGGCTGAAGTTTAGATGACAGTTCAGGACAGTTGGTGACTCTCTTTTGGACCCTGTCCAGGAGCGAGAGACTAGTAGCAGATGCACCAGTCCAAATGTGACAGCAGTACTTCATACATGGGCGAATGGTGGCTTTGTAGAGGTACAAGATACTTTCAGGTGTAAGTAACTTTCTAGCACGATAGAGAGAGCCCACCTACTTTGCAGCACTCTTAGCAATAATCTCGATGTATCTATTCTAACTCATGTTTCCTGTGAACATTAAGCCAAGGAGTTTGAACGAAGTGCTTCCAGGTAAAATATCTCTAGCCATAGCTATTGTTGGTCAGTAAGGTTTCATGTAATTATTAAAGAAAACGAGCTTTGTCTTGGTAGTTTTGAATGTTACCATCCATTTTTTACCCCATTCCACTACAGACTGAAGGTCTTCCTCTAGGGTTTCGGCCATTACCTTAGATATGTGCTCATTAGTTTTCCCCACATGCCTGCTATAGAGCATGGTGTCATCGGCAAATATACCCATCTCAGAGACAATTTTATCAGGTAAGTCATTTATGAATATCAGAAATAATAAAGGTCCAAGGATTGATCCCTGAGGCACACCTGCATTTATATAAAATTTTTTGGCTGTACACCCATCGAGGACAATCTGGATTCTTCTCTCATTTAAGAAGGATCTAATTATGCTAAGCATTCGTCCAGTAATACCATAAGATTTTATTTTCATCAGAAGACCATCGTGCCATACCCTGTCAAAAGCCTTAGATATATCTACGGCTACTACCCTCCCCTCCCCTGTCTTATTTAGTGCTTGGTATAAACGTTCAGAGATTACAGTTAGAATATCTGCAGTAAAATGGGCATGCCTAAATCTATATTGGTGGTCACACAGAAGTTTAGCAGCTTTAAGGTGGTGGATTAAAGCTTGATTAATTAAGGACTCAACTATTTTGTCGAAAAGAGGCAGGAGGCTAATTGGGCGATAATTTAATGGGTCAGTTCTTTCGCCAGAGCTTTTGTAAACTGGTACCACAGAAGCAGTTTTCCAGCAACCAGGAAAGCAAGATTCGTTAAGGCATTTGTTAAAGAGTTTAGAGAGAACAGGAGCGAGCTCAGCAGAGCATTTTTTAATAGCACAGTCGGGATGAGGTCAGGTCCACATGCTTTTGAGGTGTCTAGGTTTTTTATAATATCGTACTTGGGAGGGCGTGATGTTCAGATCATCTAGCATAGTTTCTGGCCACAGAGGAAAATCAGGGAGGGAATGGCTTGCTGGGTCCAAGGTAGAGTTTGAGGCAAACTGACGGGCAAGCATGTTAGCTTTCTCAGTTGCTGTGCAAACAACCTCATGATTGTTTGATAGTGGGGGTATTGTCAATTGCCTATTATTTACTACACTATTGTAGATTTTCCAGAAATCATGAGTTCCTAATTTTTGCGCTTCAATGCGTTTCCTGGTGGTTTCAATATATTTACTCTTAACTGTTGCTATTTCTTTCATGCAATTATTTCTAGCTTCTATATACGTTTGTCTGTTTGTACATGACTTATGCTGGATAAATCTACGGTATGCATGTTGCCTCTGAGCAATGGCAGTTGCGTATGTAGAAGTAAACTATCAGGAAGGATGGGGTTTAGGGTTAGGATGGGGTTTACTATAGAACTTCTGTGTAGGAACATGCATTTCACTTGCTGCTTTGAACCATTCAGTCGTGTCATTTGCGCACTGTTCTGCTGGAAGAGAAAAGATATTTCCTCATGGAGCGTCTCTGATGTGATCTCTAATGGCATCCCAGTATGCCTTATTGTAGTACCTTGTCGTTTTGAGCAATGGCTCTTCAACTTGTGGTCGACAGTTTAGAGTAATGTCTATCATTATCACAGCATGATCAGCATTCTCGAGTGAGTAATGAGCATTTGTTAGAGAAATAGATCCAAAAGTGAGGATTGCTGGTCCTGGCGATCTGGGAGACGGGTTGGGAATGTTGCTGTCTGTGTCAAGGAATGGGATGTAGCAAAGTTATGGATGATGCTACCAGCTGTGTCAGTGCAGTTAGAGAAGCCAAGCCAATTTCTGTGGTGGACATAAAAGTCACCAAATACATGTATTTGGGCACTAGTTTCAAGGGAGAGTGCTACATCTATGCTGTCAGAGACATGATTGATTATAGTACAGTCCTGGATTGATGGAGACTGATAAAGAAAATACAGTTAACGTTAAAACACATGAAAGGCTGGTCACCTGATTCTAGTTTAGATTCCCAAGACATGAGGAGGGTGTTACGAATATAGACTCCAAGTCCGTGCATGTGTCTGTCAGAGTCCTTATGACAAAGTGGAAGATAACCAGACATGTGAAAGATGTTAGATGGGATGGAGGAGTGCAAGTTAGCTTCACTTAGTGCTTATATATCCGGGGAGTTTGCTAGTAGAAATGATTCTACATCATCTAAGTTAGTTCTAAGTCCTCGGATATTTGTAAATGCAAGCCTCAAGGGAGGAGGCGAACCGTTTGAGTGTGTGTCTGGTTTGAATGTTTTTTGGATTGAGCTGTCATTTCATTTTATTTCAGTTTCATGGTTTTTCACTTGGAACAGGAGAGATAATATACTTACAAGAATACAGCATTAATATACAATAAGATATACAGGGATTAGGAGAGGTTTTTGGGGTACGAGGGTTTGTAACGTTTTCATGCAAAGCAGACACATGCAGGGGTCTTGGAGGCAAATATTATCCCTTTTAAGCCGACATTTAGAAATAACATTTGTGCCATTATTTCAGTAAAATAACTCAGTAACAATAAAAAATCTGGCTAGTATAGGCCTTATATTTAATCATTACATTTAGTCATAGAATGATAAATTATGATTTCAAAAAAAGATGGAAGCAGTATAAGTAAATAAGAGTAGGAAAATAGGTTTGATGAATTATCAATGACTGTATCTTATATTAATAATTGCTTTCTAAGCAGTGGTAATCAAAAGATGTTTGTTTACCACGAAAGTTGCGCTTACATGTTGTATTCAGTTAGGTTTCAATTTCTTTTCAGCCTGTCGTCAACACTGAGGGGTCCTTAATACTTACGGAAATTTGTATTATATTTAGTTTTGTATCTTAGGGGATAAAGATTGAAAAATTATATTTAAGTGCATTAGCATCAGTTTTAAAATACTCAAAGCCAGTCAAGTGAATATAGGTAGTATGTAAACAAAAAATTAGCTCTTGCGGAAGAAATATAGATAAGGGAGTTGGGGCTCGTTGAACTAGTCAGGGATAAAGGCCGACTCAAGTAATTCACATGTATTGCAACTGCTCCAGTGTTTCAGCACAATGTGTTAAAAAAAAAAAAAAAAAAACTCTTTGCAGCTATTCACTCCCAGATGGGTTATCTAGTAAATTTACAAGTTCTACTGAGCGATCAGATTAGAAGAGGTAAGTTATGCGTCAGGGTTCCAGACCAGGCTAATAAGCGATATATATATATATATATATATATATATATATATATATATATAAACTCTTACTCTCTTCACAACGCTTTAATTTTTTTTCAAATTTCCAATTTAACTTTTTTTTTTGAATTTTCAATGACTTTTTGTTCTGAAATAGAACAAAATCATCCTTTTCACAGCAAATATATTTCAAATATTTCAATGACTTTTTTTGCAACAAATATATTTTCAAATACTGTACTGGTATTATATTTTCTTCAATTCATTCATCCAGAAGAAGTCTTACAATAAAGATGAAATGTTGATGAACATATAACTTGCTATGTTCCATTTTCATCTCTCTATCTCGTTGGAATACTATTTCCATTATTCTTATTATATATATCTAAGGTTATGATCAGGATTCGGTTATGGGGTTCGGAAAGGAGGGAGTCACTCGCTCGACAACAGCACGTTTCTGCCCTCTTCTTTTCCAATCGACCACACCTGGGCTCTTACCACCAATGTCACACCGCACAATCTGAACATCAGCAACACAAAATACTTTTCAAGAGAAGATGTTCACGACTCTTTTCTTTTTCTCCCTTGCAGGGAATTTTTCCCAGTCTTTATATCCTCCTATCAAAAAAAAAAAAAAAAAAAAGGAAGAGACAAGAAAAAAAATAGATAGCTTCTCCCATCATGCCCTGCCTTCCCAAGATGCCTTCAGGTATATAAATGAGCTAGCCATCCTTTCCTTCTTTCCCAAAGAGCGATGCAGATACACTCGGTACGTTGTATATTACTTTTTTTGTTTTTGTTTTTAACCATAACCTAGCCTTTAACGGTACTTTTTTTTCACCTTTCGCGTATACTCCACAATATATATATATATATATATATATATATATATATATATATATATATATATATATATATATAGGCAGAAAAGCTTGGAGGAGGAATTTACTAATCAAGGAAAAAGCAAATTCCAAAACTAAATATAAATATTGTTATTTATATTTTATTCCCAACCAAATAAAAAAGCTCAATACATTCACTGACGATAGTAGAGCTTAGGATAAATAAGAACAGAGATGTAAAGTAGAAATTTACAAAAAGTTTTAATTATTCGGTAGAATACTCCAAAGCTGAGTGCTCCTTAATCCACAGAGTTTCAAAGAATGCTATTTCTTCTCATCAGAGGAAAAAATTGTTAGCAAAATAATCAGAAAGTCATGTTAAAAGTATTAACATTTCTATGTATTTACTGGTTACTGCATAGGTTAAAACTAAAAGTTTTATGATTTGTAGTCAAAAAAACTTAAAAAAACATAAGAATATAAATATGGAAAACAGTTCGAGCGGACAGTTTATTCAGACTTTAATATTAAAATAAAAATAACCAACCACATTAAAAGAAGAAGTCCAGTGTAATGGAGGTTAATATTTGCAGGTAAATGAAACAGCAGGTGCTCGCCTCAGTGGTTGAAAAATGAAAAACAAAGCGTCAGAAATTAGAGTTAAAAAAATTTGAACTCTGAACTGCCTGCATGAACTGTTTTCCATATTGTGACAATGACAATACTGACAGTAAGGAGGGGATCACAGGGTGGCAGTGGTGTGTGTGCAAAATGGACTAAATATGTGTCCGCTCTCTTGCCACAGTCGCTTCCTCTCTGCAGTTGTCTGATTGTCTTTCTTTTTATTGAGATGCCAGAACATTTCTTTTTGTCTTTTTCTGTTTATTGTCTGAAATGTTGGTCAGTCCCCATTTTGAACTACTTTGATGTCATTGCCAGCACACCTTGATCTAGGATCGTTTCCCCGACCAACTTTTCCAACTTTCCTAGGTCCGGGTTCTACTGATGTCATCTTTTGCAAACCCAGATCGCCGATTGTTCTCTTCAGATTTACCTATGCCATTTGCAACTACCCCCTCTTTAACAGGTACGTGAAGAACAGTTGCCATAGCAGGGTCATTTTTTTTTTTTTTTTGTTACAAGGAGGTCACCACTTATCAAGGCCCGGAAGCCACTCAGGGATAAGGGTTATTGCATGTACAGTACGTTGTACGTTAGTGTTGAGATTTCATAAAGTGTCTACTTAAGGGGGCGGTTCATCAGGAATTTGTTTACGTTGGATTTGAAGACATCCAAGTTGTAGTCAGGTGGGAAATAGGCAGACGGAACAGAGTTCCACTGGCGTGCTGTTCTAAGAATGAAGCTGTGTTCATGGAATCTACATTTTGATTTAGGCACAGATAGAGAGTGGGGAAAATTTTTGACAGTGGCTTCAGCTAGACTGGTGTTTTTCGTAAAAGATTGGCGAGGGGGGACCAGAGATTGGAGCTCAGACGAGCACTTGCCATGGAAATAACGGTAAAACAAAGACAGGCTCACAGCATCTCTTCTGTGGGAGAGAGGTTGCAGGGAAGAGAAAAGGGCATCCCCCACTAAGCCACAAAATCTATTTTGTACTCTGTCAAGGCAGGATAGGCTGTTTTTAGCAGCTCCTGCCCAGATATGGCAGCAGTATTCCATCCTTGGAGGTACTTGGCTCTTATATAGATAGAGAATTGCATCAGTAGTGTGATATCTTCTGGAGCGGTAGAAGGATCCCACCATCTTTCCAGCGACCCTGGCAACAGACTTGATGTAAGTGTTCCATTTCATATCAGGAGTAAAGGTCAAACCCAGAAGCTTGTCAAAACATTGAGCTTCTCCTAGGCGAGAGCCATCCATTTCAATTGATGCCAGATGGGGATCAGAGCGTTGATGGTGTAAAGATAGGAGCTTGGTTTTAGATGCATTAAAGGTAACCAGCCACGTCTTCCTACATGCTCGAGATCAGAGGAAAGAGAATCAGAGAGAACTTTGTCATTTACAGCCTTTGATGTGTTGCCGTAGATGGTCGAGGTTAAGTGATTAAAAAAGGACTTGGGAAAAAGGGTTAGGGTTAAATATAGGTTTGTTTGGAAGTCAATTTTGACAAGTTGCCCAACACATGCCAATTCTAAAACTGATGACAATGATGATAAACAGAAAAAACAAATCAAAATAATCTTTTCCAAAAGAACATGTAACTGACATAAAAGGATACAACTGGCGCCAACAACTAATCTGTAAAAAAAAAATGTTAAAATTATCAAAACTAATGATTTAAATTCAAATTCATATTTTCATGTCATAAAAAAAAAAGTGCAACAAGCCATGTAAAATAATGTCACTAAATAGGGTTTGTTGGTGATATGAGAAAATAAGTCTGGCATTCAAAATGTTTCTTATCGTAAACATTATTAAAAGTTCATTTATTTTACTTATCAGAACTTGAGAAATGAATGATTAAAATGTGTAAATGTTGAATGAAAAAAATTCAAAATGGCTGTCACCTGGAATTTTGTAGTGCAAATAGCAGCCTTGACCTTGCAATCAAAAACCAAAATCAAGTGAAACAGAACGAACTGATAAGGCTACGAAACAACTTTTATTAATGTTTCTATAAGAAAGCAGAAATTAAAAAAATAATTTTAAAAACTTATTTTAACTTATATAGAATAAATGCAAGAAAACAAAACAAAACAAAATCACGGGAATATCAGTGCATAAGTACTTAAACAACTTTTATTTTGAAGTTAAAACATGTTTTATGTTTATGTTGTGTAAAAGTTGTTTATTTTTCATGTTTTTTCTTGTACTTATTCTACATAAGTAAAAAAAAATTGTTTAAATTATTTTTCATGTTTTTTGTCATATATATATATATATATATATATATATATATATATATAAGGTAAAATTAAAAGCCAAGAACAATGCGAGATTTTTTTTTATATAGAGTAAAATTAAATGAAAACAAAAGAAATAATTTTCTTTTTTTTGTTGTTTGTTTTTTCTTTTTCACACAAATTTTAACTCTAAACAACAGTCATTTTTTTTTTTTTTTCTGTTGTATTCAATGGTGTTATAAATCTCATACAGATTTATAACACCATTGAATACAACAGGAAAAAAAAAAAAAAAAAAAAATGACTGTTGTTTAGAGTTAAAATTTGTGTGAAAAAGAAAAAACAAACAACAAAAAAAAGAAATTTATTTCTTTTGTTTTCATTTAATTTTACTCTATATAAAAAAAAATCTCGCATTGTTCTTGGCTTTTAATTTTACCTTATAATTTTCTTCAACAATGCTTCAACCAAACTACAATCTACTTATATATATATATATATAATATAAAGCTGAATGTGTGTGTGTGGTCATAAATAGGCTCCTATATGGTTGACTATTTTAAAAAACTGATTACATATAATGATAGATGTATCGAGACACAGGAATGGGTATGTTTGATCTGGCAGAACAGTGATTCATTAAAATTGTGGAGTCTACGTTCGCACCTGGTCCACAAAATATGGAAATAAAAAATTAAAAAAAAAAAACGTTTACAAGTGTTTTTGATATGATGTACATAATACTTTGATAAGTATGTTTTAACTTAAATAGGGATGGTATAATAAAATTGTGGGGTCTGCGTTCGCGCCTGGCCTCCATGAAATGGAAATAGGCACAAACTTTAATAAAGACTTTCCATATCTATCTGCGTAAGTATACTTTGATAATTATGTTTCAGTTTAAAGAAATATGGTATAATAAAATTATGGGGTGTTCGTTCGCACCTGACCTCCAAAGAATGGAAATATGTCACAAAGTTTAACAAGGTTTTTTAATACAGATCCACAGAATATTATGATAAGTGTTTCAGTGTAAACAGGTATGGTATAATAAATTATGGGGTTTATCTATTTTATTTTTACTTTCATCATATTTTGCTTTGGTTTTGATACCCCCAAATTCGAAGCTATCTCTTTACAACCTTTCCTTTTCATAACCTATCATACTTTCATAAATCAGAGTCCATTTTCTGCAGGCTATTTTTGAACCCAGTCATAAGTACTTTTGCTAGTATATATATAAAAAAATTATAGTCTTCTCTGATTAGGGTGATTTTCTACAATTTTCAAATTTAATCTTAAAGACGTAACTAACTCATTCTATTAATTTTTTACAGTAACCACATGAAACAATTTGGATAATAAAATCATCAATGAGATCGAATGTACAATTTTTCTCTTCGCCAGTAACATTGATTTAACAAAATAAGGAAAACAATTATAGTCTTCCTCTGGGATTAGGGAGGAGTCCATTAAAATCCTCAGAAAAAAAAAATTATTAAAGACATGATTTTTCGTTTAATAAAAATTATACAGCATTATTTGATTTTCTAAAATTTTTAAATTTAAAAGTTATGAACCAAGTTTTTACAAATTTTGAAGCAAGCTTTTAAATTTTGAAGCGTTTTTTTTTAACTGTAAGGTAAAAGACTGTAGTTATTTACGTTTTTCCAGGAGATTTTTTCAACCAAAAAAGGTCGTCACTTGTGATTACATGCTCCTTTGCTCCAGGAATCTATATATACACAAAAAAAAAAAAAAAAAAAAAAAAAAATGAAGAGTATGTAAAATATAATGGTTTGCTTATTGTCTACATATAAATTGTGATATAAAATGATTCAAAAATATTTCACATGCAATCAAATGGATTCAATTCATATGATGTTTCAGCTTTCAATTATGAAAGCGTCTGAAAAAAAGTTAGTATTAATTTGGAGGAAAGGCAATTCAGCATATTTATCAATCTACATAACTTCCGGTTTTGAAACTCATCAGAAGTAAACAATGTTATTTCGTCTAAAAACATAAATGTGGATCAACACCTAAAATATCCAGAAATGGATTTTTTTTTAATAAATGTTTATTCACAAATTTCTTTAAGAAATAAATCCGTTCATTCACAAAAATTGTTTTAGTAATATGTTCATTCACAAAATTTTTTTAAGAAATAAATCCGTTCATTCACAAAAATTGTTTTAGTAATATGTTTATTCACAAATGTTTTTTTAATAAATACGTTTATTCACAAGAATGTTTCTTGTGAATAAACATAATATGTATATATAAAAAATTTTTTTTTACTGAAATAATTAATACTGAAGGTAAAATATTTTTTGAAATAAACTAAAATAAATAAAAAGGAATAAAAATGGTAGTCACACACATTTATTTTGAATAAAATTTAAAGATAAATTAGAAAACTTTAAATGTCAGGAAAATGCTAAAATCATTTTTTATTTAGTTTTTGTTGTAAGTCCAATATTTCACTAAAAATAACCTCATCAGGGTAACAAGCCCAATCCGTAGTTTTTTTCTCTCTTCATTTTGTTGTTATGAAGGCAGTAATTCATTGGAGAAGAAAAAGTTAAATGTACGTGCTGTCCAGTTATTTTATGTGTGCTTCGCTCCAGTTTCGAGCGGGAAATTTTTTTATATGTAATAAAGTAAATAAACATGAAAAGAAAATGTGCATTTGTTGAAACATAATTAAACTCATAAATACAAATCCGATAGATGATTTTGTCACAGACAATTATGTTTCATTGGACAGCAGGATGTTCTGATTAAGTCACATAAGATTAATAAGGTAAAAATGAGATGGAGGAAAAGAAGGGAAATACTTGTTGGGGTAAAAGACGGAGTAAGTATATGTAGAATAAATGGAAAGAAAATGAATAAATAATTTGTTTTTTAATTGAAACTATGTTTAATTTCGAATTGAAAACTATGTTTAATTTCAGAAGAGTTTTGAAAAGGTAGCTAATCTGTACAAGTCCTGAAGATGAAAAAGAGTTTTTGGTGCATATCTGATCTGTATAAGCGTTGGACTTTAAAAGTTTGCAGGCAAAGAGTAAAGATTTTTTTTTGTGTGAACACGAAAAAATGTGCAGGAATGCTAAAAGATTCAATATTTTTATGGAACAATTCCAGTTTCTGATTGATTGCTAGCAAAACGTGGCTCTATTTGATTGGTCAGTTCCTATCACCAGTGTCTATAAGTAGAAGCTTTCAATTTTTTTTTAATCATACCCTCATTGCATAAAAAATTATGACAACATTTTTAATTTTCAAGATTAAAAAAAAAGAAAGAAAAATATGCTGTGAACTTTTACTATTAAATTTGAGATTCTTTAACTCTGTGGAAACACATTAGTGTGTAGTTTCACGTATAGCGAGCACACATACATAATGCACAACACTTTCAGTTTGAGACATATGATTATCACCCTTATTTTTAGCAGTTGCATGTTTCAGCTGATAGGTGTCGATATCAACTTCCTTTTCCATCTGCGTCTCTCTTTTTCTTTCTTTTTTTCTTGTGGCACAGACAGGGACGGATGCCACTCACAGTTTGTTTACACATGCAAACCAATCTCTGCACATCAAACAACGTTACAGAGGTAAGCTAAACTTTGCAAACATGAACAATGTACTGTACAATCACTGAATTAACTCTGTAACCACATTAAATAAAATACGTTAACATCAATCCACTCACGTTTGCAGAGATCAACAAACACGCATGTACACAGATTCATTTCTCACCAAAATGTCTGTATAAAAAATGTATAAATGTTTTTACTTGTTTTAAATAAAGTCAGTATCTATTTTCATTAAAATATGCTGTTGAACATGTGTCAATCCTACTGCAACAAATCTGTCTAAGAATGAGAGAGATTAGTGGCAGATGCAGCCAAGTTTTAGTTTTGTCAATTCCATTCTGTGTTTATTCTGTGCCGATTATTATATTTTTTTTAATTATGTCCACAGTTTCAAATTAAAATAACTAAAAATAAATTTAAAACAAACTTACATCAGGTATTGTCGGACGACCTCCAACAGCAATAACAATTTTGTCACCTTTCAAAATAGTCTGAATTTAGAAAAAAGATGAGAACAATTTGTCATATAAACCAAAGAAGATTCATTTAACATAAAAAGGGAATCAAAATGAAGCAATTACATTGAATGATTGCATAATGGTTCAACAGATAAAAATGGAATTTCGATTATTTGGACTACTGTTCTCATCTTGAGTGTTAGTTTCACAGGGTTTCGGCCGATATAACCTCTGATCTTATTCTGGTGTATCTTGTTGAACTCAATAATCATTTTATTGAACTTGAGAATCATATGGGGAATTTCAAACTATGAAGATGAGAATAACAGTCCACAAATAAATTCAAAATCATATGTTTTGTATTGCTCGTACTGAGGATTAATCTCCAACCTCCAGAAGAATGTCACAACTGAATTACTTAGTACTTTATCCGTTACGCCACGTGTCTGCAAAGTAAAACTGTCTGAAAGTCACACCGTTTGAAACATTATGCACATAACACACCAGCCGAGAACAAAATTATCCAAATTATTAATCCTAATGTAAAAAATTCAGAAACTTAAAAATGGAAATTGTCAAATTTTAGACATCTTCATGTCAAACTCAGGAACATATACAGATTTCAAAGTAAACCTTTTCTTTAATCCATGAGGGTAGATTGTTTTCATTTCATCAGCCATGACTGAGTGGAAATGTTAATTATTATGTAATTCTTAGTTATTCTTGACTGTTGTAAGGATTAAACCTTCACCCTCAAGAAAACTGTCAATTAATAAAAACCAATATGAAAATAAAATCCAAATTATCTCCCCTTTCCAAAATTGACCATTCAGCTGCGTAAATAGTTCGGTTAGTAAATATTCTTCCTACTTATAGTCATGCTGTGTCTGATTTGGATTGAATTCTCCTAACAAAACAAGGTATGATTTATATACCCACTAACAGGGCGACTTGGCATTGCCTGGGACAAAACTGTAATGCAACTTCAATTCTTTTCTTTTTACCCCTTCTCTCTATTTTCTGTCTCCCTACTCACCCCCTCTTTCTTTTTTGCCCAGCCCATTCTTCTCTTTGGACATACACAAATAGACTCAACATAAGGGAAATAATTCTGAAAAAAAAAAAAGAAATCAGACTTACTTACCTTCAGATAGTAGCTGGAAAAAATAACATTAAAACATGTGTGTACATCTTGATAACATTAGATGATATAAATGATCATTTAACCCCCAAATAATAAATCTTTGTTTTCATTTTTAGATATTATTCATCTGGGGTTATACCAATTAAGAAAAATACCAACTTTGTGGGTATTTGTTATGTATTTTTTCAAGTTTTAGCTGCACATATGCACAAATTTTCACTTTTCACAAAGCAATGTGACTAATAAATATTATATCTGCTGACTAGCCTTCTTTCAATCCCAATTTTTTCTCATCAGGTCATATAAGGTTAGACATGTTCCTATTTGCCTCCCCATGAGGGCGGGGTTAGGCACAATGTCTGTTTTTAATGTGGGGAAAATCCAGCTACCCAAAAAGGGTCACTCTAGATTAAAACAAAATGAAAATTGCTGGCAGATTTGCATTTAGTGCATCGGATTTCCATGATGTTGGCTAACGTTCACCAAACAGCAGACATAAACCACTAGAATATACTGAGCGCTGATCAAATCTTAAAAATGCTTAGGAAATAGAAAATAACAACATTCTTTGGATACGAATTACAATTTAAAAAATGAAAACAGCAAGAAAATAAAATATAATGAAAACTACTGTAAAGTTTCATGAATAAATTTTTTTGTATTTTTATTTTAAATAGAAACATTTGTTTCTTTTCAAGAGAATTTTAAGGAAAATTTTTTATTTTGTAAGTTTTAAATGTTTTATTTTGTAAGTTTTAAATGTTTTATTTTGTAAGTTTTAAATGTTTATTCTTAGGAAAACGTTTGAATTTCTTTTTGTTTGTTTTTCAAAAAAGTGAAACTTTTTATGATAACTTGACATATTTTTATATTTTCCTTTTGTCACAGGTACGTATATCATACAGATTTTTAAAAATTATTTTTGTTTTTTAATATAAGGAGAATTCTAGACAAGAGCCACATTTTTTGCTCCCTCTCTAAATAACTTTACAGAAAAAAAAAAATATTTTAACCAATCAGATCTTACAAAGCATTATTTTCTTAAAATTTTCTAGAAAACTAAACACGTGTGAGGATGTGATATTATTTAATAAGAATCAGAAAAATTTAATTCTTCCAAAATTATGGAGACACATTGATGAAACCTGTTGCCATCACATTCTGCGGTTGATTCATGTGCATAGAATTTGATACAATTTATACAAAGCTTTGTCAGGACAAACTGACACAAGTAAACCCTGGCCGAATATTTTCCTTTTTTACAAGGAAATTACCATTTAGCAAGGCCTGCAGACCATTCGAGGCTAAGTGTTAATGCGTGTAAGGTGGTCAGTGAAAAAACAGCGTAATGATCAGTAGTGGTGGAAATTGGGTAGAATTTGATTATTTAAGAGAACAGCTCAGCAAAAAATTTGTTCATATTTGACTTGAAAACAACTGTGTTGTAGTCAACTGAAAAGTAATCCTGCAGTACAGAGTTTCCAGAGGCAGGCAATTCTAGAAAAGAAATTGTTCATTGAATTTGTGTTTTAGCCACAGACAGGGAAAATTATTTACAGTGGTTGTAGCTAGTCGAGTCAAGTCGAGTGTTTATTGTGAAGGTTTTATAGAGGAGGATCATAGATTGAAGATTAGTCGCGCACTTGCCATGAAAATAACAGAGCAGACATAGACTAGCAACATCTCTTCTCTGAGAAAGAGGTTTCAAAGAAAAGAAAAGGACATCACCTACTTGGTTTGGAAGTTGATTTTGAGCCCTGTCAAGGCAAGAAAAAAATTCTGAGCAGCTTCCCGTCAAATGTGACAACAGCAATCTCTTTTAGGATGCATTTGGCCTTTATACGTGTAGAAGATATCACAGGTAGACGCTATGCAAAATAACATAGTATTCAAAGCCCAAATAATCCCCTTAGCATGGCTGCATACTAGCACATACAAGGAATTGTGCCTCTTCTAGTGATGTTACCCCCAAAGGAACTACAATTGCTGAATCCACATGCAATGAAGAATACAAGAGGAAATGTGATATTAGAAAAGACAGAGCAGTCAGCACCTCTGCTACAGAATTGTCGAACATGCAAGAAATACTTCAGAGCTTGAATCAGTCTAACAAGTCATCTCCGAACCCACAGAACAATCGCATGATCACCGTCATCTTCACAAATGATGGACAAACATCATCACCTCCAAACATTGAGATAGGTACGTCACCAAACTAAATGAATTTTTATCCTGGAATTCATCCAAACCAAGAAAAACCCACTTGAAAATAATCAAATGGTCGATTTGGTGTTTTTCACGGTTTTGCTAATTCAACATTTGAGATTCAATCTTGATTGAACATTCGGATATGCATCTCACATAAAGGAAGGGTCCTCTTCATTTCTTACACTAAAGAAAAACAAACAAAAAGGAGAAATGTTAATATACGACACAATGATTAGTGTCATCCGCTGAGTGACAGTTTCATTTGAAATACTTTTAGATGTGATCACACATGCAGGAAAATCTGATATGATTTGAGTTATCGAAGCTCATGTGGCTTTTAATATATGGATGCTCGAAACAGTAATTAGTATAGTAGTAGGAGTAGTCATGTGACATGGTCTAATTAAGATAAAAATATAAAACATATATTGCCATCATGTGCACGAGTATTAACACGTCTTGTATCTTTCATGCCAACCACCTCATTGTAGTCCTCTCACTTTTGGTCTCTTTATAAGGTCTTTTGACGGCTGCTGATTCATTGATATGTAAATTAATGCATATTTAAATTCATGCCTCCATGATGTTCATCCTCGCATGAACTCATGCCCAGGGTTTCCAGACACAGCTAGCAATCACTAGGCTAGACACAGCTAGCAATTACTACTCGGCTAGAGACAGCCAGCAATTACTACACAATGGTGCCAATTTAAAAGTGATGACTTATTTCATAAAATCCAACAGAATTGTATTTTAAGTTCTTCATTTTACAGCGACAGATTTTTAAATAAAATCTCTTCTCCATAACATGATGGCGGTATTTCTCAAACATCCAACTCGAATTGTAATTTTGTCTTCTGCATAACTTGATGCTGCCATCTATAAAAAAAATGAATCTTGTCTCGTAATTGAAACTCCTTCATTTCTCGCTGAAATAGCTTGTGGTCTAATTAGGATAAAAAATATTAAAAAATATATTGTCAGCATGCGCACGACTATTAACATGTCTATATCTTTCGTGCCAACCACCTCGCCGTCCTCTTGCCTCTGTTCTTTTTATAATGTCTTTTTAGCACTGCTGATTCACTGATATACAAATTAATGAATATCAAGGGGTGTTTTTTGCATAAGCAATGTTTCTGAGATGAAAAAATGAGTATTGAACTGAAAACAAAGCCTGATGAATGTAATAATATATGTTTCGATTTAACTAAGATTCATCAGTGTGGTTATATATAATTGTTCCATCAGTTGCAACTTTGGACCAAAGTTATATTTCACTTTCCTCCGATGCTCTTATCGTCACAGCCATTACAAGAGCTTTATAAAATAGAAAAATAAACCTTTTATACTTGTAAGTGAATATATAAAAAACAGCAGAGAGTGTCCTATAAAAAGAGGGGGGAATCTTTTAAAAACTATAAATATAAAATTGAAAATAAAAAAATGTATCATTTGATTTCAATAAAAATAAATCTTGCAAAAATCTGAACAGACCTTACGACCTTTGGCATCCAAAGCTTCTATCGTTTTATCGTCTAAAAATGATCCTTTTGCATTCAAGTAGGTCACGTCTCTATCGAATGAAAAAAAAAATCACATTATTAAACCAAGAAAAACAAAGTTCACAAAATAAAATTAAAATATATTTATATTAACATAAATAAATTAATTTGATTTATTTTAACACAAATAAACTAATTCAATTTATTTTAATACAAACTAATTTGATTTTTAACCCAAATAAACTAATTTGATTTATTTTTTAAAAAATAATTTAATTTGATTTATTTTAACACAAATAAACTAATTTGATTTAATGGTAAGATTGAATGAAACCATGAAACTTAGAATGTAACGATATTGTTGCATATATATATATATATATATATATATATATATATATATATATATACCCTTTATTTGTTTTTGCATAAGCAATAATATGTTGCTACACAGTCATGAGCATGTTTCAGTCAACTAGTTTAAGTAACTAGAGACCTCTTCAGGCGATACAGCTTATATGAAAGCAAAGTTTGCAATGAAAATACTCAAATACTCGGTTTTCGTCACAGGGAGTTAAAATCAGGAGGTTCCATCAAATGTTGTGACAAATCAGATTTGGTTGGATGTAAATAAGATCCAATAGTGGTGCGGATTTGGGTCTGTGTTTAGATATAGGAATAAATATAAAATGACTGACAAAAAAAAAATCACTTGGCAACCTAATACACAACTTATCAAGTGAAACGAGAAAAGATGCTTGGCAGAGCAGACTGAGAAAATAAACAGAAAAAGCAAGAAAACTCATATTTAATTAAATGTGCCTTGATAACGACTTGCTGCCATATTTTTTTTTTTTTTTCAATTTTCACCCCAAACAAGGCACAGTGCCACTTTGAAGCAGGGGGCTACTATTAGGGACTTAATTAGCGGGGTCATTATGAAGGGAGATGAGTAGAAAGATGTTTGTTAACATTACACTTGAACTTCTGCATATCATTGCAGTTGGGAAAGCAGAATCCCGGAAGGGAGTTCCAAAGACCCGCAGTTCTGGGGAAGAAACTATTGGAGTAAAAGGCTTTCTTGCACCTAGGGATCTCTACTGTAAAGGGATGAGACTTAGTAGCTTGTCGGGTTTGTCGGGGGTAGTTACGTCGGGGAGGTACAAGTGTTTGCAGTTCGTCAGAGCATTCACCATTAAAGTATTTGTAGAACAGGCAGAGGAATGCAACATCTCGTCGATATATATATAAGAGCAAATAGTTAATAAAACACGTTAAAAAACACTTTGAAAAAGAGTTAAAAACATATTTAATCTGAAAAGGAAACACTTAATAAGTGGATAGTTATTAATCTGCAGAGTTTCGAAGAAATACTTTCCTTCTCATCAGAGGGTAGGAATTAGCAAAATGCGGGATCGGATTTTGCATATAAAAGTATTTGATTAAACTGCAAGTAAGTCAAAGATCTTACTTGATAAAAAAAAGTGAAGCAGAGAGAATATGGTGAAGAAAAAGGTAATTTCACGTGAATGGATATTTTTTATTTTATATATATATATATATATATATATATATATATATATATATATAATTTTAGTTAAGGTTTTCTCTTTTTATCCTCATGTAGTTAAATTTGGTTTTAAAATTGAAGACTTTTGTGAAATCGGCTTATGCAAATGCTAAGTAACAGTTTTAGTAAAGGCTTTTTTTTTTTTTATCTTATATAAATGAATTCTCTTTTGTCATTATAAACATTTTAGAAGTCGGATTATGTAGGTGCTAAGTCTGCAATAGATTAAAGTTAATTTTTTTTTCCTTCCGGGAATTTAAACTGCATTTTTTATTTTTGCATTTTTTTTATTCAAAGCTTCTTTAGACTATATATATACATACATACATATATATATATATATATATATATATATATATATATATATATATATATATATATATATATATGTGTATGTATATTAGATGAACCATAACTTTGCAGACTTGTTAGTCACAAACAAAACAATATTGTAATGGATACCTTTTGAAAAATAATAAATGACTAACAGAGAAAACTTGATATTTGAAAGTTTGGAGAATATATATATTAGGTGAACCGTCTAGACTCAAAGAGTCTAGGATACTACTGAATGGTACTGGTTTGTTATCATGCACACTGGATTTAATTTAGATTTAAATTTAAAGACAAAAAGTTATTGATAATTTTTTTTTAAATTAAAAATTTTCTAAAATCACTTTTATTGGGATCCAGTCACCAAAGAATTATTTTTCTCCAAAAAAGTTCTTTTTTTTTAACATCAAAATATGGAATTGGAGTAATACTCACTTATCTTTTAACTGTACTCTGTGACCCCAATTCAATGATTTGACATGACCTTGAATATTGGCTGCCATTGTTTCCCTGAAATCATTAAACAAGAATTGCTTTTACAGGTATTGACTGTTTTTGTGACAGAAAGAAAAGAAAACGAAACGTCTGTGACGATTAAAAACTTCATGCTAAAAACAAAAATAATTTTATGTAGAAAAAAAAAAAAAAAAAATCAACCAAACATCTTAACATATGTTATAAAAAAAATATTGCAACCGAGAGAAAGGGATGTTACATAAAATAAAAAAAAGCACACACACATTATATTTAGTAAAGAATGAAAATATATTTATGGCAATTAAGCTACATAAAGGCGTACATGTTTCATCCCTGTAGAGAATCATGAAGCTAATGATTTTGTTGTGGGGGATGAAAATGTGATGCCTATGTGTAGCTGGTCATATTTTTATACTTTGCTACTAAGATTCACTCACATATTGAGCACTGTTGAAGTAAATATATATAAATGATAATGTAAAAAAAAAAAAAAAAAAAAAAAGCACTGTTGAAGTAAATATTTAAATTCCATACACAATATATCTTCTTTTTTTTTTTTTTACTCATGTTCACCCCTGACAAGGCATATCATGTGAGGGGCTAATATTTGGGACCAGGCCTAGAAAAGATTAACAAGATTTTGGTTTACGTTACATTTAAACTTCTACATATCAGTACAGTCAGGGAAATAGATAACAGGAAGGAAATTCCAAAGTCTAGTTGTTTGAGCAAAGAAACTATTAGAATCCAAAACTTTCTGGCATTTAGGGACTTCAACAGTGAAGGGGTATGGTTTTGTTGTTAAACGGGTTTATCAAGGATATGTACGTTGAGGGGGCACAAGTACAAGTTCATTAGAACATATTTGATTAAAATACTTGTAAAACAGGCACAGAGATGAAACATTGTGGCGATGAGACAGGGGTTGGAGCTTAGTTGACAAAGTGGAACCTATTAGATTGAAGACTCTTTTTTGAACCTTATCCAAACATTTTAAAAATATATAGAAACACTTCAAAACATTGTGTAGGGGTAAATTATTTTTTTAGATTTGCTTTGAAAAGGTTTCACTGTTAAATATTACCTAATTAATTATTATTTCCCAATATTTTTAAGGTTGTTAACACATATACAAAAAAACTCCCTCCTTGTACTTTTTCTTTTTGACTTTTGTCAATTTTTTGTAAGGGCAATGATGTTAAGACCTTTATTATCTAATGTGTGGCCTCTGGCCCTTGATAAGTGGTGATTCCTTTGTAAAAAAAAAAAAAAATTGCATTGTTTTCATTGGTCACCATGTTTGTTTTTGTGTGCATGTGCATTCAATTTTTATGTGTTTATACTTTAATTCTGTATAGTCCCTATTCTATAGCTAGCTATAACATATACTGACCCAATGGGTCACGGGTAGTCTAGTATATATATATATATATATATATATATATATATATATATATATATATAGACAAAATTTTAGAAAAATGGTTTTATGATGTTTCTGAATTTTTGAGATGAGGATTGGTTATTCATATTATTTGGATTCATCGGACTACTGTTCTCATCTTCAGTTTAATTTTCATGTTCCGGTCGATGTAACCTCCGACCTTCTTCAAGTGTATCTTGTCGAACTCTGGAATATTTCTGTCAAACTCGGGAATTTGGATGGAATCTTGAGTGAAATTCTGTCCAAATTCCCAGAGTTCGACAAGATACACCTAAAGAAGGTCGAAGATGACATTGACCAAAACGTTGTGAAAATGACACGGAAGATGAGAACAGTAGTCCGATGAATCCAAATAATACGAAAACTGTTGTTGTATAACTTTTTATTAAATTAATAAATTTTTATTTCACTTTTGAAATTTTTGGTGAGATCCACTTTAACCATAGATTTTGTATTTTTTTAAAAATTTTTTATTTTGTTTGTGTTGCTAAGTTGACGGATAGTGCCCCTTAGAAGATCTTGTTGATGATTGTGTCAAAATCAGATCCTATGTATCTTGCGTGGTTGATGTGAAAATTGAATAAAACTATTAATGCTGAATAATTATTTTAATGAAAAAATCATCTATTAATTTTTTTTATTCACTATTCTAGGAGCCACCAACCCTGAACTTGCAACACAGCAAAATGAGAAACAAATAAAAGATAAACAAAATCACAATGTCTTGTAAATGCTACTGAAAGTGCCAGAAATGATTTTTCATTTAATGATAAAAAGTACAGCATTGCTTAGTTTTATAAAATTTTAAACTTTAACCTTACGAAATGATGCTTTCAAAAGATGTGACAAACTCCTTAACTCCGTGACTATCTTTACAAAGAGGACAGATGTATTACGTATTCACTGTGGCAGGTTGTTCAAAACGTGTTTGCCCAATTGGGTGAGGGTTATAATGGTAACATGTACTTTTGCCGTTGGCACAAAATATATACACACACTGACAGCGAGTAAAAATCACAACACAGTTGATCCACAAAAATGTTAGTTTTTATTTCACTCCGAAAAATCAGTTTTTCGGAGACAAATTATTATTGTGTGTTTTGACGTTTGTGAAAGGCATAGGGGGTGTGTGGTTGTCGGATGTCGAGCAGTGAAGAAATGATGATACGAGCCTTGCTTTCTCCGACCGACTGGTTACTTTTTTCTTTGGGATGATTTTATTTTTAAAAACATTCTTCTCCTATAGGAATGTTTAATATTTTCTTTGCCTATTGTTTCAACCTTCGGATCAAATTATGCATGCTGCTAGACAATGGTGGAAAGTCCCACATTCGTCACATTTGAATCCATTTTGCATGTGAATGCCCCCCCCCCCGGGGTTGCCTGCCAATATCCAGCAAATGAATATGTGAACGAAAAAGCAATCACAAATCTTTAGAAAACGATGCTAAACAGAACATGAAAAAAAACAAGGAAAATGATGAAATACTTACCAGGAGAAAGACGTTTCCGGAATGTTCCAGCCAAAACTTTTGGCATCTTTGATGGCTTGACCAAGTAAAGCTGACTGATGCATTAATTTCTTTGGAATGCAGCCGACATTCACACACGTTCCACCAAGACCCCATTTTGTACCTGAAACATCCATAAAAAAAACAAGAAAAACAATAAAAATTAAATTTTATGTATAACTTTTCAGTCATATAAAGATAATATCGCTTGGGTATCTCGCTCTCATATATATATATATATGTACTAGCAGGGGGTACTCGGCATTGCCCGGGTGTTTGGCGGTGTGTGTATTAAAAAAAAAAACGTAGGATTGAACCCCTGAACCCTTAACACGAAGGTGAAAACGGGAGGGGAAAAAAATCAAACCACTTAACCCTGTAGGCCACGAAGGCAGATGAATTGAGAAGAATGTTAAATTAAGGGTTATAAAGTCAAAGAGGTTTGATTGACAGGTGTTTGTTTAATGAGGTTATCGTGAGATGTTGCATTTTTTTTTTATTTACTGTGAGACAGGCTTCCCCTGTGTGTGTGTGTGTGGGACGGGGTAAAAAACTAGGGTGTTTGAAAAACCTTAAGTGAAAAAAAAACAAAAAACGATAAATTAGGTCAAACATCAATCACACAGTGACCTTTGTTTTGGCTTAGTTTTCAACCCAAGATGTTGGGTTGAAAAACCAGCTCCCCATAAAAAATAGGGGTGTCCATATGAAAGCAATTGTCTGATATAAGGTTTCCACCGCATTGATCAAAAGCTGATTGCTTTCTGGACGTTCCGGCACGATGCCGAGAACAACGTTTTGAATTTCGTTTCACTTTATCTATATATATAAAAGCGAAAATGCGTGTATGTATGTTTGTTTGTATGTGTGTTTGTATGTCTCGCAAAAACTTTCGACACAGGTCATGGATTTTTGCCAGATTAGTATCATTTTAAAGTTCCAACCTTCGGCCGACAAATATCGAAAAATTGGCCAAAAACATTAATTTCTTCACCCTAAAATCATCAGTTTTCTACAGGAAGGGGTCAGCAAAAACCGTCCTCTCATGACAAGTTCGCTTCTACACATGCGTCATACGACGTCGGAACATGATTAACTTTAAATATTTGAAAAACCGACAGAATTTCGTTGACGTTGTTTTAGCTCAGTTGCTTAGAGCGCGGTTTTATCTAAAGATTTTGGGTTCGAATCGTGGTGTGAGATGTCTTCTTTTTTTTTTTTTTTTGAGTTTTTAAATTTTAATTTTTCACATTTTTTTTCAAGAAATTTTAATGTTCGTTTTTCTGTTTTCTTTTTCCATCACATTCGCGTTTTCTTTTGTTTTTCCCATTTTTACATTTAACATCGTTCGTTTACCTCACGTTAGTTTTTTTGTGTCTTTTTTCGATTTTTTAAAGTTTTAACATTTATTTTTTTTTAAATATTTACTTCGCTTATTCTTATGTTTTGATTACCGCCCCCCCCCTGAGCACACACACCTCTAAACACCCGGACAACACCAGGTACCCCCTGCTAGTTTATACTATAAAGCAGGACAAACAGGCGACAGGATGAAATAGCGCGAATCTCATAAAAGTCAACGTAAATAAATCTAGACTCGACCCGCGTTCCCAAATTGTAGATATTATTATCTAGGGGTAATATAAAGAGTTCTAAGCGATAGTAACGAAGTAAGAAGCCTTTGCGAGACATACATAAAATGGTCACACACATTTTGCCTTTTGTATATATATAGATATATATTAGTGATGGGACGATTCCAATATTTTTCCAATTCCGATACAATTACTGATTCTGTACTAAATTACCAATTCTGATTCTTTATAGTAAAATATTTTTATTATTATTATTTATAGAGTTGTTATTTTTTCCCTCCGATTACCAAAAAAACAAAAAAGAAAACACATGTTGAATATGCAGATATTTTCTCAAATATAAAAATACACTTGTGGGAGGTGGGGGTGGGGTGGGGGGTATCTATAGATTTTAGTTTTACTTGTAGTTTAAAAATTTATGCAATGGGATAATCTGTTTTAAACAAAATTAAATAAAACAAACAATAATTAAAGGAATCGTTTTTGGTATAAGAAAATAGGCAAAAATTTTCTGATTCTGATATGCCAAAAAGTTTTGATTCCCAATTCCGATTAATCGTCCCAACATTATTTTTTTAAAATTAAAATAAATAAAAAATAATAACTATCTCTCTATCTATCTATATATATATATGTAATTTTTCTAAGTTTTTGTTTTCTACCTAGCTTTGAAAGTTTTTGGTCTTTCAACTTATTTTAAATAGTTTTAGTTCAAAAATAAGAAAAGTAATATCAAGTGTTACTTATGAACAAAAAATGTCCAACATAAGAGGATCACATCTTAGGAATCTCGATAATTGCTCAAAAAATAGAAAATTAAAGAAAATACTAAGGTAGATATAGTTTTGAAACGAGCCCCCCCCCCTCCAAAAGAAAATAAATTTGTATATTTTTAGGTAATAATGCACATCCCATAAAATTTTTCAAAATATTTTTACTTGTTTACTGTTTTCAAAAAATTAAATTGATTTTTCTAAGTTTTCGTTGTCTACCTAGCTTTGTAAGTTTTTGGTGCTTAAACTTATTTTAAAGAGTTTATTTAGTTAAAAAGAAATAACAAGTAATATCGCACTCGACATTACTTAGTAAATAATTTGGAACAAAAAATGTCCGAAAATTAAAGAAAATACTGAGGTAGATATAGTTTTAAAACGAGCCCCCCCCCCCCTCAAAAAGAAAATAAATTTGCATATTTTTAAGTACTGCACAAGATCACTGCTCAGAAAAAAATCAAGCTACTAGAAGTGGATATGGTTGATTATGTAACGAAACTGAGCAGAAGACTCAAAAAACGAAACCATATATTTATTTAAAAATACTTTAGTTTTTAACATTTCTTGTGTTATTACGAAACAAACAAACAAAAAGAAAACACTTTTTGTATTATCAAATAATAAAACAAATATTTTATTTAGAAAAATTGGTACTTCACGGGGAACGTGGATCCTGCATAAACGTTGTTTTTATTTAATGATTGCTCCTCCAACGCGCATGCACAAAAGGTTTTCTTTGGTTTATTTAATCATGAAATCTTTTTGAAGGTACTATCTGAGGCCAAAAAAAAAGGAAGGGGGGGGGGCAAAAACATTATTTGCATATGTATGAAAAAATAATTTAAAAAAAAAATAATATTTAGTGGAGAAAATAATAAAAAAATTAAAATAAAATGAAATAAAAATAAAATAAAAACAAGCACTAAATAAAAATATGAATCAAATTCACACAAAGAGAAAAAAAATTCAAAAAAATAAAATAAATACACACGCGATTAAAAATTAAGTCACAAAGAAAGTGAAAGAAAACGCTTTGAGGGAGCAATTATTAAATAAAAACACCATTGATGCAGGGTCCATGTTCCTCGTGAATTACCGAAAAATTAATTTAATTTAACACATTTTTTGTTCATGAAATAACACTTCTGCAGTATGTGCACTGCGGCCATCTTTGCTAAACTGTCACCATGTGGCGCGTCTCTGTCAAAAAACATTTAAATTATTAATTTTTTTGTTGACCCTTCAAAGTTGCTTTAATTCAAAAAGATGTTTCATTTAATTATTTATTTGTTCAAAAAAAAACAAAAAAAAAAAAAAACTATTTTACTTTATAAAAATCTAATGTTATTTTTATTACAAAATTGTTTTATTAAATTATATTTCTTTACGCAGATTTTAAAATAAATATTTTCACAATTATATGTTAATACATTTTTATACGATAAATATTTTGTTTGGAAAAAAATCTTGTTTGTTACTTAATTGCCACATTATTTGACCAAGAAGAAATTGAGTTATCGCCCCCTAACAATAGCCACCATCTGCACACTGCACAAGTGCACCCGAAATGGCTTTTAAATGATACCCTCCCCTCCCCATGTTAAGAATGTCTTTCGAAATAATAACATTATTATTTCAGCGCAGTACCAAAATTACATAAGACCGTGTTTTCTTTTTTGTTGTTTTGTAATAGCATAAGAATTATTTAAACTGAATTAATTCTTCTAAATAAAATAATCGCTTTTTTTTAATACACATGTTTTCTTTCTTTGTTTTTGTTTCGTAATGACACAAAAAGTGTTACACCTAGAGTATTTTTAAAAAATAAATATTTGGTTTTGTTTTTCATATCTAAACTCTGTGACCAAGTTTATTTTTTTAAAGCAAGAGTTAAAAATAATTTTTTTAAATATTATGGGGGTGCATAGTCTCTTTTAAAAACAATACCTCCTTCAAGAACGATAATAAAATGTGTTTTCAATCGATATTTATTCAATAAGGGACCAGTTTTCCTACCTAGCAAAAAAGTGGTGGGGTGTCGGGTACAAGTTTTCCGGGTACGAGTTTTCCGAGTACGGGTTTTCCCAGGACGAGTTTTCTGGGCACCAATGTTTCATGATCCCCCAACTAGAACAAAATGATAAAATTAAAATAAAAAAAACAAAGAATCCAAGGGAAATAATTCTGCAAGATTATAGCTTAATAATGTTGTGACCAATGTTATAGAGTTGGAAGATATAAACTCAGATTCCGACTCCTAGGATTCTTTCCTTGGAGAAGGGATTAATTTATTGCTAATCACCTGAGTCGCCTCTACCAGGGAATGCCGACAGGGCTGCCAAACATTTTTTGTAGGCCAGCATTCTCTTCCTCTAGAATGCTGACTTTTCAAATCTCACTTCCCCCCACCCTTTTTTTTTTTACTTGGTAGTCATCACTTATCAAGGCTCGAAGGCCACTCGAGGATAAGAGTTAATGAATGCAAGGTGGTAGTATAGTAATCGTTAATGGTGTAAATTGGGTAGAACTTGATTATTTATGGGGACCATTCAACAAGAAGAACTTGTTTACATTGGATTTGAAGGCTACCATGTTGTATGCAACCAGGAAGTAGGCCAGTGGAACAGTGTTCCACAAATGGGCAGTTCTGGGAAAGAAGCTCTGTTTGTGGAATTCGCATTTAGATTTAGGCACAGATAGAGAGTGGGTGAAATCGTTTAAAGTGGTTGTAGCTAGTCGAGTGTTTTTTTTTTCATGTCACATCATCACGTTGCAAGAGGGAGACATGTAATTTCTTAAGAGTTATACTTCATTTTCTTCCAAAACCTCCTGGTTGCAATCATTTGAACCTTGACCTCTTGAAGTGCAATCATCATAATAAATAGATTCACACAAACCTTGAGTTGACGGTGTGACAAAATCCAAGACGGCCACTTTCTTTCCAAATGAAGCAGCTAAAAAAGACGAAAGAGAAAATTTAAAAGAAAAATTTTGAAGAGTATAAATCTAAAGGTTCTTGTTTAGAATTACACCTATATCAAAAACAATGATATAATTTTTTTTTTTTTGACCGAACAATATTTTTTATGGAGACTTATGTTAAGAGTCGCACTTTGTTTACAAAGTTATTCAATGGAAGTGACGTCAGACAAATTTTAAGGTTCGGATGACTAACACTATATATAATGTAACTTTATTTTTGGTGCTAATGCACTTACTGATTCACACTATTTTTTAAATCGTATTTCCATGTTTAATTAAAATTTTATGATATGTTTTTTTTTATTCAATTGTAAGGTTAAAGTACAGAATAGGTACAAAACACCCTCCCCTCTCCATGTTAAGAATGGCTTTTTAAATAATAACGTTATTATTTCAGCACGTATCACTCTCTGCATGAGTATCTTATTTTTTAAAGCAAATATAAAGATAGAAGTTTATTAAATCAGTCTTTATTTGAACTTTTATTAAAAAATTATAACCTTTATAATAGAAATATGTTTTTGAACTGTTTTTTTTTTTAAATCAAACATCAGGTGTTGGTAATTTTTTTCACATCAAACATAAAAAAATAACTGTTATAAAAAAATATCTATGAACTGTTTTTTTTTACAATGAATTTCTGTTTAAAAACAAAAATTATGAATTGTTTTTTTTGTTTGATTTAAAAAAAAAAAAAAAAAACAGTCCATAAATAGTTAATTATATATCTCCATATATAATAAAATGTCTACAGAAATTTCTCTCTGGACCAAAGTATAGTAGGTTTGCAACAACAGATGCTACATACAAATTCAACACATCTAGGGTAATAGTCACCATCTGTTGTAACTTTTGAACACCTTTGCAGACACATTCAATTGTGATGAAATACTACATTACATCCTAGGAGTAACACCATCACAATTTTGCTGGAGGAAAGGGTACCTCGTTTTCCCTCTAATTATTTAGCTCTACCACCGCCGCCAGTCGACACTGGGAGGAAATCTACACATTCCACAGATTCTAGGCTTACACCGCCCGTAACAGGATCATACAAACACAGATATACCATTAACTTTCCCGTACTAGAATAAAAAAATAATAGAGTCTCCCTCAGGAAAGTCCACTGCTTCTGATTGGTTCCCCATGAATTTTCTTATTCCTGGAATTAGATCATTCTAAACGAACACTCCAGAACATTACAATATGGCATTGCTAGGACAAATATTGATTCACACGGCATAATTTTCAGTTAATAGACACTTAACTTCCAACATATAACAACAGCGAACGAATCCTCCCCCCCTTTTCACATAAGTAATGACTGTTTAGGTTTTCTGCTAACACTAAAACATACACAAACATACAGCTTTAGTATTTAGTAGTAAATGTATCTTCTGCATTTTTCTTTCTTCACATTCGTTGCTATCAAATGTAAACAACATACTATTAGTTATTGTCCAATATAATATCAGTCAGGGTTTAATGATTAATATTTGCATATTTTTTCCATTACACACCTAATCTTACACATTAACTGGTACTTCTGCAGTTTAAATCCCGTTTTTATGGGAGCCTCGTTCACAAACACCTGGCGAACAATGAAAACTGCCCAATTATAAAGTGAATGGAGGTCAATAATGAAACAAACAAAAAAAGAAAGAAAACGAAACAAACATCCTACCGTAATAAATTCATATATTTTACTGTTTTTATTTTTTTTTTTATTGGCAACTTTTTTGTTTTTTATTAAAAAAGTTTTGTTTTTTTGTAATTAGTGAACAAATATTTTTTTTTTTTGTGTTTGGAAAGTTATTTTGGTATTTTTACGGCGTAACCTGTGTCATTTAACACTTAAAAATTTAAAAAAAAACAAACAAAAAACGATAATCTACTTTTTTTTTTTACCTAATATGTTTAAACGGTCTTTAAAAAGGTATTTTTTTTATGACCTAACTCAGCATAATAAAAACACCCCCAACCTCCCCATATTAAAAACAGCTTCAAAGGTTGGGGGTATTAATTCTGAGAGCTGCTCTTAGCATGCAAAGATTGGGGGCGTTTATACTAGACTGGGTTAGGTCGGAAAAAAAATACTCTCTTTCGTTCTTTTTTTTCTTCTTCCAATTTTTGGCCGTCTGCTTACTCGCGTCACTTGATAAAATTCGGCTGTTTTTGTCATTCGGCGAGTGTTGCTGAGCAAGAATCACAGAAAAATAGGATTTAAACTGCAGAAGTACCAATTAACTAATTTATTAGGATAAAAAAAACCTCTCTTTTGAAGACTAAGATCAATAGGCATCTCCTGTGTTTGGAATAACCAGCTTTCGTTCTTGTTTGCTCCTTACATCAAGTGGTTTCATGCCTTGTCTCGAGCCATTTCCATAAAAATTTGAAACCCTAAAAAAATCTCTTTACCCATCTCCCAAAATATTACTTCCAATATATGTAAAAAGAAAAAGAAAAAGAAAAACACTCATATGACCCAATACAATTACAAATAACCTACATGCATTAACTGACTTTTAGAGATTCTATATGCTGTTAAAAACCAACCGACCAACTGACAACATGTAAAAATAATGAACACAAACCTTCTTTAGCACAGGCAAGGCCCCCTGATCCACCACCAATGACAATAAGATCGTAAGAGTTATCTCGACCTACAAGAAAAGAAATTCAGTTTTTATATTTCAATACATTCATATATATATATATATATTTTATTATTGTCAGTTGAGTCTTAGACTTCCACTGGTACCATGTAACCCAGTGCTAGCTGCCTCATGGTCGGGTCGTTGGCGACTGAACCGGCTCTCCCGTCTGGGGTAACCTGAGTGAGGAGGGTGTGGGGACACCCAGCAGGACCAAAAATAAGACCTATCAAAGGTTGGATGAGCTTCTTATGAGCCAACAGCCATCTCCTGCAGCCAGAGTTGGTACCAACGTACTGACCTTGTCTTTCCTTGGGTTCTACCGGCTCTGGTCAAGTTCCACTCGTGCCGCTTGGGCAACGCATGAGTTTCTTCGTCCAGGCTCTTGCAACAATGGAAGATAGTTATGAGTTAAAAGTCTGCTCAAATTGACGTCACGACCAGGCGCTTCGGATCCTCCGCAACGGTGGGAGGGGCTACTTAGCCCCAGTGGGTGGCTACCGCCCACCTCAAACCAGGCAGCCCCTGGTCAGTAAGGTGCTACCCCGTCATGTCCGCTGCTTTGATGGGGTGGTCAGGCAATCACAGACGTAAATCATTCACCTGTTACAAATCACAATTCAAAGGCTACTCTCCTACTCGGAAGTTGGAACATTTATACACTGTGCCCGGGTTTCACGCATGACCTGGATCTCAACCTTTGTGCACAAGGTCTGCCCCATAAGACCGCATTACTTGACCGTGAACTTGCCAAGCTGTCTGTCGACATTGTCACTCTACAGGAGACCAGATTGGCTGGAACTGGCTCCATCTTGGAACAAAACTACACTTCGCATCCATGGAGTAGGTTTCGCAGTGACAAACAAATTACTCAAAGAACATGTAGTCGACACTCCGGTCAGCATTTCAGAGAGAATTATGACTCATCAGTGTCTATGCGCCAACACTGCCTAGCGAAGATCATGTGAAGGATGAAATCTACGACTGTCTCAACGAAATACTGAGCAGGATCCCAACCAGCGATCACTTTCTAGTACTCGGAGACTTCAATGCCAGAGTTGGTGTAAGCAATACTGCCTGGCTTGACATCATTGGTCACTTTGGTACTGGTAAAATAATGAAAATGGTCAAAGAACTCTGGATCTCTGTAGTCAACAGGGACTCTGTATTGCAAACACCTGGTTCAAACAGAAAATGTGTCATCGTATCTCTTGGAGACACCCTCGTTCCAAACATTGGCACCAATTGGATCTTGCATTGTGTAGAAAAAGAGACATCAGTTCTGTCAAAAGGTCAAGAACTTACCACTCCGCCGATGGTGATACCGACCACTCACTCGTGCTGACACAACTCGATCTCCCGAACAAGAAACCTGCACCACATAAGCCAAGACCACCTCGTAGTCTCAACACGGCTGCAATGAAGAACAACAAAAGCATCAGTGCGTTTTGCACTGCACTCGAAAATAAGCTGAGAGATTCTGCACCAGGGGAAGCAGTGAACCTGGAGAAATCCTGGGAAATCCTGCAAACTGCGATGCATGTCACATCCTTTGAAACCAAGCGGCCGCCTTGCGAAGACTGGATGGCTGAGAATGCAGAAATTTTAGAACCTCTACTACTGTCCAAAAACGATGCTCACAAGAAGTATGTGAGCAGGCTGACACGCAACACCCTGTCCAAGCTGAAAGAGGCTTGCAGTCAATTCCAGAAAGCTGCTCGGCACTGTGCAAACAACTACTGGAACAACCTGTGCGACGAAGTGCAGACTGCCGCTAACTGCGGTAAACTCTGTGTGATGTACCGTGGACTCCGCAAGATAACAGGACTGAGTACAAAGAAAGTTTGAACGCTGAGTCAAGCACTACTCTGTACTATATAGTGAACCGCACAACATCATAGTCACAGCTTTAAATTCCACTCTGAACTTCGATACCCTAGTCGAACTGGACAACATTCCAACTATGTCAGAACTCGAATTAGCTCTCCAACACACGAATGTAGGGAAGGCCCCAGGTACCGACGAGATTTCAGCAGACCTGCTCAAGTGCGATAAGTTCCTGCTCCCGCACTTGTACGACCTCCTCTGCACTAGTTGGCACAACGGAAAATCTCCATCAGCTATGAAAGATGCTAAAATTGTCACTTTATTCAAGAAAGGAGACAAAAGAGATTGCAATAACTACTGTGGTATATCTTTACTTAGTGTCACTGGCAAAGTCTTTGCTAGAGTGCTCCTTCCAAGGCTCCAGCAGATTGCAAACCGTGTTTATCCAGAATCACAATGCGGCTTCCGCAGCAGGCGCTCAATCATGGACATGATATTTTCAGTGCGTCAAATCCAGGAAAAATGCAGAGAATAATGTAGACCTCTCCATATCGCATTTGTGGACCTCACGAAAGCTTTTGACATGGTCAGTAGAGATGGTCTGTTTGCCATCCTACAAAAGTTGGGCTGTCCACCAACTCTTCTTAGTTTGATAAGATTGCTCCATGATAACATGACAGCTGCAGTCTTCTTCGAGGGTGACATGTTTGACAACTTCCCCGTGTGCAGTGGAGTCAAGCAAGGTTGTGTGTTGGCTCCCACACTGTTTGGCATCTTCTTCTCAGTTCTTCTGCACCATACTTTTGGAAATTACGAGGATGAAGACAGTGTATTCCTTCATACTCGCTCTGATGGAGAACTTTTTAACTTGACTCGCCTACATGTCAAAACCAAAATTCAAAGAGTCCTAATACTTGAGCTGCTGTTTGCAGACGATGCTGCATTGGTCTCGCACTCCGCAAGCGGACTTCAGCAGCTGCTTGACAAATTGAGCGCTGCTTGTGCAGAGTTCGCACTGGTAATCAGTGTGAAGAAGACAGTCGTGATGCACCAGGGTGACGCATCATCAATCACCATCAATGGCTATGAACTAGAGACTGTCGAGAACTTTGCGTATCTTGGATCCAACATCAACAAGGGAGTATCGATTGGACAGGAGCTACAAATGCGCATAGGTAGAGCAACGTCTACTTTCAACCGACTACGTGAAAGAGCATGGTTTAATAAATACCTCACTTCTCGCACAAAATGCCGCATCTACGAATGCTGTGTTCTGAGTACCCTATTGTATGGAGCAGAGACTTGGACCACGTATGCTCGTCACGAGAAAAGACTGAACATCTACCATATCCGATGCTTGCGACATATCATGGGCATCAATTGGTGGGATAGAATCACCAACAAAGAGGTGCTAAGACGTGCCGGCAGCTACCTTGTTCCAGACACTCAAGATCCGATGATCGAGTTGGCTTGGACACCTGCACAGAATACCCGATGGCCGTCTCCCTAAGGATATCCTCTACAGCGAACTGGCAAATGGAACAAGAAGCCACGGTCGCCCAGTTCTGCGCTTTAAAGATATGGCCAAACGGGATCTGATCGCTCTTGGCATCGATGTGAATGTGTGGGAGGAGCTAGCCGAAGATAGACCAGCATGGAGGCGTGCCTTGAGTAAGGGTGGTGAAGGACTTGAGAACCTTTGGTTCGAGAGGCTGGCGCAGAGAAGACAAAACTAGTGACTACGTTTACTGTTGCTTGCATTAATCTTTTGTAGATTGCTTGCCATTATTATTATTATTATTATTATTATATATTTCAAACATACCTGGCATTGCTTAGGAGTAATCATATCAAACTTTAAAGATCAAAACAAATATTTTGTTTTATTTTGATTCATCAGACTACTGTTCTCATCTTGAGTATGATTTTCAGAACGTTTTGGTTGATGTAAACTCTGCCGTTTTTCAGGCGTATCTTGTCAAACTTGGGAATGTTTCTGTTGAACTCAAGAATTTCAAACAGAACCCTTTATTTATTTTACAAGGGTAACATGCTTTTGTTCCATGAAGAGTTAATTCTCAGCATGGGTAACTGAAAAATTACAATCACGAATTACTTAGGACCTCTACCCAGTCATGACTGACCGAACAAGAACATGCTACCCTCGTGGAGTAAATAAAGGATTCTGTTTGAAATTCCATCCAAATTCTCGAGTTCGAGAAGACGTGAAGAAGGTCGGAGGTTATATCGACCAAAACGTTGTAAAAATGACACTCAAAATGAGAACAGTAGTCCGATGAATCCAAATAATATGAATAACCAATCCTTATGTAAAAAATGCCGAAATGTCAAAACAAATATACATTACATTTTTATTATCCGTTCATCATTAAATAATATCTCCTCCGTAAGTAAAAAGAAAACTTTATTCAACAAATAAAACTTTCGATTACACTTAAAATTGTCTGAAGTAAAAATAATAAACAAGGGTACAAACTACCAATCAAAATGGGCGTTAATATCCTTTCAGGAATGTAACAAAAAACATCGAATAATAATTAACTAAAATAAATTAATATTAACATTAATATTAATATCCTTTCAGGAATGTAACAAAAAACATTGAATAATAATTAACTAAAATAAATTAATATTAACATTAATATTAATATCCTTTCAGTAATGTAACAAAAAACATTGAATAATAATTAACTAAAATAAATTAACATTAATATCCTTTCAGGAATGTAACAAAAACATTAAATAATAATTAACTAAAATAAATTAACATTAATATCCTTTCAGGAATGTAACAAAAAACATTGAATAATAATTAACTAAAACAAATTAACATTAATATTAATATCCTTTCAGGAATGTAACAAAAAACATTGAATAATAATTAACTAAAATGAATTAATATTAACATTAATATTAATATCCTTTCAGTAATGTAACAAAAAACATTGAATAATAATTAACTAAAATAAATTAACATTAATATCCTTTCAGGAATGTAACAAAAAACATTGAATAATAATTAACTAAAATAAATTAACATTAATATCCTTTCAGGAATGTAACAAAAAACATTTAATAATAATTAACTAAAATAAATTAACATTAATATCCTTTCAGGAATGTAACAAAAAACATTTAATAATAATTAACTAAAATAAATTAACATTAATATCCTTTCAGGAATGTAACAAAAAACATTGAATAATAATTAACTAAAATAAATTAACATTAATATTAATATCCTTTCAGGAATGTAACAAAAAACATTGAATAATAATTAACTAAAATGAATTAATATTAACATTAATATTAATATCCTTTCAGTAATGTAACAAAAAACATTGAATAATAATTAACTAAAATAAATTAATATTAACATTAATATTAATATCCTTTCAGGAATGTAACAAAAAACATTGAATAATAATTAACTAAACTAAATTACTATTAACATTAATATTAATATCCTTTCAGGAATGTAACAAAAAACATTGAATAATAATTAACTAAAATAAATTAACATTAATATCCTTTCAGGAATGTAACAAAAAACATTAGATAATAATTAACTAAAATAAATTAACATTAATATCCTTTCAGGAATGTAACAAAAAACATTGAATAATAATTAACTAAAACAAATTAACATTAATATTAATATCCTTCCAGGAATGTAGCAAAAAACATTGAATAATAATTAACTAAAATGAATTAATATTAACATTAATATTAATATCCTTTCAGTAATGTAACAAAAAACATTGAATAATAATTAACTAAAATAAATTAATATTAACATTAATATTAATATCCTTTCAGGAATGTAACAAAAAACATTGAATAATAATTAACTAAAATAAATTAATATTAACATTAATATTAATATCCTTTCAGGAATGTAACAAAAAACATTGAATAATAATTAACTAAAATAAATTAACATTAATATCCTTTCAGGAATGTAACAAAAAACATTTAATAATAATTAACTAAAATAAATTAACATTAATATCCTTTCAGGAATGTAACAAAAAACATTTAATAATAATTAACTAAAATAAATTAATATTAACATTAATATTAATATCCTTTCAGGAATGTAACAAAAAACATTGAATAATAATTAACTAAAATAAATTAACATTAATATCCTTTCAGGAATGTAACAAAAAACATTGAATAATAATTAACTAAAATGAATTAATATTAACATTAATATTAATATCCTTTCAGGAATGTAACAAAAAACATTGAATAATAATTAACTAAAATAAATTAATATTAACATTAATATTAATATCCTTTCAGGAATGTAACAAAAAACATTGAATAATAATTAACTAAAATAAATTAACATTAATATTAATATCCTTTCAGGAATGTAACAAAAAACATTGAATAATAATTAACTAAAATGAATTAATATTAATATTAATATCCTTTCAGTAATGTAACAAAAAACATTGAATAATAATTAACTAAAATAAATTAATATTAACATTAATATTAATATCCTTTCAGGAATGTAACAAAAAACATTGAATAATAATTAACTAAAATAAATTAACATTAATATCCTTTCAGGAATGTAACAAAAAACATTGAATAATAATTAACTAAAATAAATTAACATTAATATCCTTTCAGGAATGTAACAAAAAACATTTAATAATAATTAACTAAAATAAATTAACATTAATATCCTTTCAGGAATGTAACAAAAAACATTGAATAATAATTAACTAAAATAAATTAACATTAATATTAAAATCCTTTCAGGAATGTAACAAAAAACATTGAATAATAATTAACTAAAATAAATTAACATTAATATTAATATCCTTTCAGGAATGTAACAAAAAACATTAAATAATAATTAACTTAAATAAATTAATATTAACATTAATATTAATATCCTTTCAGTAATGTAACAAAAAACATTGAATAATAATTAACTAAAATAAATTAATATTAACATTAATATTAATATCCTTTCAGGAATGTAACAAAAAACATTGAATAATAATTAACTAAAATAAATTAACATTAATATTAATATCCTTTCAGGAATGCAACAAAAAACATTAAATAATAATTAACTAAAATGAATTAATATTAACATTAATATTAATATCCTTTCAGTAATGTAACAAAAAACATTGAATAATAATTAACTAAAATAAATTAATATTAACATTAATATTAATATCCTTTCAGGAATGTAACAAAAAACATTGAATAATAATTAACTAAAATAAATTAATATTAACATTAATATTAATATCCTTTCAGGAATGTAACAAAAAACATTGAATAATAATTAACTAAAATAAATTAAAATTAATATTAATATCCTTTCAGGAATGTAACAAAAAACATTGAATAATAATTAACTAAAATGAATTAATATTAATATTAATATCCTTTCAGGAATGTAACAAAAAACATTTAATAATAATTAACTAAAATAAATTAATATTAACATTAATATTAATATCCTTTCAGGAATGTAACAAAAAACATTGAATAATAATTAACTAAAATAAATTAACATTAATATCCTTTCAGGAATGTAACAAAAAACATTGAATAATAATTAACTAAAATAAATTAACATTAATATTAATATCCTTTCAGGAATGTAACAAAAAACATTGAATAATAATTAACTAAAATAAATTAACATTAATATTAATATCCTTTCAGGAATGTAACAAAAAACATTGAATAATAATTAACTAAAATAAATTAACATTAATATCCTTTCAGGAATGTAACAAAAAACATTAAATAATAATTAACTAAAATAAATTAACATTAATATCCTTTCAGGAATGTAACAAAAAACATTGAATAATAATTAACTAAAACAAATTAACATTAATATTAATATCCTTCCAGGAATGTAACAAAAAACATTGAATAATAATTAACTAAAATAAATTAACATTAATATTAAAATCCTTTCAGGAATGTAACAAAAAACATTGAATAATAATTAACTAAAATAAATTAACATTAATATTAATATCCTTTCAGGAATGTAACAAAAAACATTAAATAATAATTAACTTAAATAAATTAATATTAACATTAATATTAATATCCTTTCAGGAATGTAACAAAAAACATTGAATAATAATTAACTAAAATAAATTAATATTAACATTAATATTAATATCCTTTCAGGAATGTAACAAAAAACATTGAATAATAATTAACTAAAATAAATTAACATTAATATTAATATCCTTTCAGGAATGCAACAAAAAACATTAAATAATAATTAACTAAAATGAATTAATATTAACATTAATATTAATATCCTTTCAGTAATGTAACAAAAAACATTGAATAATAATTAACTAAAATAAATTAATATTAACATTAATATTAATATCCTTTCAGGAATGTAACAAAAAACATTGAATAATAATTAACTAAAATAAATTAATATTAACATTAATATTAATATCCTTTCAGGAATGTAACAAAAAACATTGAATAATAATTAACTAAAATAAATTAACATTAATATTAATATCCTTTCAGGAATGTAACAAAAAACATTGAATAATAATTAACTAAAATGAATTAATATTAATATTAATATCCTTTCAGTAATGTAACAAAAAACATTGAATAATAATTAACTAAAATAAATTAATATTAACATTAATATTAATATCCTTTCAGGAATGTAACAAAAAACATTGAATAATAATTAACTAAAATAAATTAACATTAATATCCTTTCAGGAATGTAACAAAAAACATTGAATAATAATTAACTAAAATAAATTAACATTAATATTAATATCCTTTCAGGAATGTAACAAAAAACATTAAATAATAATTAACTAAAATAAATTAACATTAATATTAATATCCTTTCAGGAATGTAACAAAAAACATTAAATAATAATTAACTAAAATAAATTAATAGTAATATCCTTTCAGGAATGTAACAAAAAACATTGAATAATAATTAACTAAAATGAATTAATATTAACATTAATATTAATATCCTTTCAGGAATGTAACAAAAAACATTGAATAATAAGTAACTAAAATGAATTAATTTTAACATTAATATTAATATCCTTTCAGGAATGTAACAAAAAACATTTAATAATAATTAACTAAAATAAATTAACATTAATATCCTTTCAGGAATGTAACAAAAAACATTTAATAATAATTAACTAAAATAAATTAATATTAACATTAATATTAATATCCTTTCAGGAATGTAACAAAAAACATTGAATAATAATTAACTAAAATAAATTAATATTAACATTAATATTAATATCCTTTCAGGAATGTAACAAAAAACATTAAATAATAATTAACTAAAATAAATTAACATTAATATCCTTTTAGGAATGTAACAAAAAACATTGAATAATAATTAACTAAAATAAATTAACATTAATATTAATATCCTTTCAGTAATGTAACAAAAAACATTAAATAATAATTAACTAAAATAAATTAACATTAATATTAATATCCTTTCAGGAATGTAACAAAAAACATTAAATAATAATTAACTAAAATAAATTAACATTAATATCCTTTCAGGAATGTAACAAAAAACATTGAATAATAATTAACTAAAATAAATTAACATTAATATTAATATCCTTTCAGGAATGTAACAAAAAACATTAAATAATAATTAACTAAAATAAATTAACATTAATATTAATATCCTTTCAGGAATGTAACAAAAAACATTAAATAATAATTAACTAAAATAAATTAACATTAATATTAATATCCTTTCAGGAATGCAACAAAAAACATTAAATAATAATTAACTAAAATGAATTTATATTAACATTAATATTAATATCCTTTCAGTAATGTAACAAAAAACATTGAATAATAATTAACTAAAATAAATTAACATTAATATTAATATCCTTTCAGGAATGCAACAAAAAACATTGAATAATAATTAACTAAAATAAATTAACATTAATATTTATATCCTTTCAGGAATGTAACAAAAAACATTAAATAATAATTAACTAAAATAAATTAACATTAATATTAATATCCTTTCAGTAATGTAACAAAAAACATTGAATAATAATTAACTAAAATGAATTAATATTAACATTAATATTAATATCCTTTCAGGAATGTAACAAAAAACATTGAATAATAATTAACTAAAATAAATTAATATTAACATTAATATTAATATCCTTTCAGGAATGTAACAAAAAACATTGAATAATAATTAACTAAAATAAATTAACATTAATATCCTTTCAGGAATGTAACAAAAAACATTAAATAATAATTAACTAAAATAAATTAACATTAATATCCTTTCAGGAATGTAACAAAAAACATTGAATAATAATTAACTAAAATAAATTAACATTAATATTAATATCCTTTCAGGAATGTAACAAAAAACATTAAATAATAATTAACTAAAATGAATTAACATTAATATTAATATCCTTTCAGGAATGTAACAAAAAGACATTAAATAATAATTAACTAAAATAAAATAACATTAATATTAATATTAATATCCTTTCAGTAATGTAACAAAAAACATTGAATAATAATTAACTAAAATAAATTAACATTAATATTAATATCCTTTCAGGAATGCAACAAAAAACATTAAATAATAATTAACTAAAATGAATTTATATTAACATTAATATTAATATCCTTTCAGTAATGTAACAAAAAACATTGAATAATAATTAACTAAAATAAATTAACATTAATATTAATATCCTTTCAGGAATGCAACAAAAAACATTAAATAATAATTAACTAAAATAAATTAACATTAATATTAATATCCTTTCAGGAATGTAACAAAAAACATTAAATAATAATTAACTAAAATAAATTGAAAATAATAATTATTTAAATGATCCTTCCCAAAATCAAAATGCAAATAGAAAAAAATTTCATGTCCTGGTGACTTGGCAGGCTGAGAGAAGCGTTTCCATGAAGAGGCATTCATCTTCATTTCACCTCAAGGCTTGGAAATCAATCTATATAAATAAAATATATATATAGTCTTTATGCAGAAAAAAGTATCTTCTTTAATTTTTTGTATTAAAAACTTTTAATGAGTCATTACTCTTTATATAATTTAATATTTTCTTATTTTTTTCTTTCTTTCATAATGTTCTAATATGTTTTTGGCAGTTAGATTTTTAATCAGTCATGGAAAAAGTGGCATAAGGAAGCCGTATATGGTCTGAAAAACTTTATTTAAAACTTGTTTTTAATTATTTGTGGACTGTTATCCTCATCTTCATAGTTGTTGTTGTCTCACCAAGTTTCGACCAACAATTTCTCTGGCCTTCTTTGGAAAGGACTGAAAATGCTATTTCCAAACAATAACCGTAGAGATTCAAGGACTCTATCCACTATGTCACAGACCCTGAAGGGCTATCAAGGTTGGATTTTTTGGTCAAATCAAAGTTTTCATTCTTATCTGGTCTTCCATCGTGCAGATGGTATTATATAGTCACGGCCAAAACAGAAGGAGGATTAAGTAATTTTTCATGGCGTCTCTCTTTTAAAATCTGCCAAAAATCAATTATCCAATCAATACAAAATTTTCACTGATTATTCAATGAAGAACAAATTTTATAATCGATATTTATATATATTTTTATTTGCCTAACCCCTCTTCTTTATTTATGGGTACAAATATGCTTAAAATAATCAGCTGAAACTGAACAAAAGATATTGTTTTGTGGAGAGGGAGGATTGCAGATGAAACATACAAACAAAAAAAAAACTGTGCACATATCAGATTTTAAATGTGTATAATTTTGAATGTGTATAATTTTCATCTTTTGCATTTTGAAGTTGTATTCGTTGAATATCTTATTTTTCAGATTAGCAAAAAAAAAAATATATATATATATATATATATTTTCATTAGTTTTATTCAAAACACTACTTTTAAATCTTTGAAACATAAATTAATAATTTTCTTTTAATGAGCCCAATATTGCTAATACACTATTATATAGAAAATGCTTTGAAGAATCGGTACAAAAAATAAATAAATAAATAAATAAATTACTGCACATTTTGCTAAAAATATGATAATTTGTTGTTACATGATATTACTTCATCTCCGGAAAACCATATAGCCTAAAAACAGTTGTTCTATATTTACAAACAGTTGTTACCTCCCTTTTCCAAAATTATATCCAAGTCTGCTGCTATGCGATGCCACAATTTTAAGGGGCAACAAATTCTAATGAAATTTTTTTTCACAAATTATGCGATAAAAAATTGGAGAGAAATATGGAAAGAACAAGTATTTTTGGGAAAATAATTGTAATCATGAAATGAAAAATACGTTCAAATTTAAAAAAAAAAAAAAAAGAAGAATTTATGGTTAATGTAAAACAAAAATATCAGAAAAAAAGCAGTTTTAGCTTATTTTTATTTACAGGTTTTTACTAGAAAAATTAAAACTTGATAGAAATTAGTATGAAGGGGGAAAAAAATATAAATTATAAAAAAAATAGAAATTAGTATGAAGCGAAAAAAAAAACATAATATTGAAGGTATTTCACCATAAATAGCGTTTAGAATTATAATTTAATTCAATTATTAAAAAAAGGGTATTTGCCTGTTTGGTTACATAAAAAAATATTTTAATGGTAGGAGTGACTACAAATGAAGAAGAGGGGGTTATGTCATCCATCGTTGTCGAAGACCACAACCATCAGATCAGAGTGTACTATCTGTTCTGATGCTAAAATTAACCTATCCTTCCCTTGTTGAATGAAGGAGAAATCTTTCTAGACTGGAGTAATTTTTATTTTTGTTCTTATCCAGAATCCCCCATTTTGGAAAGCCTGGTTTTCCCCACATTAAAAACCAATATTGTGTCCAACTCTGCCCTTCTGGGGAGGCAAGTAAATAAGCACATCATTGGTTTGTCAACTATGCTGTCACTTGCGCTTGACTTACTTAAAAGTGTGGAAAGTTGCATCTACCACCCTCCCTCATCCAGAAACATTTGGTTCTGATGGCAAGACAGGGTCAAGACGACCAAGCGTGATACTAGATGTAGGTGTTGTCTCAAACACATATGGTGCATAGCATTCCAAAAATGGTCACCCATTTGGTAGTGGCCAACCTCGTCGTTGCTTACCTTTGGGGCTTATGTAGGCAACAAATTATATATATATATATATATATATATGAAAGTAAATTTTTGGTACAACAAAATGGAAGGAGAAATTTCAGAGGAAACATAATTTAATTTAAATACCAAAAAACAAGAAATGGGCAGGTGAAATTAAAATTTCCTTAAGGCCTTATCGTCTGACCCTCTAAGAGGAAACGTCAGAATGATAAATTAAAAACTAAGAAAACGAATGAGGGAAGAGGGGAATTTTGGTTTCAGTTGGAAGAACAGTGAAAAAAAAAAAAAAAAAAAAAAAAAAAAAAAAATTCTCACTGTTCAGGTGGTTTTAAATCAATGAATATCTCCAACTGATGTTTCAGAATCTTTTGTCTACACAGGCTAGGTCGAGAGTTGTTAATAACTAACGCCTCAATGATATTGAGATGATAGTTCGACCTAGCACTGTATAAAACAGAAAACCACCCATCGGAATATTGATCGGCACACCTATTTATACTCAACAGGTGATTGCCAATGGCGGACTCATGAGCTTGGGAGTGCCCGGATGTTCTCGAAACCTGGTGTAGTCGAATATCCCGAGGGATATGTTGGGATATTCTCATTTCTAATCTTTGGGATGTTTTGCCAACGTAGTCAGCTCCACACTGACAAACGAATTTATAAACAACAGAGTTCTTTTGAATGGTTGGCAAAATATCTTTACGAAAAGAAGAGAAAAAGGTTCGAGTTGTGTAAACTACTCTAAGCATAGTAGCTGGAAAACAACGTTGAGTAGCAGAAGAAATCCTTTTAACAATATGAAGGCCATCAGGACCCAACCATGGTAATTTTAGATAAATGGGACAACATGATGGACCAATATGTTTACCACTATTAAATGTAGTAATTTTACGTTCAATAGTAGATTTTATTATATTAATGGGATATCCATTATTAAGAAAAATATTTATGATTTCACCAAGTTCCGTATCAAGACGGTTTGGTGAACAAATCATAAGTGCACGATGCGTAAGAGCGCTAATGAGGTTTATTTTTCTAAACTGAGGGGCAAAAGAAAACCAATTAAGATAGAGCCCTGTAAATGTAGGTTTTCTATAAACAGAGGTCTCAAACGTAGTACCAACTTTAGAAACACGAACGTCGAGGAATGGGAGAGAGCTACAGTCTTCAACCTCCATAGTAAATTGTAAAGATGGATGCAGGTTACAAAGAAGACGAAGAAACTGTTCAGCTTCGCTCCGAGAGGGAAAGCATGCAAAAGTATCATCAACGTAGCGTGTGTAGAATGCTGGCTTAGTAATTTTGGAAAATAATTCGTTTTCCAAAAATCCAACGAAAATGTTGGCTAACGAAGGACCAAGAGGGCTACCCATAGATATCCCATCAATTTGACGGTACATAATGTTGTTGAAACTAAAGGAGACTGATTTAGTAGCAAGTTCCCTCTTCCCTCATTCGTTTTCTTAGTTTTTAATTTATCATTCTGACGTTTCCTCTTAGAGGGTCAGACGATAAGGCCTTAAGGAAATTTTAATTTCACCTGCCCATTTCTTGTTTTTTGGTATTTAAATTATATATATATATATATATATATATATATATATATATATATATATATATATGCGGCAATATAATTTTATCAATTATATTTCACTTTTTATATATAGAAATCCCTAATTTAAGAAGCCCAATGTGATTACAGAGCATATAACAAATAAGTGACAAAAGTCTGTATTCAAAATTTCATGATGTTGACCATCTTACAATTTATTCCTTTAATTTTGAAGATTTAAAGAGATTTAATAACCATATAGCATCCTCTACAGTACAAGAAGTTAATATGACGAAAACAACATCATTGGTAAATTGGATAAGGGAATTAAGCAAGAATAAACTTGAATACAAATTGAAATGGTTGATATTACAGGAAGTGCTAGTAAATACTCTCCAAATAAGACTGGCCGATGCAACCTTTGTAAAATCTTATACTTATCAAATTATTATATTATAATATCTAAAGAAAACCTTCTTAAACAACAGGAAGTAATTCAAAACTGTTTCCATAAATCTTTTTCGACTAAAACCTGATTAGAAGCATAGTTTAAGCTAAAATAAACTATCTAAGCATTAAAAAGTAAAGTTTTTTCTTTAAAGAGATGAATATATCAAATAAAATAAAAAAAAATTAGCAAATAAGGTTAAAGAAACTGGAAAACATAAATCACAATAAACAAAATAAACTAAATGTAATAATATAATGATAGCAAATATTATCACTAGTTATAATTATATATATTTAGAATAGATTAGAAAGTATGAGGATATATTTTACATAATGAAGTATTAATTTAAAACTGATAACTAAGAGCTAATAACTGTATTCTATAAGTATATTTGTAATTAAATCAAATGTTGAATTAGTACATGGAATAGAAGTTAGCCGTAATAGTCTATAAGTTTGTCTAATTGCAATATTTGGAAATGTTAAATATTAGCTGCAAATAAAAAGAAAATACTTTTTAATAATAAATAAAAAGTCAATGGAAATGGTATGATTAGATATTGCGTTGTAATGACAAATTTATAAATCATAAAAATAGAATTAAATTCTTGAATATTAATTTAAAATTTGTTTAATTAGTCGAAATGAGTTAAGCATTATATAATTGACATCTAAGTATATCTTGTCTCGAATAAAACCTGATTAGAAGAAGAGATTACATTAAAAATACATTAAAATATCATAGCATGGAAAATGAACCTTTTTTCTTTATAAAGATTGTCGGGATGCATTCGTGTCCGAATATCATAGTTCCCAATACAGAAAAGAAGCAAAAGAGAAAGCTTCGAGTTTTGTAATAATTTTAGTCATTATCAGGATGGTGAGTCCTTTCCTGCAGAAGTACAAAAGGTTTTTATAACAAATGAATCTTCCTCTATTAGTATATCCACTGAACTATTGTTGGTAAAATTTGCTGAAAGCGCCGTTTTAAGGTTGTTTTAAAAATGGAATGGAAACTTAAATTTTGTTCAATTTTTTTTTTTAATTGCTCTACTCTCACATTTTACTCCAAAAATACTTGACAAACAATTTATAATTTTAAAAAAGTTTAGATTTCTCAAATGTCCCCTTTCTCTCATTCATCATTTCCTTTTTTATTTTCATTGGTAACACAATGAACACATGGTTTGCGCAGCGCCACATTTGTCTTTTCCCAGCTGACTACAATTTGGTTGTCTTCAAGTCCAACATAAACAAATTTTTGATAAACCGCTCCCTTAAGTAATCCAATTTACCAACTTTCCATTACTAACGATTACTATGATATTATCCCATTAACTACTGTACACTCTATAACCCTCATCCTCGAGTAGCCTCTGGCCCTTGATAAGTGGTGACCCCCCATGTAAAAAAAAAAAAAGAAGCCTATTTAAATCTTCAGTCAATCTGGTTGTCCCACTGAAGACTTAACTGCAAAGGGTGTTTATTCCTAAAGCCGTTCTTAACATGGGGAGGTTGGAGGTGTTTATTCGTAAAGCCGTTAACTATTAAAATCGCTAAAAATCATAAAAAATTATTATATATATATAATGACATTTTTATTCCGTGACAGGTAAAAATTTTATTTCTATTTTTAATTAGGTTGAATTCTTGACAACAATAATAGACACATTTCCTGATTATTTATTCATGAACAGAAAAAAAAAATACTGTTTATAAAAGTTACGTCTGTAGTGACTGCTATATACGGCCGGAATAAATGACGGGCAGAAACATTTCACTCACACACTTTAAGGCGCATAGGAATATGACATGTGATGCGACCACACACATACATAAAAGAAAAAGATGTTGCGCTCTCTCGCGCATGAATACGGTCATCAGTCCTGAAGCAATAGTCAGGAACTATAAAGCTATTTACCCACCAAAATCAAACAAATTTCTCTCCAAGTTCTCACGTGCAGTAGGAAACTTTATCTTCATGAAACTTTAAAACACCCGTCATGGTTTTACATGTGCCTCAGATGAATTACTATAACCATTGTGAAAATTTACCACGTCCAGCGAGAACTCAAAACTCCTTTTAAAAATTTGTATCCCAAACCAGTGTTCTTACACAACGAACGAACACGCACACACAATCACTTTTATGAATTACGGACTGTTTCCACAAAAAAAATAGCCATATTGACTACAAGCCCTCGTGTGGCACACTTATCATAAAAAGCAGTACTTTCAAGCCTTGTGCCATACTCACAAAATCAGCACATGAATAATCATTCATTTAAAATGTTCAAACACAAAAAAAAAACGCTTATGTTGGAACGTTTTATTTTAATACTTCTTTCACGTAAATAAATGTTATTTTATATAAACTCGGCGATTCTGTTTTTTTTATCGAGTGCCGTTTTTTTCTCAGTTTATTTTTATTTCTCTTATTGTAGCATGTAGATTCGGAGCCCTTTCTATAAATTGACGACCCTGTTTAGTTTATCTTTAAGGGTCCCAAAAAATCATCCTAAGTTGGTGACCTCCCAACGTCAACAAATTAGCAACACGCATCCTATAGATTGGTGCCCCTGCCGTGAATACATCCTATAGATTGGTGACCTTCCGACTTCAACAAAATTGCACCATGCAACCTCTGCACGCGGTGCCGGTGCACGCCTCCTATAAGCTGGTGACCTGCCGTGAATTTGGGATCTGATGAGTGTTTATGCAGAATATCACATTTCAAATAGCACCACTAATAAAATAGCAACATGCAACCTCAGTGCTCTCCCCACTACCGGGGTTCTCATAAAAATTTTTATTATGGTTTTTGTAAAAAAAAAAAAAAAAATGGATAACTTTATTTAAAAATAAAATTAACATAAAATATTAGCGCAAGCTAAAAAAAAAAGTTACAAAAAAAAAAAAAGAAGCAAACATATTCTGAAAAGAAGAAAAGAAAAAAAAACTAATCTTTTTTTTTTCTAGTCATTTAATAAAATACTGGTGTCTTCAACTTCAATACAATGGAGACACGTGCATCCACATACCTCCATACCAACTAGTGACACTCAATAAAGTAGTGATTTATGCCAATAATCGCTCAAAAATCGAAAATTAAACAAAACATGGCTTCCCTACAAATCAAATTCCGACTACAGTGAATTAGCAGCACAAACACGATCCTCCTACGGATTCAGTCCCATAGCCAGCCTGCCAGCGGTGCCGGGAAAACTCGTCCCGGGAAAACTCGTCTCCGGAAAACTCGTCCCCTTTCGCTAGGTAGGAAAACTGGTCCCTTATTGAATAAATATCGATTGAAAACACATTTTATGATCGTTCTTGAAAGAGATATTGTTTTTTAAAATAAACTATAGCCACCCCTCTAATATTTTTTAAAAAATATTACTTGTTTAATGTTTTTTTTGTGTTTTTAATAAAAGCGTTTATTATGTTCATAAACGAGACCGCATATTTTTTTTATATTAATATAAAAAGAATTTACTTATATACTGTTGTTTATAAAAGGGTAAAATCGATTTTTCTACCTCGCCGACTATGTTGTTTATTTAATTTATTTGGGATCGTTTATTTGGTAAAGAAAAAAGAAAACAGAAAACAAACAAAAAACATGTCGGTCGAGTGTTACGGGAGAACGAGAAATAATGCCCGGTATATCACATCTTAGGGGGTCTTGATAATCGCTAAAAAATAGAAAATTAAAGAAATTACTGAGGGAGATTTGGTTTTAAAAAGAAAATAATAAATTTTAATATTTTTTAAAATATAATTTAGAGAGAGAGAGGGGGGGATAAAACCTATATCTCCCTTCGAAAAGCAACCAACAAAAAATGAAATTAAAAAGATTCTTGATAAACGATAGCGGAGTTTTCAATAAAATTGATTAATAAATTTATTTAGTGATTACTTTCTCTCTTAATGATTGATTTTAGAATTTTGAAGTAAAAATTTAAAAAATTAAAAATTAGTTAACGAGAGATTGTTAGCACATTTGCACTCCGATTATATCTAAAAAAAAAAAACACACACACACACACACACAAAAGGGGCAAAAAAACACAATCTAAAAATTATGTACTAATTAACTCGAATAAACTTTGACATTAACACGTGCAAATATTACCTGTTTGTTTTGTAACTAGCGCAAGTTAATTTATTATTATTACTTAATTTATTCGGAATAGAAAACATTCTTTTATGTAACGTACCCGAACTGCAGTAGGTTCTGACGGTACCCGAAAAGTGTCTTCCATCAACGAAAGTCTTGAACTGTCGAAAAGTTTTGAAGAACTGCTTTGAAAGGTGACCCGACGCTGCCATTTTTGTTGTTGTTTCGTCGGTAACACCGTTCTTTTATTTTTTGTAGATTTTTATCAATTAAACTCGATAACGGTTTGTATCTCGATTATCATCATCATTATTATTATTTGTTAAATGATCACTAAATAATTTAGTTTCGATATAAAAGATTTTGAAGTTAAAAACGACGTGTTCTTTAATAATAAAGATCGAACGAAAACAGTGTTTCCAATCATACTTTTATAAACAACTTATTTATGTTATTTAGAGTTATCTCCCTTTGTTTTTTTTTTACGTTGAGAAAAATCAGACAATTGGATTTTTGTCAATTAAACTCGAAAACAATTTGAATGTCTATTATTATGACCTTGCTATTATTTTTTTCAATGATTCTAACATAATTTAGCCTTGATGTACTGGATTTTGGAGTTATAAAAAATCTAGTCAGTGAGGATCCAAGGAAAACACGTTTTCAATCCAACTTTTACAAATGACCTATGTAATGTCATTTTAGAGTTATTTCCCTTTGTTTTTAAATTTCTAGAATGGCTCCAAAATCTAAACTTACACTTTTTCTTTAAAACAAATGCAAAACTCGCAGAATATTTTTATGTTCTTAGTTTTATATTCCGATAAAATCTTAACTGACAAGATATTATTTCATAAACTTCTTTTTTGTTGCTTTTTGAAAACTAAAACACTAATTAGTTTAGTTTTAGATTTTTTTTCTTTTTATTTATATAAAAAAAAAACGAATTCATGTAAATAAATTAAATCTACATTATATAACTCCCTCTGCTGCTACAAATGCCTTTGATTCAAGTTGGAGTTTGTGCAGGTATGACACCTGCACTGGTTCATGCGTTAACTTCGGCCAAAATCCGTAATCTTATCGATTTTGTTGCTGCCGATCTTGAAAACCTTGCATTGGAAACCGGAATTTCTTACAAGGTAATTTGTTTGCGAAACTTGTTTTTATTCTTCAGGAAACTCTGGCGCTTATTCGGAATGTGGTCTTTATCGAAGGGAGATGATTAATAATAAGTAGTTTTCCGGATATTAAGCAATGTCATTTCTTATGTTATTGCTGGTGGCCATCTTGATACGCTCGAGCACGCGGGTAGTTTCTAGGGGTTGCGTTTACATGCAAGAGCACGCGCCCGCCCGCCCGCACCAAGACGGCCACCAGCAATCATGTAAAAAATAACATTGCTTCAATGCTTAATATCCGGAAAAAACTATTTGCGGAAAATTTAAATGCGATATTCGTTTTCAGCATACTCGAAAACCTAAAAGAGTTGTTTTTTCAAAGGAAAATATTATGGTGGAAGTTTTTTCGAATATAAAAATAAGGAATTTGTTCCTTTGCTCTACTGATCATTTCAGCGTCCTAAATCGGCTCTAAATTATCTGCGACAAAATAACATTATTTCCTTAGTAAACGCAATTATCTCCCTTAGATAAAGAAAAAATCCCGAAAGTGTCGAAACTCGAATGGTGATTGGCAAGAATTTGTCAATACTTCAGCAGAATACAAACCGAGCTATTTTTCTGAATAGGATTTTCAAGTTAAATTTAAATTTGACGGCATCTTTTGTTTATTTAATTAACCTTGGCGGTTCTTATTTATAATTCAACTTAATTAAACAAAAATCAAAACAAACAAAACAAAATCTTTCTAATATTCGTACCCTCCCGGGAACAAAATTGTCATATTCCTGCTGGACCTCCGTATGGCTACACACAGCTAACTCTTCACATTCTTGTTGAATTTAAAACATAAACAAAGTCGGAGTCAAATCATAATTATCTTCTCAGTTACACAACGACGACAATTTTTAAAAAGTGACTTGAATCATAATTTAATACTCTCCATAATACGACGACTCAAATTTTCAGAAAGTTTGACTCTGATCACAATTTAATCTCTCCATTTCATGACAACGACAATTTTCCAAAATCTGACTTTCAAATGCTTATTCAAAATTCTGATACTCTTGCATAATTTGATACGAATTCTCGTGAATTCCTGTCAAGCATGGATTGGGCGAGACCGGCAATCATCATTGTCAGCCGAGCGTTGTAACAGACGCAGACTAATGTCAGCTTTTTCTTTTCTTTTTTTTTTTTGGTTTAGTCGCTTTCTTCCAATTCGAATATCATTTGCTTCCATTTAGATAGCGCTTTTTTATTGGCTAATCAAACTCCCAGAAATTGAATTATCAAAAAAAAAAAAAATAAATAAATAAAATAAATGATAAATAACTAATCAGAAAATAAAAAGTTACCCCCCCCCCTTAATATCACCTTAAAAATTACTAAAAACATAACAGAAAAAAATAAATAACTAAAAAAATAAAAAATCGAGTTAGCGTTTCAAGATTTGAACAACACTCGGCTGACACTGATGATTGCCGGTTTCGCCCGATCCATGCTTTATGGAAATTCATGAGAATTTGGGTCAAATTATGCAAGAGTACCAACATTCTCCATAACATGAGGACAATTTTCAAAAAGTTTGGCTCTCGAACGTTTATTTAAAATGAGGGCGAAATTAGACACAGTTTATTAAGTGATAAAAAAATCCAGCTTCTCATAAAAAGGACCAGATTGGAACAAAGCTAAAGTCAAGAAGAAATTATTCGAGTAAAAGTCTTTCCAGCATTTAGGGACCTCCACAGTTTAAGGGTGGGATTTTGCTGCTTGTCGAGTTAGTCGAGAGTAGTTAGATTAAGAAGGTAAAAATGACACAAGTTCATTAGAGTTCTTTACATGAAAGTACTTGTAAAACAAGCACAGGAATGCAACATTGCAGTGATGAGACAGGGTTTGTAATGTGGGTGATAGTGTGGGACCTATTAGATTTGAGAATACTTTGGATCTTTCTAAGATTGATGGACTAATAGTAGATGCACCAGAGTATATGCTTCAAGAATGTTTTTCCCCCAAAGGCTATTTTCTTATTTTTACATCAACTTGAAAGTAGAGAAAAAAGGTGTGATTTGTAAATTTACAGTGCAATTTCTAATATTTTATAAAAAAAATCTCCAAAACAAAAAGTTTTGTTCAGCACCTTCTGCCAATTTCCATAACCTAACTGGAATATACAGGGTGGAAGGATAAATTTGTCCCCCTAAAGAAAATTGTTTTATTTTAAAACATTTATTGACTTGATTATGTAGTTGCTTTCAGTCTCAATCACCACTTCGATATGGGTCCAGCACTGGGAGTATGCCTTTTCCACAAGCGCCGGCAGGAGCTCAGCAAATACTTGACGGATGCCGGTGGTCAGGTTGATTTTGGTGTTGTAGGAGGTCATGTTGGTGATGTTCTTGACATATGATCATACGTATAGTCCAGCGGGTTTAGGTTTAGGCCAATGAGAGAAGGGTGCAAAGTCATAGCAATCCTTCTGAAACTAAGCCTGAGTCTCTTTGGAGTTGTGGGGCGGCGCTGCATTAGGTGTATCAGAATTTTTGTTGGAATTTTTGACACCCCTAACACGAAACTGCGAATAAAATATGAAAAACTCATAATTTCTCTTTTAAAAGTGGGTTGTTTATTTTCTTTATGGATTATACTTCCAAAATAAACTATTAAAGTTGTTTTAAAAGTAATAGAAATTTTTATTTTTTAAAAAAACGGTAATGAAATTAATTAAATTTTACGAGCTCAGTATTTTTCAATTTTTGAACTTTAAAAATCTATCAAAATTCTTCTATTGATTCAATTTTTACGATATTTTCAGGGTCAATGTGAAATTTGATGCTCTTTCCAATAAACCGAATATAATATTTTAGACAAACATTTTTTTTTTTTAATTCAGTCCCCCCCCCCATTTTCAAGTGTCTATTAAAAAGTAAATAATTAATTTACTCACCAAAGTTTTATATATCACAAATTGAAGATAAAAGATCAATAAATAATATATTCAAATTTAAAACAAAAAAATGTAGTGTTTTTAGAAATTTACCTGTAAAGTCCGAAGTTTAAAACTTTTTTTTTTTTTTTTAAACCACGTTGTTTGCTTTTTCTTTTGTTTTTTTTTTAAATGAAACCTTGGTCCTTGCTCCTTTAATTGAAAAAAAAATTAGGGCTTGAATTACATTTTTCGAGGAGTTATAAGCTTGGAAAGACGGGGTGGAATTATTCACTTTTTTTCACAAAATTTCTGACACACCTAGCGCTGCATACTGCTGTCAGACTTAGGGTCTGCAAGCAGCCACCTTATTGCACCAGGGGATCACTACACTCTTCAACACCTCCAGGTACACTTTGGTGTTGACTTTCAAACTAACTTTGAAGATGTGAGGTGGCATGATGTGACCCTCACTTGAAACTACACCAAAGACCATAGTCGTGGCGTAAACTTTGTTTTCATCACTCTAGGTAGAACAATAGACAATGGGAAATAGTAAACATTCCAGAATGAAAAATGTTTATATAAATCCACACAACGAAAAGTGAAAGAGGACACAGAGAGTTTGTCACAAAACGAGGACAAGCTGCCAAAATATCCGCACCACACCTCCGCCACCCTCTTTCACTATTAAATCAAAAATGTTATCATTGAAAATAAAAAAAATATTTTTAACCCAAATGTGTGTGTTTTATTTTGCTGTCAAGTGTATATATCGTAGACAGTAACAAAAGTTGATTTTAGAAATTATATAGACTAAAAAGCACATTGAAGAACTGACCACAGTCGTATATTTTTTAATAAAACAATTTTAAAGTAAATGTTGCTATCAATTAAAATTGAAATGCAGTTTGGAAACAATTTATTTACCACGGATTTGAAGTTAAAAGAATTAATATTAAATAGGAAATGTAAGTCTGTGAAGTTACCTTAAGTATTGGTTGTAAGTAAAGTGGTCAGCCATGTTAATTTCAGAAGTAAGGTACAACAACATGGCTGACTAATTTTCTTTTTTCACCCCTAACAAGGCATATTGCTACTTGGACAGAAGGGCCTACTATTTGGGACCATGCCTAGGAAAGATTAACAAGATGTTGGTTTACATTACATTTAAACTTTTGCATATCAGTGCGGTCAGGGAAGCAGGAAGGGAATTCCAAAGTCTAGCTGTTCGAGGGAAGAAACTATTAGAGTAGAAAGCTTTCTGGCATTTAGGGACCTCAACAGTGAAGAGGTGAGATTTTGTTGCAAAGTGGGTTTGTCGGGGATCTGTATGTCGAGGGGGCACAAGTGCAATGAGTTCATCAGAGCACATTCCATTAAAATATTTATAAAACTGGCACAGGGATGCAACACTGCAGCGATGGGACAGGGGTTGGAGCTTAGTTAACAAAGTGGGACCGATTAGATTGAAAACTCTTTTTTGGACCCTATCCAAGAGGGAGAGGCTAGTGGTAAATGCACCAACCCAGATGTGGCAACAATACTCCATGCTTGGGTGAATTGTAGCATTGTAGAAGTACAGAAAACTCCCAGGTATGAGTTATCTTCTAGTCTGATAGAGGGAGCCCATCTTCATTGGAGCAGCTTTCGCAGTGTCCTCAATGCATTTGTTCTAGTCCATAAATGTTAGGCTGAGGAGTTTGAAGGAAGAATTATCAGGTAGTGCGTTACTTTACTTGGAATCAATATTTACGGTAACGTCACAAGCTTATATTTGCTATTTACAAATACAACATTTGCCTTAATGAATCTTGCTTTCCTGCCTGCTAGAAAACTGCTTCTGTGGTACCAGTTTTCAAGAATTCTGGTGAAAGAACTGACCCAGTAAATTACCGCCCTATTAGCTTCCTCCCACTTTTCGCCAAAATATTTGAGTCCATAATTAATCAAGCTCTAGTCCATCACCCTACAGATGCTAAACTTCTGACCGACCAATAATATGGATTTAGGCAAGCCCGTTCCACAGTAGACATCCTAACTGCAATCTCTGAGCGTATATATCATTCACTTGACAAAGCAGGGGGGTGTAGAGCGGTAACTCTAGATATATCTAAGGCTTTTGACAGAATGAAGGTCTTCTCAGGGAAATCAGATCATACGGTATCACTGGAAGAATATTTAACATAATTAAATCCTTCTTAGATAAGAGAAAAATTCAGGTTGTCCTCAATGGTCATACATCTAAACAATATGATATAAATGTGGGAGTGCCTCAGGGGTCTATCCTTGGACCTCTATTATTCCTAATATTCATAAATGATCTCCCTGACAAGATTGTCTGTGAGATGGGTATATATGCTGATGACACCACGCTCTATAACAGACACGACAGGAAAACAAATGAACACATATCTAAAGAAATGGTAGAAACACTAGAGGATGACCTCCAATCTGTAGTGGAATGGGGACAAAAATGGATGGTCACATTCAATGCTGCCAAGACTAAACTTGTTTCCTTCAATAACTACAAGAAACCTTCTCTACCACATATATGGAGTATTGTTGTCACATTTGCACTGGTGCATCTGCTACTAGTCTCTCATTCCTGGACAGGGTTCAAAAGAGAGTCGCCAACGTGATAGATCTTGAACTGTCATCTAAACTCCAACCTCTGTCCCATCGATGAAATGTTGCATCCCTCTGCCTGTTTTACAAGTATTTTAACGGTGAATGCTCTGACGAAGTATAAGCACTTGTACCTCCTCGATGTAAATACTTCCCCCAAACTTGACAAGCAGCTAAATCCCACCCCTTCACAGTAGAGATCCCTAGGTGTAAGAACGCCTTCTACTACAATAGTTCCTTCCCCAGAACTGCTAGACTTTGGAACTCCCTTCCAGGATTCTGCTTTCCCAACTGTACTGACATGCAGAAGTTCAAGTGTAATGTGAACAAACATCTTGCTGCTACTCATCTCCCTTCATAATATCCCTGCAACTTGTGTCCCCAATAGTAGCCCCCTACTTCAAAGTGGCACTTTGCCTTGTTTCGGGTGAAAATGGAATTAAAAAAAAAAAGAAGTTTATTTCTTTATTATTGAAATAAAAAATAAAACGAATTTAGTCACAGTTACAACTTTCAGCCGAGAGTTTTTGTTTTTGGCAAATTAATTTTACAAGTGACCTTTTTATTTAAAATCTGAATTTTGTAACACAATACCAATGTAACACAATACCAATGTAACACTAGAAAATCTATGTAAAAAGTAGAAGAAATCCTTATTATTATTATTGTCGATTATTGCTTGTTTGTTTGTTTGTTTTTTTCTAAAATTAAACTTAAAACTGTCGAAGTTGCTTTGACTAATTAAACCTTTAACGACAGAATTATTTTTTCCAATACAATGTGCCGAATAATTGCCTTCCTCATTCACAAGTTTTTTTTGCTTGTCTCGCCATCTACATTAGTTCCAAATTTTGTTTGTATTTTGCTTAGATTCCAGCTTTTTGGAAGTACTGTCAGAATTTGAATTTTTTTGTGATCTCTTTTCAGTTGCAGAAAACTTCTCTTTCAACTGAGTAATAATTTTTCTTTCAAAGTTTTGTTGTTCTGTACTAGTTGATTCCTCAGGAGAAATGTTTGAAATTATATTGAGTCTATCAGATATTGCTCCTGTAATTTTGTCGATTTTTTTCTTCTTCTTATAATTGGTATGTTTTTTAAGTTTTTGTCTCTTTACTGGTGATTCACCAATAATTGACAGTGACTCATTCAGTAGATGTAATTCATTTCAATATCCACAAAAATGTTTGAAGATTCATGTACAGCCGATTGTGGCTGATCTTCATCTGTTGTTGAAGAAGCTTAAAAAAACTCAGCTGATGTCATTTTTTTTTTCAACATTGTGTGCAAATCTTCTTACCAGGAATCAATTTGAATCGTCTTTTCTTATCAGCACATTCCTGTGATATTTTCCTTAAACTTTTTCTGACTTTCTTTTCATGAATTTTAAAAGCATTGTAGCATACATTATTCAGAAAATTCTTTGTAACTGAATCCATTTTAATTGAACAACTGAAAAGGTATTATGTCTCAAAAAGGATACGAATATAAGTCTGAAAAATAAAATTTTATCTGATGAAAATAATTTCATAATATTGACTCTAACATGGCAGGACTGAAAACACTCTCTCCTGGAATTGTATGCAAGAAAATATTAGAAATATCTCTCATTTAAATTCTGACAGTATTAATATAGCAATACACATGAAAAAATTCAAATTGCTTAAAATATCTCAAAAATGGTATAAATTGAAAGAGCTTGGTGATCTGAGCAAGAATCTGTTTAAATTTTTAAAATCTGACTAAAAATATGGAAGTTATGATTATTTTTGTGCCCTGCATGTTTGGACATTTTTCCCTCTTTGAGACCATATGCGTTTCATCACATTTTTTGCACTATTTTTTTCTGTAAAAATGTCATATCTTTGTTAAAACACAAGATTAAGCAATGAAATTTACTAAACAAGTGTATTTTTGTGCAATTGACTCAGCACAACAAATGTCTACGCACGTTCGTAGACATTTTGTAAACATTGTTTTTAAAAAATAAAAAATAATACTTCTATTATGTTTTAAACGACTGTAATAGTTTATTTTGGAAGTATATTTCATAAAGAAAATTGACAACCCACTTTAAAAACAGAAATTACGAGTTTTATATATTTTATTCGCAGTTTTTTGTTGGGGGTGTCAAAAATTCCGCCTAAAATTCTGATACACCTAGTGGACCACTTGTTTGTTCTGAATAAAATACTTTTTATAAACACTGTTTTAACTAAAAACAACCTAAGATTGTTTCTCAAAGTTTGCCTATTTTTATAACAACATTATATCAACAAAAAATTAAATACAAACAAATTGTGATTGTTTGTCAAAGTTTGCCTTCAAGGCTGCGTTTTCCATTTGCACGATTCATGTTTTGGATCAACCGGATCACGTGACTCTTCTGGCGGCCATGTTGTAAGCCCTAACGGTATTTTTGGAGATTACCGATAAGTGTTAGATGGAATAGATTATGACCCAGAAAACAGCAATTCTTCCCTCTTTGCCAAAAACATTGCGTGCCCCATTTATTTACCAACGTAGTGCATTAAAAAACGTGGTATGAGTTCATTTTTTTTAGTATTTAATTTTTTTTTTCAATTTAAAGCTCAAATCGAAATAATGTGAATTCAATCATTTTACTTTCTAAAATCAAGGGAAGCAACTCTAAAATAAAATTTGCAAGTCATTTCCCTTTGATTTAATTCATGTTTAAAAATTATATTGAAAATTGCGACCAGGAAGTTTTCTTATTGACAAAAGCAAATTTAACCTAATTGAGTTAACAAAATGCACATCTCCTTAGTAGTGCATTCGTTATAAGAATTTAAATCTAAAAAATTCGAGGTTCAAAATTGTATGGGAAAAATATTTGAAATTATGGACCAATTTACAGCAAGAAATTGCCGTTACTCTAGCGTCTAGCTTTGGAGCAATGTTGATAGAATTTTGGGGTTACTGTACACATAGATTCGAAAAAGTTGTCAAAAAACAAATATATAACAAATAAATGTTATCAAAAGCAAGATAAGTTACTTTTCTACTAAACTGGATATATTTTTCGTGTTTTTATTCAATGTAACATGTTTATTCAGCTCGAAAAACATACAGTGTTTACCGATGTATTGGAAAATTCAAGATGGCGTCTGATTCTCTCTTTAACACGGTAAGTTTGGGAAAAGGTGTTATAAATAAAAACCCAGATAAAATACTGTTAAAAACTCGCTCAATATATGTTACCGTGACATAGGTTGACATTCGGCGGGTTTTTAATAGTATTTTGTATGTTTTTTTTTATTTATAACACCTTTTCCCAAACTTACCGTGTTAAAGAGAGAATCAGACGCCATCTTGAATTTTCCAATACATCGGTAAACACTGTATGTTTTTCGAGCTGAATAAATATGTTACATTGAATAAAAACACGAAAAATATATCCAGTTTGGTAGAAAAGTAACTTATCTTGCCTTTGATAACATTTATTTGTTATATATTTGTTTTTTGACAACTTTTTCGAATCTATGTGTACAGTAATACAAACCCAAAATTTTGCATTTGTATGTAAAATTGTATGTTTTTTTTATATTTTTAAATCAAATTTGATGTATTTCTATGCTGTAATCCATTATTTAGAGAATAAGAGATACAGATGTCTGTTTTTTTTTTTTAAGAAATGAAGATCAGATGAACAGTGTGTGTATGTGTATATTTATATGTATATTATGAATCTCCAAAATTCACCACAGAATTAACCTCTCCCATATTTAACACGATGTAACGTTGTTATAAGTTAATATTATCAATATAACTTTTGTACCATTTAAAAGAGAGAGCGCCAAATATACTAGAAATAATTAAAAAAAAAAAAAAAAAGAAATTTTCATCGTACGAAAATAATGAAATTGCGAGAAAAAAATCTTGTTTACATAATTGACGCTTTAAAATAACGTTCCCATGTAGTAAGCATTTCGAACATGAAAACATACCCGTGTTTAATAAATCTAACAAAAATCAACCAATGGTCAGATTTTCATGAAATTTTCGATACTTATTCATTTTAGAATGAAATTACATATAAAATTTTCCGTAAAATATACGAGGGGAATTATTTTTTTAGTGCATGTCCCCCCCCCTCCCAATATTTATTTTTTCGAAATTCGAACAAAATATATTTAAATCTATCGAAATTTCTATTTATTATGAAACATAAGAGTTCAAATAAGTAAAAAAATATTTGATTTAAAAAAATTTAAATGCACATATTGAACAAAAACTTACCTTGAAGTTGCAATTAAAAAAATGATATAAATTTGATATTATGTTTTTTTTATTAGCGTTTTTTCTAATCAATATATACTATTATCAGTTGAATTGCCAAGAAAAAGAAACTTCCTAAAAATTAATTAATTTTTAAAAGATTAAAATGATTAAAATTCCATTATTTAAAAATGTTCCATTACAACATAGATTTTTAATTAATTGTGTTCATTTTTTGTTTTAATATTAAGTTATGATATAAACATGACTTTTACCTGCTATTTTATTGCCAGATTAAAACCGATTGAAAAATATTATTGCACAAATAATAAACATTTTGTAGACCACGGCTATATCTAGTTTGTATCTTTTTACTAAATACAAGTATGGAAACTTGTAATTAACCAAATGAACATTCAGTAAAACCGTATTCCATATTTAATATACAAATGTTTATAATATTATTAATCATTAAACTGTGTAAATCTTAAAACCTAACAAAATTATAACAAAGATTAATCATTAATTGCAGTTTGTAGAAGATAAAGGTTTTAAAAATCATTAAGTCGCTTCTGCTTTTCCATACTTTGTATAGTTAACACAAGTCTGACGTCACGGGATCATGCGCTCCGTTCTTCACAATCATTTGGCAGACCCTTATGTGTGTGTGTGTGTGTGTGTATATATATATATATATATATATATATATATATATATATATATATGAATGAGAACTTTTCAGCACCTGGTTCGTGAGTTGCTTTATGCGGATGACGCCAATCTCGTGGTCCATGGTGAGAGGGATATGCAGGGTATCATGGATCTGTTCTATGCTTTTCCATACTTTGTATAGTTAACACAAGTCTGACGTCACGGGATCATGCGCTCCGTTCTTCACAATCATTTGGCAGACCCTTATGTGTGTGTGTGTGTGTGTGTGTGTGTGTATATATATATATATATATATATATATATATATATATGAGAACCTTTCAGCACCTGGTTCGTGAGTTGCTTTATGCGGATGACGCCGATCTCGTGGTCCATGGTGAGAGGAATATGCAGGGTATCATGGATCTGTTTTCGGGGGCCTGTGCGTCTTTTGGGCTTACTATTAATCTTAAGAAGACTAAGGTCATGTTCACACCTCCACCCGGTAGTTTGTATGTGGAACCAAATATTTTTGTCAACAACCAGAGACTTGCCCTGGTTGACACATTTGTGTATTTGGGTAGTACTCTTGCCAGAGATGGAACCCTGGATGCTGAGGTCAACTATAGGATACAGCGTGCCACTAAGGCTTTTGGTGGCTTAGAGAAGCGAGTATGGTCTGACAGGGGTATAACTATTCATACAAAGATCAGTGTCTATAAATCTTGTATTTTACCATCCCTGCTTTACACTTCTGAGGCCTGGACAACTTATGGTAGACACATAAAAGTCATGGAGAGAGTGCACCAGAAATTCCTGAGACACATTTTGGGCATCAGGTGGAGCACTTTTATATCTGATGTGGATGTTCTCATGCGGGCTGATGTACCTTGTATCGAGAAGTTGATTATACGCAACCAGATGAGGTGGGCTGGACATCTGACAAGGATGGACGACGATAGATTGCCAAAGCGCCTGTTCTATGGTGAAATTACACAAGGAAAGCGTCCACAACATAAACCGAGGAAACGCTTTAAGAATAACATCAAAGATAATCTTAAAGCTCTTGGTATTGACGTGGTCAGTTGGGAAAGTGCTTCCAATGATCATAAAAAGTGGCGCTCCTTAGTCTATCATGGCTGTGATAGTTTTAAGAAGAAAAAAATATGAGCATGCAAAAATGAAGCGTAATATCCGGAAGAAAAATCTGTCAGATATATCAGATCTGTCGGAGGATTTCATGCAGACCACACCTGTGATTTATGCGGTAAAATGACTTTATCCGGAGCTGGCCTGGCTAGCCACAAGCGTTCACATGGAGATCAATCTTTCTTTGATGGGGTAAACTTTGCAGGGCACAGATGTTCTGTTTGCTCTGTGGTCTGTAAATCGAGTGGAGGCCTGAAGCGTCATATGAGCGTCCACAGTAGAGCAGCACCGGTTGGCATCCCTCAATCTCAGTTTAAGTGTGACCTTTGCAACAGACTGTGTAAAAGCAGGGCTGGTCTGAAGAGCCACCTTCGTTCGCACAGAAAATAGGAATTGATGCATTCTTGATCACATCTCCACATGTATATATGTGTGTGTGTATAAGTGTATATATGTGTACATAATTATAATAAAAATATATATATATATATATATTTTCAAAAATACATGAAAATAATTGAGTAATCAACAATAAAGCAAAGGAAAGATGGTCTTCTTCTGTCAAGAAGTGACAATCACCATATATATATATATATATATATATATATATATATATATATATATATATATATATATATGAGAATGTGTATGTGTGTGTGAGGACACTTCTCAACCTATATACCCAACAGAATTTTGATCTACAGACTTGAAATTTAATATATAGGATATCCAAACACGTGGAAAACTTTTTAATCGATTTTTATCCGGAAAAAAGAGCTGTTAAAGAGTCAAAATTAAAAAAATTAATATTTAGGTGTCGTCAGATTTTTATGTGTTTGCTAACTGATTCACGAATGCACATGCGCGAATCCTTCACATGACAGATTCCTTATGTTAAAAATAAGTAGGTTTGAAAACACCTTTTAAAGAACATGTCAATCTGGCCTAATGGTTATCGTACTTGACTCACTGTCTTTAGGTTCTTGATGTAAAGAGCCAACAAGAATAAAAGATGATTATTAACCTTAGTCTTGAATATACCAAGGTTATAGGTAGAAGGAAAACAGTCAGCAGGAAGAGAGTTCCACAATCTAGAGTTCTTGGAAAGAAGCTACTGACATAGGAAGCTGTATTACAATAAGATATCAAAACAGCAAATTGATGGAGAACAGTAGACTAATGAGTTCAACTAAGGAAGCAGGAATAAATCAGGCAATTTTGAAGAACACATGGCATAATAGTATTTATAAAAAAGACTGAGACTAACAACATAACGTCTGTGATAGGTTGCAGAGAAGAAGGGTGAATCGTATTGAATTATAGATACACTTCTGCACCCTCAAATGGGACTGAGATTCACCAGCACAAAAATGATAAAAGCTTGGGTAACTATTATAAAGAAGGGATCCATTTTGCCATCTCAGTAGAGTTGCAGAGTGTTAATGTATGTGAACTGCTATAATCAAAGATGCTATGTGAATGAAGAAGGAAGCCATCTTAATCTGCTGTATCATGACAAGACATATAAACAGAAATGGTACGAGTATAAAAATGCTGGCAAAAATGAAATTAACACCAAGTTATATATAGAAGTTTTAAAAGCCAAAAACAATGCAAAGAAAGACCGGAATCATGAAAGTAAAGAAAAGAAAAAATTCACAGATAATTTTATTCATTCACCATTCATAGTTGGCTGACACTTACTTTAATTTCTACATTTTCTCTAGTTAAGTCCATTGGCTGTTTCCATGGACTACAAGAGATCAAATCTCTTCTAAGCCGACAACTCCAGTCTGAGCTCAATCCCTGTCTGCTAGCTGACTGACTGAAAAACTAACCAAACGGTCTGTGTTTCATGAATATATGGTAATCTCGTTTTTTTGTTTGCTATCTTATCTCACACAACCATGTCAATCTTATTGGTTTGGTGAATTATTGTTTTTTTAACTAAAATTCCAAATCTTTTATTATGTAAATATCCTGTAAATATGTTATTGTTTAAATTATTTATCTTCTAATAACATTTTTCTGGTATCAAAAATATTTATTAACATTGAAACGTACTGCAGTGCCATCTTTTGTTTCCTTGCTCCATCTTGGTAACCCGGCGCTGCCCAGGAGTCACAATATCAAACATAAAGAGTTTCAGTACTTATAGTCTTAACGTACATACTACCCAAACAACCAGACATAACAGAATAAGCTTCTTTTTTTGTTTCTTTTTTGCAAAGTATTGCATGTTTTTTCTTGATTGCTTAAAAGATTTTTTCTTTAGCTTTTTTGTGACTGAAGATATATTGTTTTTATTTTTATATTATTCTTTTGATTTTTATTGGGGGGGGGGGCGGGATTCTGTTGCCACCTTGACTTACCATTAGCTTAGGGTTAATGGTAGAGTCACAGTGCATTTTTTTGTGTGAAGGAATGAAGACTGCAAACCGAGAGTGGACAATAATGAATTATAATTAAACCTATTTCTAAAATATAAGACGATGAAGAAAGCAAAAAAAATAGTAGAAAGCGATTTTGTTGAAAAGAAAAGAATGTGAGTGAAGTTCTTTATCTAAAAAATGGGTTCAAATAAAAAATCGGTAAGAATAAATCTTTTTCATTCGTATCAGCCAATTTATCGTCTTCGTTTTCAGCTAAGTAAGAATTTGCCATCAAAACTTGTAAATCTCCATTAAATTCTTGGATATCTAAATGATATGGTGCTACCAGATCAGGCTGTCTGAAGATCTTGACCTATAATGCATTAAACATTGATGTTATTATTTTTTCCTTTCCCTTTGCAAAACTCAATCAAGTTCTGTAAAGTCAAAAACGAATACAACAATTTTCCTCTACAAATCAACTAAACTAAACAACATAAATAAATATTTGACGATATAAAAAATTTGAAGCATAAAAACCTTTTCCCAAATTACTGAATTCAGCATTAAATAATTCAAAAAGGGTTGATATGCCATAAAGCAACCAAAGCAAACAAAAATAATCATTGCAGAACTCGATATAAAACTTGTAGGAATTCAAATAAAAAAAAAATTGTTTGAACTCTCCAATCTTCATAATTCTCTGTTTCTGTTTATTTTCCGTTTAAATTATCTTCAATTTTAAAATGCTTCCATAAAAGGACAAAGCACAAACGACATTAAGATGCTGCAATAAAAATTAAATTAAAAAAAAATGTTTAATTTCCAGGAATTGTTGGCCTTGCAACAAGTGGTTCTTGCCGAGTATTCCGCATTTCCTTGCAGTGCTGCTGATTTGTATGCAAGAGTCGTGAAATCAGCTGCCATTTTGTCTACAGGAAGTTCAAGGTAATCTATCATTTCCCTCCATCCCCTTAGTGTGTATATATATATATATATATATATATATATATATATATATATATGTGTGTGTGTGTGTGTGTGTAGAGATGAAAAAGGAACAAACCAAGTCACATGTTCATCAACATTTCGTCTTTATTTCAAGACTTCTACGGGTTGATTAAATTGAAGAAAATAAAATACCGGTACAATATTTGAAAATATATTTGTGAAATGGATGTTTTTGTTCTATTTCAGAACAAAAAAGTCGTTGGCGTTAAAGTAGAACTGTTATAAGGGACATAACTACGTATCAAACCGGATACGAAACAGGATATAAAAGAGCTACCATTTTAAGGTAGGGCGTCTTGTCTTGTTTGCAGCCTTGCGTCCTACCAGTCTCGCGTCTTACATTCTACAAATGTACTCCGGTTAACCAAGCTTCCCATGGACGAGCGCTTAGCGCTCACACGCTAAGTTCCTTTTTCTTTATCTTCATTTACATTTATCTAACTTCAAAAGCAAGTAGCCATTTTGTATTTGTATTATTGCGAAGTACCAATAAACCTTTCTGCTACGCATTCCACTCAGCGTATTTTGTTATATTATTATATACTGTTGAACAGGATATAACAAGAACAAAGACATCCTTTACAAAGCAAGTATACTTTCAAATATTGTACTGGTATTTTATTGAAATTTATCATCCTGTGGAAGTCTTGAAATAATGATGAAACGTTAATGAACATATAACTTGGTTTGTTTCGTTTTCATCTCGTTTCCTTTATTCTCATCATTTATAAGGTCATTAGGTTGGTGCAAAAATAATGTAGTTTTTTATATATAAGTTGAATGGCAAAAAGCGACATTATTTTTGCACTAACCTAATATATATAAATGATGAGAATAAGGATAAAATGATGGAATACTATAACTCCATGGAATAAGGTTTTTCTTGTTTTATTTGTAGTCCTTGTCGAATAATTAAAATTTTGTATACCTTCCTTACAGGTTTATAAGTTATTTTTTTTTAAATTTGAATGTATTTTCAATAACAAGATTGACCCATCTTCAGTGGCTACACCCTTCCCCTACACTTCTTGACCACTGTTCTTAACCTAATTTCTTAAGACAAGTAGCCCCATTGCAGCCAGATGGCTGCATATTGTGAAAGAAAAGCGATTAAGTACAGCATATTTACACAACCAATATTTACGAAACTAAAGTTAGCAATTACTTATTTTTTCCGTCGGTTCTCCTGTAGGAGATGTCTCCTTGAACTACTTTTACAAAAAATATTGTATTTTCAACCAATATTAACAAAAAACAAAGTATGAGATACATGGGTAAAAGTATTATTTTATTTAATGACCGGTGGTCTAAACTGACCACCCTGGTGAAATCAGAGAAAGTCCCATTTTTTTTGTTGTTTTTTTTAATCAGACGGAGAAAATGGAAGTAATTTTTTTTTAAAGTAAACAAAAATATTGTGTATTTTTCAACCAATATTAATCAAAACCTTTTTACTTAACTTTCTTTTTTTTTTGGTTACAAATCAGAGAAAGTCCTTTTTTTTTGTTTTGTTAATCTGACGGAGAAAATGGAAGTAATTTTTTTTTTAAATAAAAAAAAATCTGATATTTTTCAGCCAATATTAATCGTTGACTGCTGCTGCTACTCCCACCGATTTAATGCCTCTCACCACCACATTGCCTAATGGATTCTGATGCTACTCCCACCAATTTAACTCCTATCACCACTACTACTTTGCAGTTCTTTACATTTATTTTACATTTCCATACACCAAACATGGATATAAATACCACTAAAACATCCGCTGAGTGATAAGCTTCATTTTGGTACCTAAATTGCCTGGGTGGGTTGCCTGTAGGCTGACTTAAACCACATCACACACAAACACACCCACAGACAGACAATACAGAAATTTATAATAGGATTACAAGCCTCATTTCACTCAAAGCAACCTAATGGACACAGTAAAGGCTGACATCCTTGCCTTTGACTTTGACTTGATAAACTGTGTTTATTCACAATTCCTCGACAATGGATTTAATCTCATTCTTTAACAGCTTTTGGATTATTTATCTCGACCACATAGGATTGAACTATCACCAATTTTGTTTGAAAATCTGAAAACAAATACTTCCATCGCTTCTGGATATCTACAAAAGAATGTATTACACTTTGAAACCATCCATTCCGGTTTGTCTTTTTTGCTCCTTCTTTTCTCCTCTTTCTTTATTCACCTTTACAAACATTCTACACACATTATTTTGCATTCTCTGACTATAACATAAAATCCTAAAACCAGCAAATTTTTAGCACTGCTATTTATATAATTTGCTAACTCCTATCTTTCTTCTGAAGAGAAGAATTTTGCATTCTTTGAAACTCCGCGGAATAAGGAGATATTAACCGTCTTTATTTATTGGAGTTATTTTGTTGAAAAATAAACTTTACATGTGAATTTTAGTTTACTGTTTTCATTTATGCTTCTTGTGTGTGTGTGTGTGTGTGTGTGTGTATAATATATATGTGTGTGTGAAAGTGTGTGTGTGTGTGTATATACATATATATATATATATGTGTGTGTGAAAGTGTCTGTCTGTCTCTGTGTGTCTGTGTACATTTCCCTATGTAATAACTCTGTCAATTTTCAGTCTACAGGCTCGAAATTTGATATACAGGGTACTGAGATTTGGAAAAATCTTTTTAGCCAGAAATTTGGCTGTTAAGGGGTCAAAATTCAACGATTTGACCTTTGAGAACTTTTCCAAACTCCTCCACCAATTCTGGGTCTAAACACTTGAAATTTTAGATATAGGTTCCTTGAACATGGATCTAACATAATAACTTGATTTGAGCCCAAAACAATAAATGTTAAGGGGTCATAATAGGGGTCAAAGTTAAAAAAATTGATCGTTTTTTTTTTTTTTTTTTTTTTTTTTTTTTGCTCAATATACACCTCCAAACACCCGGGCAACTATATATATATATATAGTTGGGTTATTTTTACCAATAATTGTGTAAACCCTATATATATTTGTATTCTGTTCCATATATCATATTTGTTATATTTTATACCGTTATTGTATTTCGTTTCATACCTTCAGTTCCCATATGAAATTAACATTATTTTTGAAAAAAAAAGCAATGCCAACTCCTTTTGACTGATGTCATGGATTCCAAATTGTAAATATGTCTTTTTCAAATATAGAAGAGCAGATGTGTGCTTCACTGCCTGCTGTGAATGGATTCCCTATGCATTTCCTTCTTAAAGAATAACCCTGTAAGAAGAAACACTGGTTGTGATGCGGCGAACACTTCTTTAGATCTTGATATATGCAGCAGTATTTGCATTTTCGAAGGAAAGAAATTTGAAATAATTTGTGAGCCTTTAAACTGACAGGCAAATGAAATAATTTTGAAAGACTTCAAACTATCAATTAAAAAAAATGAAGTATTGGATGTAATATTTTGGAAATGCTCATTTTAAATTTTTCATTAGATTTTTTTTATTGTTATTATTATTTTATTTTTTTAAATGACCTTTTGTAATTTGTAAACCGTTGAGTTTTTATGCTTCTATGCTACTTGAGTGGGGAAATAGGAAATATTCTGTAAATAACATCTTTTCATCTTGAACTTAAACATAACATTTCTTGACTTTATCCAACCCTCCTATCTTTATTTTTTCCGGATGGAACGATCGTTTATCCTCTGATCAAATGGGTTTAGTATTTTTGAAAATCCATGAGTTCAGTATTTTTCTTTATTATAATTCCTTGTTTGAATTTTTATTTTCATGATCGTTCCATCCGGCATGCTTTGAATCAAATTGTCACATCCACCATTTGAAAAGGGGAATTTTTTCCCAAAATATAATGGATATTGTCACAGACATAACAAGTAAGACATTTATACTTAATACAATTGAATAAATATATGTGTATATAGACATATATGTATGTACTTATTGATTTGTAAATCGCCACTTGTTTTCGTCTTCTCTCATCAACACTCATTCCATCTCATTCCTCGCATTGTGATAGCCTTCTAAATCTCTACTACATATATATATATATATATATATATATATATATATATATATATATATATATTCAAATTTATTGTAACAAGTGATGGATTTTTTTTATTAATGTTTATCCTCTAATCAAATGGGTTCAGTATTTTTGAAAATCCATGAGTTCAGTATTTTTCTTTATTATAATTCCTTGTTTAAATTTTTATTGATTAATAAATATTGTTGTTTAATTTTTATTTTTATGATCAAGTTTTCTTATTTCTTTAATTGCTCTCTCTAGTATATTGAACTTTTTATTATCTTGATAGGTTCTAATTATAATATGATATTTGTCTTTATTTTTGTAATAATATATATAACTATATATATGTGTATGTTAGGTATGTTTACATATTTCTATGTACAGAATTCACTCCTAAACTAGTCAACTGATCATTATAAATTTTGGAACACAGTTTCTAGGTGTAAATGATCCAAATGTGATCTATATTTACTTTAATTCAATGAAAAGGGGCTAAAAAAGGGGGTGGAAGCTCGTAGTGAAAATTCAGATCCCTTTGATATCTGTGAAATATCGGACAATATGTATTGGACATCAATTAATAAATATTTCCCAAATTTCAGTCCTTTAGGAGTATTTTAGAGGATTTTAGGGGCATAATATAGGCTCCATCCCTTATTTGGAACTTGAAATATTTCACATTTGCATTGAATTTTTTTCACAGTCATCAGACATCAATTAATCAAGATTCCCTGATCTTCAATTTCTTAAGACCTCTTAAGCAGAGCCATGTACGTCCAAAGATGGAATACTGTTGCCACATCTGGGCAGGAGCTGCTAGAAAGGACTTGTCCTGCCTTGATAGAGTTCAAAATAGACTTCGTAGCCTCGTAGGAGATGTCCTTTTCTCTTCGCTGCAATCTCTATCTCGCAGAAGAGATGTTGCGAGTTTGTCTCTGATGTATCGTTATTTTCATGGAAAGTGTTCGACTGAGCTTCAATCTATGGTCCCCCCTCGCCAAACTTTCACAAGAAACACTCGTCTAGCTATAAACACTATCAATAATTCCCCCCACTCTTTATCGGTGCCTAAACCTAAACGTAGATTCCATGAACAAAGCTTCTTTCTTAGAACTGCACGCCTGTGGAATTGTCTTCCGTTTTCCTGCTTTCCGGCTGACTACAATATGGTTGTGTTCAAGTCTAAAGTAAATAAGTTCTTGATGAGCCGTTCCATATAAGTTATCAAATTTACCAAATTTTCATTACTAATGATTACTATATTGTCCAATTTCTACTGTACACTCTTTAACCCTTATCCTTGAGTGGCCTCTGGGCCTTGATAATGTGGTGATGCCTATGTAAAAAAAAAAAAAAAATCTCCTCACTAACGTAATGTACTTGCAATAACCCTTATCCCTGAGTGGCTTCCGGGCCTTGATAAGTGGTGATCACTGTGTAAAAAAAAAAAAAAAAAAAAAAAAAAAGCTTAAATCTTAAATTTGACACTTTTTCTAGAATCAAAATTGTGTAATGGATTTTTATCGAAATTAGAATAGTGCTTCTAGTTCCCCAATCTTTTTATCTGTGCCTAAACCTAAACGTAGATTCCATGAACAAAGCTTCTTTCATAGAACTGCATGCCTGTGGAACTCTTTTCCATTTCCGACTACAATATGGCCGTCTTCAAGTCTAATGTAAACAAGTTCTTGATGAGCCGTTTCCCTTAAGTAATCCAATTTACCAAATTTACACTTCTAGCCATTACTATGGTATTGTCCTTTTGACTACCTTACACTCTTTAACCCTTATCTTCGAGTGGCCTCTGGGTCTTGATAAAATTTTACCTCTCCTGAGACAGGTATTTTTCTAGTGTATGTTGATTATTGGCTTGGCAAGGTCATAGAAGACAACCAAAGCAGCAAAACTAAAGCTGCCTGCCAGGACACTATATATATATATATATATACAAATGTAGGCAAATTTGGGCGTATTTTATTGGTTTGAAAATATAAGTTCTTTTTTACCAATTGTCATAAAATTTTCACCATAGAATAGCATTATAATCTTCAAAAAGCCTGCAAATCTTCATGTAGTTCCGTCCATAGAACCAAAGATGTGAGCATTTCAATATTCAATTTGGCTACCAGTATCAAATATCTGATATTTCCCCAAAACCTCTGGCCTTGATGGAGGGGAGACTAAAACTTTTGCTATGGTTTCAAATGATCTGAAATTACAGCAAGGGGAGACTTGATTCTAAATATTTCTCATATGTTATATCCTCCCTCTTTGGTTTTCATACATCAAGTAAAATTCATAGTGTATAAGGATTATTTGATATTGGAGATATTCATAATCGTATCCTATTTCCAAAAGAGGGGAGATATAACATATGAGAAATATTTGGAATCAAGTCTCCCCTTGCTGTTATTTCAGATCATTTGAGACCATAGCAGCAAGTTTTTGTCTCCCCTCCATCAAGACTAGGGATTTGAGGGAAATATATATATATATATATATATATATATATATATATATATTTATATATATATATATATATATATATATATATATATACTGACATATACATACATACATATATATATATATATATATGGACAGGCAATTTGAGCACTATAAAGGTGGTGGCGGGTGTCTATTTAAATAGTTATTCCGACGAGTTATTTACGGGCATCGATTCCATGGTCGAGTGGGAGAACTGCCGACTGTCAACACGACGGTTCTAGGTTCAATCCTTGGCTTGGGAAAGATGCTAGTCTAGTGGCACTGATGAGTTGTGATACAACGAAACAGGACTTTATGTTGATGACTAAGCAAACATTATTAAATACAACTGAGGTACTTTGCTTTATTATTTGTTTTTTATTATTATTTTTCAATTTTTCATGTAACTCCCATAATAGAAAGACTAAAACATACATTAGATACACAACAACAACATTGTCCTGCCGTATGTCACCAATACCATATATCAACATTTACAAAAATAGCATAACTGTGACCACATCCAACCTCAGACAAATCCTTGTAGAAAACACTAAAATTGTTTAGCATTAAATTAATTCTCAAAAGTTAAAAATTCAATTGATATAACCTGCAACCTTCCTCAGATGTACTTGTCGAACTAGAAATAATAAGGACCAGTGGATAAAAATGTTGTATAACATTCATGTGATGTGTGTGTTCGTGTTCTTCCTTTGAATTCGAAGATGACCATGACATCAGAGAGTAGAAGTATTGTTTTTGTGCTTCCGGAGATGACTTGTAAGGCCGATCCGGGCATGGAAGGCTCTCCCACAAGTTGGACAGTGGTGAGCAGATGTTGTGGGGACGGAGCTTGTTACTCTGGCTTTGCGGGTTGCACGCTTCTGTTCTGCTTTGAGGGTTCTTCTCTCTTCAGCTGTTTCAACTCCTTTGTTGATAAGGTGACACCAGTGAGGTCTGTCTGATGCAAGAGATTCCCAGGACTCGGTACTGATGTTGAAGTCTTTGAGGGAGACTTTGAGGTTGTCCTTAAAGCGTTTTCTTGGTGCTCCAACTGAATGCTTGCCTTTGCACAGCTCGCCATACAGGAGTTGTTTTGGGATTCTTTCATCTGGCATGCGGGAGACGTGACCTGCCCATCTCAGTTGGGTCTTTCGAATGGTAGTAGTTATGCTGGGAAGATTAGCATCTTTCAGGACCTCTGTATCAGGGATTTTGTCTTGCCATCTGATATGGAAGAGATTTCGGAGACATCTCATGTGGAAGTGGTTCAACGTTTATTTGTGCCTTCTGTAGGTAGTCCAGGTTTCTGAGCCATAGAGCAATGTGGTGAGGACAACTGCTCTGTAAACCTTCAGCTTGGTGTCAATGCTGATGCCTCTCCTTTCCCAGACTTTGCTTCTGAGTCTCCTGAATGCGCTGCTTGCCTTGATTCTGTTGTTGATTTCGAGATTGATTGTGGCTGTCTGAGATAGAGTGCTGTCCAGATAGGTGAAGGTCTCAACCGCTTGAAAGTTCTGTCCCTTGACTGAGATACTTGGCTCATGATACAGATTCTGGGAGCTGGTTGGAACATAATTCAATCTTCTTGGTGCTAATTGTGTGGCCGAAGTTGTCACAGGCTGTGGAGAATTTGTTCATCTGGTCTTGCATTTCTCACTCGTAGCTGACATTGAGTATTCAGCTAAAAGAAAGTCACTCAGCACTGTCACAGCCTGCAGTCTCCTTGGGTTAAACAGCTTTCCATTTGTTCTGAATTTAATGTTGATGCCTGCTGACTGGTCGCTGAAAGCGTCAAATAGAATTGCAGAAAACATCAAGCTGAACAGTGTAGGGGCAAGGACACAGCCCTGTTTAACTCCATTTGTTACTGGAAAAGCCTCCGAGGGTTCACCGTCATCAAGGACGCGCCCCATCATGCCTTCATGGAATTTACGAACTATTGTGATGAAAATACTTAGGCAATCAAATTTATTTTCCACAGACCATCCCGACTGACTGTGTCAAATGTCTTGGTCAAGTCGATAAAGGTTGTGCAAAGGTCTTGGTGCTGTTCGATGCTTGAAGCTGACAAGCGGCAAAGATCATGTCAGTGGTCCCCCGACCGGCATGGAAACCACATCGACTCTCCAGCAGGAGTCCCTGTTCCATGTGACCAAATAAGTGGTTGAGCAGGATGTGAGCCAAGATCTTTCCTGCTATGGACAGGAGAGAGATACCTTGGTGATTATCACAGGATTGGCGATTTCCTTTTCGCTTATAGATGTGAACGATTGTGGCATCTTTAAACTCTTGTGGTAGTTGTCCGTTCCTCCACATGATCTGATACAAGCAGGTCAGCTGCTCCCGCAAGGCTGCACCAACGGACTTGTAAACCTCAGCTGGGATGGCATCTTGACCTGAAGCTTTTCCACTGGTTGACTGCTGAATGGCTTTGCTGATCTCTTCGATTAATGGGGGGGGGTCGAGCTGTTGATTGATGGGGACTTGGGGGAGACGTTCAATTGCTTTATCATTGATGGGTCCAGGGCGATTGAGTACTTTGTTGAAATGGTCAGCCCATCTGTTGAGGATCTCCTTTTCCGTGAGTAGAGTTGATCCATCGGCACTGAGCAGAGGAGAGGATCAGGAAGACTGTGGTCCGTAAACTGCCTTTAGTACATCATAAAATTTCTTTATATCGTGTTTGTCTGCGTAGCCTTGGATTTCATCTGCCTTGGCACTGAGCCAGGAATCCTGCATTGAACGCAGCTTGAATTGGACTTTGTTGCGCATGTTAGAGAAGGCAGTTTTCTTCGTCACCCAAGCTGGGTTATTTTGATGTGCTTTTACCAGGCAGTGTTTTTCCTGCAACAAGATGTGGATCTCAGGATCATTCTCATCAAACAAGTCCTGGTGGTATTTGGTGGCAGGATCTAGAACGTCAAGAGCAGCAGAGTGAACAACATCTCTGAAGGATGTCCAGCTCTCTTCAATGCTGTTGTGATTGAGATTGAAGTTAGCAAGTTTACTATGTATGCTGCTCTGGAATTCCTCAGCTGTTTTAGGACATTGCAATTTGGCTGTATTGAGCCTCTTGGCTGTTTTTTTACCATGAGGCCTTCTCTTTGGTTGGATTAAGAAGTTGAATTTGGAGATGATAAGGCGGTGGTTGGTCCAACAATCAGTCTCACGTTCTGCCTGTCCTTGACTCTGGTAATGACATAGTCAATTTAATGCCAGTGCCGAGAGTGTGGATGCATCCATGTGGTTTTATTGCGATTTGGGAGGTGGAACATAGTGTTTTTGATGTTGAGATCATGTGATGCACAGGTTCTAAGGAGGAGGAGTCCGTTGCTATTGCATTTGCCTACTCCATGCTTTCCAATGATGTTGTGCCAGGCTTGATGATCTGTACCGACACGTGCATTGAAGTCGCCAAGAATTACAAGCTTCTCCGACTGAGGGACTGAGGAAATGAGAGAGTCCAGCTCTTCATAAAACTTGTCTTTGACCTCATCAGGGTTAGTCATCGTTGGGGCATAGGCGCTGACCAGCGTAATGCTGGTGTTGCGTCCAAGAGGTAACTGCATTTTCATTAGTCTGTCATTAATACCTTCAGGAATGCTTGCTAGTTTTGGTATGTGAGTTGTTCGATAGCAAAACCCACACCAGCTTCACGCCGCTCGTCAGCACTGTGCCCACACCAGAAAGTGTAGCCTCCACCAGTTTCGGTCAGTTGGCCTTTATTTGCAAAACGAGTCTCACTTAGGGCTGCAATGTCAATATTGTAGCAAGCAAACTCACGAGCTGTTCGTCTTTCAGGTCGATTTGCTTTTGCATTGTCGAGCAGGGTTCGGACATTCCATGATGCTAGAGTAAGAACCTTTGTTTTCTTTTTTCTTTTGTTTCGACCGTTTAAGAGGGATCCCCGCCAGCCGCAGTATGCTGGCCAGGGTTTGGTGAAGCAGGCTATTTTTAGGGCACCTTTTCTAGCCCTGTTCTCATTCTATGGAGGCGAGCAGAGTGATCCTAAAGAAGTCACTCAGGAGGCTGCCGGACCCACTATTGCCTCAGTCCAGTGAGGAATGACCACATGTCCTGAGTCGCCTATGTGTAGGTTCACAGCTACAGCTTCCAGTGTATCCACACCTACTGCTTCGCCATTTCCCTGTCGCCGCAGGACTTGAGGTTAACAAAAAGTTGATGTCATGACTTGCGCTTGACTTGGATTAAAGTGAGGGAGACTTGCACAGGATCAGCCTCACTCTCTCTTCCTGATGTGCCGGTTCCAGTGATGCAACGTCTCGCAATGACCTCATTAAACGAACACATGTCAATCAAACTTCTTTGACTTTATAACTTGTAAAGTCGAACAGAATGAAGGAAGAAAGCGACCACGTGTCTGCACATGTCGTCTTACCTGCTGGGAGGATCACAGGGAGGGCAGAAATTAAAAATGGCGGCTGTGGTTTTTGTAAGATTATTGAGCGATGACGTCACCCCTCACGTAACTGTTTTTCTGGCCGCCGATTGGCTGATGATGAACGCTTGGACAATAAAAGGAGTATGTTCAGAAGATCGACGACAGTGTGTATCAACTGCATCAGTATGATTAGAAGTTCGACATGTGTGTTAATCAACTGCTGTAGTTGTGAAACGAATTCAAGCTTTAGAAGTTCGACGTGTGTGTTAATCGACTGCCATAGTTGCAAAACTTAATTTAACATTCTTCTCAATTCATCTGCCTTCGTGGCCTAGAGGATTAAGTGGTTGGATTTGTTTTCCTTCCCGTTTTCACCTTCGTGTCAAGGGTTTGGGGTTCAATCCTGCCTTCCTACTAAAACTTTTTTTTTCTTTTAACGTTTTTTTTTTAACACACACACCTCCAAACACCTGGGCAACGCCGGCTACCCCACGATAGTCTATATATATAAAAGCGAAAATGTATGTATACATGTATGTATGTGTGTATGTTTGTGTGTCTGCTAAAAACTTTCGACAGACACAACAAAAATTCACAAACTCGATATCATATTGAAGCTCCATCCTTCGCTCCAAAAATACAGAAAAATTGGCCAAAAACGTTCATTTTTTCACCCCGAAATCGACAATTTCGACAGGGGGGGGTCAATAAAAACGGCCCTCTCGACCGGTTCTACGCATGCGTCAGATGACGTCATGACCTGACTTACTTTAAATAGTTGAAAAACTGAGCAAATTTCATGTACGTCGCGTTAGGTCAGTTGATTAGTGTGTTGGTTCATTATCTAAACATTTTGGGTTCGAATCGTGGTGTGAAATGTATTTTTTTTTTTTTTTTTTCGATTTTTTAAATTTAAATATTGAACCAATGTTATTTAAGGCATTTTTCACGTAACGTTCGTTTTTCTGTTTTTTTTTTTAACTTCGCTTATCAACCCCTGAGCACACACCCCAAAACACCTGGGTACCCACCGATTTTTTAAATTTTAATATCGAAACAGGCTTATATAAGCCATTTTGCACGTGTTTGTTTTTCTGTTTTCATCGTTCGTTTGCCTTACGTTAGTTTTTGTGGTTTTTTTTCGATTTTTTGTTACCCCCCACCCCCTCGCTTAATTAAGACGTTGTTTTCTTTTTTTACTTCGCTTATAACAAACAAACCTGGTCATTGATGTCGTCGTCATAACGCTTGACGACTTCCGGGCGCACACCTGTCAATTTGGCTCAGTAACTTATTCTGGCTGGCCGATTTTATTTTCAAACTTCGCCTCAGGGCTTCAGGTTCGATCTTACCCTCCCCCTCCCCGGTTTCTTTTTTATTTAGCACCACACACATCTACAAACACCCGGGCAACGCCGGGTATCCCCGCTAGTCTATAATATAAATCTCACGTGTTTGTTTAAATGTATGTATGTATGTATGTTTGTATGTCTCGCAAAAACTTTTGACAGATGCGATGGATTTTCACGAGATCAATATAATTTTGAAGCTCAACCCTTTAGATAACAAATATAAAAAAATTGGCCAAAAACATTAATTCCTTCACCCTCAACTGGGCACATTTTTACAGAGAAAGGGCTGTTTTTTTGCCGATATTTTTGAAAATCATTGCCTCTTTTCGATTGTCTAGCCTTAATTTAAACCTACATCACTTCTGGTTTGGCGATGGGCGCAACAACTAACACATCACATATTTCTTTTTTACTTTCTTTTCCTCTTTCACGGTACGGGTTTGAGCCTACTTGCCTACTAACACTTTTATTTTATTTTTGCACTTTTTTTTTGCGCAACCAACACCCTTATACACACCTCCACTTTCTTTTCTGCCTTCGCATCACGGGTTCGAGCCTGCCTGCCTACTACCACTTTTTTTTTTTTGCTCAACACACACCTCCAAACATCTGAGCAAGTCCGGGCACCTAGTCATAAATAAAGCTTTCCATTTGAAATTCTGTTCAGATTCCAGAGTTCAAAGTCAGAGACTGAAATGTGAAAATGACACTCCAGATGAAAAAAGTAGTAAAAAAAATCCAAATAATACAAATAGGTGATCTCCATGTAAAGAATTCAGGAATAGAAATGCTTTGATTCTTCTTATTTTGTTTTTAAATTGCAGACTTGACCAATGGCTTGATGGTGGACTTTATACTGGTGAAATGACTGAACTTGTTGGACACAGTGCCGTAGGAAAAACGCAGGTAATATTTTATTTTCTGTTTTGAGAACAAGGGGTAAAGATGTTCCCTTAATCCTTTTCAAGAGACTCATACTTTCTTTGAGTAGGATTCAAGGATGCAAATTTTTAACAGAATTCCCTATTATTTTAATTTAATCTTTTTAATATAATTTTTTTTTTACATGGGAGTCAATACTTATCAAGGACCAAAGGCAACTCGAGGATAAGGATGAATGAGTGCCAGTGTAACAGAATGTGAACGCATGTATGACAGCAGCAGCTAATATATGCAAATGACCGAGCTGTGTGCAAGGTGACGTCATAACAAGGAAGAAGGAAAGAAAATGATTATAAAAAAAAGAAAAACGTGGCTCGAGAAAGACAGAAATAGACATGCAGAGCAACAGGGAAAGACATATCTTAAACGTGGCTGGAAAAAGAGTACCATGTGTTGAACATGGAAGAGTTTTGTTACGCACGTTAGAGTACGAGAAGACTTTAGAACAAGAGACAAGTACCCGTAAATAAATGTCTGCTGTTTCAATGGAAAAAATAGTGAGTCGAATTCTTTGCTTGTCTTTGTTTCATTGCAACTATCTTTATACAATTTGTGGATCCTGAGTGTTCATATATAATTACAAGATTGTTGATGAGACAGCACCGTGATGATTGGTAATGGTAGAAATTGGGTTGAATTTGATTATTTTAGAGGATGACTCAATAAGAAATTGTTTACATTAGACAGGAAAACGCCCATGTTGTAGTCAGTGGGAAAGCAGCCCCATGGTATAGAGTTCCACAGATAGGCAGTTCTAGGAATTAAACTTTGTTCATGGAATTTGTGCTTTGTTCTTTTTTTTTTTTTTTTTTAACACGGTGGTCACCACTTATCAAGGACCGGAAGCCACTCAGGGATAAGGGTTATTGCAAGTACAGTATGTTAGTGTGGAGATTTGATGAAGTGTTTACTTAAGGGGGCGGTTCATTAGGAATTTGTTAACGTTGGACTAGGCACAGATAGAGAGTAGGAAAATTTTTGACAGTGGTTGTAGAAAATGAGTGTTGTGAATGTTTCATATTTTTGGTCATTTTGGCTTGATTAATATATTGCAGAATGGAAGACTTACATTAAATCTGTTAGCAAGGTTGCTAGAAAAATGGTTGCATCATTTTACTGCTCCAGAAGGTATCTAACTCCCAACGCAATCCTCTACCTGTATGAGAACCACCTACATCTTGAAATGAAATACTGTTGCTATATTTGGGCAGGAGCTGCACCCTATCCTGCCTTGACCAAAAACTTGCCAAAACCTGTTTCGAAACTTAGTAGGTAATGCCATCTTTTCATCCTGCTAACCTCTTTCCTTTGCATTGTGATCCAGTCTCTGCTCTATTGTTATTTTCATGCCAAGTGTTCGTCTGAGCTTCAATCTATGGTTTTCCCTTGTCAAACTTTCACAAAAGCACTCATCTAGCTACAACAACTATCAACAGTTTTTCCCCCATTCTCTATCTGTGCCTAAATTTAAATGCAAATTCCATGAACAGAGTTTCTTTCCTAGAGCTGTCCGCTTGTTGAATTCTGTTCCACTGACCTGCTTTCCAGCTGACTACAATATGATCATCTTCAAGTCCAATGTAAACAAGTTCTTGTTAAGCTAACCCCCCCCTAAATAATCTATTTCTTCCTATTTCCACCATTAACTATTAATATGCTGTTGTCTTAGTGACTACTGTGTACTCGTTAACGCTTATCCTCAAGTGGCTTTCAGGCCTTGATAAGTGGTAACTACCAAGTAAACAAAAAGCTGAGTACATTATTGTACAGCCAATAACACTGTACAACAAAAACAAATGAAATTGCAAAGTTTGATTTGTCAGTTTAAATACAATTTGAGGCAACATGAATTGGAAAAGCTGCCACAAAGAAAATGGGCTCCCGTTACTGTGCTAGAAATTTATGCCCGAGAGTATCCTTTATCTCTACAAAGGAAGGTGACAGTGGTCTAGTGGCTAATGACATGGACTGACGATCTGGGTGTCCCAAGTTCGAATCCAGTTTGTACCACAAAAATCACTTTCATTTAGGATGTTGGCAACCTTCACGTTGCTCCTCCTGTAACTCTTGGTGCCTTTCTAGAAAGAATTCTGACTAGAAAAATATTGGGGAAACCAATGCCAACAACAGAATCTTCGGATTCATATGATGATGATGATGATGATTTCTACAAAGCTACCATTCATCCAAGCATGGAGTATCGTTGCCACGTCTGGGCTAGTGCATTTACTACTAGTCTCTTAAACAGGGTCTAAAAAGTAGTCTCCCACCTAATATCTTCCACATTATCAACCAAGTTCCAGTCCTGGTCCCATCACTGCAAAGTTGTCTGTGAATGTGCTCTGATGAACTTGAAGCAGTTGTGCCCCTTGACGTAAATACCTCCAACTCGCACAACAAACAAAATCCCACCCCTTCATTTTTGAAGTTCGTAGATGATGGAAAGCCTTCTACTCGAATAGTTTCTTTCCTTAAACTGTTAGACTTTGGAATTCGTTCCCAGTTTCCTGCTTCTCTGACTGTATTGACATGCAGAAATTTAAATGTAATGTGAACAGACATCTTGCTGCTCAACTCCCTACATAGTGTCGCTGTAGATATAGTCTCAAATAATAATATGCTTTACCTTGAATGAATAAGAGAAAGAAAGAAATTTAGACTTTGTAAATCTTTCTTTATTTGTTAAATTAGATTAGATGAAATATTCAATAATTTATAAATCTTATTTAAAAATTAAATCAAATGGTGATTTTTTTTTTTGGTTTGTTTTTACTCACATTGTTCCCTAACAAAGCATATCGCCATTTGGACATAAGTGGCTACTATTTGGGACGATGCCTAGGAAAAATAAACAAGATGTTGATTTACATTACATTTACACTTCTGCATATCAGTAGAATCAGGGAAGCAGGTAGCTGGAAGGGAATTACAAAGTCCAGTTGTTTGAGGTAAGAAGCTACTAGAGTAGAAAGTTTTCTAGCATTTAGGAACTTCAACAGTGAAGGGGTGTGATTTTGTTGCTAAGCAGGTTTGTTGGGAATGTGTATGTCAAGACGACACAAGTGCAACGAGTTCATCAGAGTATATTCCATTAAAATAATTGTAAAACAGGCAGAGAGATGCAACATTGTGGCAATGGGTCAGGGGTTTTGTTTGGAAAATGCTTACCATCACCAAAGAGGTTATGTTTTTGGTCAAGTTTTTTACTAGATTTGTTTGTGTCCAGCTAAGTATACATAGCACTTGACCAATTGTCACTAAACTTCGTCAAAATATCAGTTTCAATAAAACTGATTTCATTTTTGGACATCTAGTTGAAAGGTCAAGCCATTGAAAGGTAAAATTCACATTTTTCGTGATAATTCAGTTTTGCTTATTCTATTGTCTCACTAGGGCAGGTCGATTTTGAAACCGCGGTGAGGCAATGGTGATGATAGTTGAGGTTTGGCATAGAAAAGACCTACACAAAATATTTTTCTCCAAATCGTTATCTTTGCTTGAGGAAATGACTTTAAAAGTTGAAAAATTGAAGCGATTAAAAGTTTTTCGGTGAATTTTTAAGAATGTCCCGTCATCAAAACAATCCGTAATGTTAAGAAAATGGAATCATCATTTAGAATATATTTTAAACTACATTTTTAAATAAAATGAGTGAGGATAATGAATTAATAAAATAAATATTAAGTGTAAAGGCAAAATTATGTTTTTTAAATAATAACGACCAAATTTCACTTTTTCATTTCAGAAACTTTTTTTGAGTAGAAACATTTTAGATTTCACCATCACAAAACACGCTCGTTATTGATATTGAAAATTAACGTTTGTTTATTATTTAATTTGAAAACATTACGATTTAGGCTTAATTATTTCGAAAAGAAAAACGAAAAAGACTTGTTTAAAATATATATTATTATATTTCTAGTATCTGCAGTGAATCTAAATATATTTATTTTATCTTTTTTAATTTGTTTTTCTATTAGGTTGGTGCAAAAATAATGGCATTTTTGACATTTAAACGAATGTAGAAAGCATTATTTTTGCACCAACCTAATATTTCACATCAAATTCTATTTGAAATTTTTATTAAAATATGGTAATACTCCAGTTTTATATTAAGACAACAAAAAATTAGTTCATACAATTTTATTCTACACATTCTTTACGAAACATAAGCACGTAAATCAGGTACAAAGAGATCTTAATTTTTATAAGATTGTCGTCAGGCTGTATGACATGAAAACTGATGGCAGTTTCAAAATAGATTTATTACTGTCCACCATGCAAACTTTTATACAGTGTCTGGTTGAACGTCTCTTTCAATATAATTTGGATTCTTCAGACTACTGTTTTCATCTTGAGTATTATTTTCAAATCTTTCAGCCGATACAACCTCTTCAGGTATATTTTGTCAAACTCGATAATCTTTCTGTTGAATCTGCATGGAATTTCGAACAGGAACTTTTGTTTAATCCATGGTAGTAGCATGTTCTTCTGTTGGAGTTTCTAATGCTATTTGTTGGCAATATTTCACCGCCATAATGGTTTCGCCTGCATTCAAAAAACTGTAATGAAGCAGACCACTAAACAGTCAGTATGACTTTGTTTTGGTGCAACTCTAGCTTCGGGAAGTGTCGTGGAACTTCGTTGGCGTCTTACCACTGAGCTGACATCACTAGTTGTCATAAATAACCCACTTTTCATTGCAAGTCACAATCTGGTTGAGAAACGGTCATTCTTATTGCATAAAAAAGGGAAGACGATACTTCATAATGCTATTCCTTTTGGTTGTTGTTCAATTCGTGAGGAATCTATTTATCACGTTTGTTGTCTTCCCAATTTCTCTCAAGTGGTTGGAAATCATTGTATATGTTACGTCTAATTCAGAAGCAAGTTCTCAAACAGTTGTGTATGAATTGGCTTTGATTAAGTTTCTTAATTAATTTTTATCAATATCCGATAGCTAACCACTATGCTCATCATCTTCAAGACTTGTTGCGGCCACAAAATTTCTTAAACCATCATTGTGTGCTGTGCGTTCAGTAGTAGTTCCTGGGTAAAACGCTTTGTTGATATTATGAGCTGTTTCAGCAGCTTTTCGGCCTAGCTTGAAAATTGTGTGAATTAGCTTTTTTTCATCTTGTATTCAACGTTCTGAAAAGATGACATAATTGTTTTAAAACGATTGTAATTTAAATGATTACATAGAGCAAAAACGCTCTTTAAAATTATCTGTAAAGTAAAGCTATTATAACGAAAATTTATTTGAAAATACATCATTTGAAATAAAAATTAAAAATTCCACAAGAATTTTCTTGTCAATCTAATAGTATAAATCGTGGGAGATTAAAGAAGGTCGATTACATCAGCTGAAACATTGTGATAAAATAAGAGCAGTAGTCTAAATTATCCTCATCTCTAAAATTCAGAAACTTTCAGCCTCTTTCAGTATTTAAATAAAATATCTCTTTCAACAGTGAGGATTAGTTTTGTGTTTGTTAAAAGACAAGGAAATACAATAGGTGTTCAAAAAGTAAAAGCCTCCTATTTTTTTAACTTGAAAAGTTTAAGTACTACGAAGACTGGAGTGGTACCCTTAAAACGAATGACCTTTTTGTGCCCCAGAATTTATTATTCTACATAGTCACCATCATTCTCAATGCACTTAAAATTTTTAACAAAGTATTTTCAAATTGAAGATCAAAATAAGAGAACAATTAAATTCCAATCAAGGAATGTGGGACGATGTAAATGTAAAAACAAAGTCAAAACAAAGACAATCAAACAGAGAGAAGCAGTGACACACTATTGCCGTCGTTCATATGGACCAAGCCACAAATCTTTTTAACTAATCAGATTCACTGAACTGAATCATTGAACTGATGAGACTGCTTCCCAAAGGAAGACAATGGAAGATACATATGGGCATGCATGCATATAACAATAGAAATAGATAAAACATTAAAAAAACTACAATGGTCACCAGTTAGTAAGTGCTAACTAAAACATAAACAGAGTTTTGTAAATTAAAAATAGAGAAAAACAAAAATTTATAACAGAACATTTTTTATTTTAATAAGAATATAAAAGTTATTTATGGCACAATCACGTAGACACGCTGGTTCTCACCAGATCACCAAAGTTAAGCAATGTTGAGCCTGGCCAGTACTAGATGGTTGACCATTTGGGAAGGCAAGGTGCTGTATGTACTGCGAGGTAAAAATACCAGGTTGAGAAACTGGTGTGGTCTATTCTTTTCTCAAGGGTAGATAGGACTCTCTTAAGCCATGGTAAGCAGCCCATCTAGTGATGGCATCATGATAAAAAATACCCTTGATAGCCTTGGCGAAGCATCAAGTATTTCTGGACATTAGAAAAAACATGAAAGATACGACAGAATTTGTTCACATTTCACCTACATTTTTTTAAAAAGTTATTTTCTATTAGTGTTCATGTATGCAAATTTAAAGAAAATTGTGGTGACAGATGTGTATGTTAATATGTTTATAATGTGAATAATGTTAATATGTTTATTATGTGAATAATGTGCGAACATAAGTAATAGGCAGTGTGGTACTGTGTATGTGTGTTGGTTTACCTTGTTCTTGTGTGTGTGTGTGTGTGTGTGTGTGTGTGTGTGTGTGTAACTGAGTAGCAATTCATTTCTATTTGTCTGATTTTTGCTAATGTGTTAGAATGTGTATGTGAGATGAAAAGGCTTGCACGTAAGTCATCGAAGTGTTCCTGTTCACCTTCCCCAGTTAAAGTGCATGGGAAGAGGCTGAACATATGTTTTTCGTGTCCTTCGGTGCAGCCGGCTTGAGAATTCTGTAGAAAATCTAAGGTCACTGTTCTTATATTCTTGGCTAATTTGACACAAAATTATTACTTTTTTGGTTTAAAACGATTTTCATTGGTTGAAAATAGAGGAGAGTAAAACCAAATGAAGTGAAGAGAGAAAGAGGATGGCTATTTGAGCTATTTGCTTTTTAGAATTCAAATCACATCTTGATTCAGTCATCAACGCTCTGTTCCCATCTGGCACCAATTGAAATGAACGGATCTCATCTTGGGGAGGTTCCCTGTTTTGACAAACTGTTATATCCTTACTTTAAATAAGAATACAGCAAGAAACACAGGGTTATGGGTGAAAGACAAAGGGGTTTATTTACAAGAGAATAAATAAAATAATAAGAGTTATTCGACCTCTTTTCTTATTCTCGTCCTGTCTTTTTTCTTTTTCTCTCAGTCACGTGCGAGGGTCAATATATCCATAGTTCATTTCATCTATGAAGGGATCTTAGGTTATTCCATTACATCACCTTCCTCCCAAGCTAAATTCTTCCATAGAATTTTGCTTCTACCATTTTTCCCTTTTTAGACTTTGTCCAAAAAATTTGGTCCTTTTCCTTTCACTTCTCCTCACCATTTGTGTTTGCCGATTTTTTACTTTTGGAGAGTGTATGGATTTCTGAGTTAGTGGTACTTCCTTGTTTGGAGGTTGTATATGGAAAGTCTCATACAGCACTTCCATTGGTAACTCTTGGTTTCTGATTGTTTCTATGTATCGGGGCCTCAGTATGTTTTTTGTTGTAAAAAGTCTGGCCTTTTATAATGTAAACCGTTCTCCCAATTCTTCTTGAGATTATGCCTGCTCCTCAAAAACTCTTCTCTACCTGATAATTTTTGAAGAAAACTTTATCCCCGTCATTGTAAGTCTTACATTATCCTTGATACTTTTTTTTTTACTTTTTCTCTTGGGATTAACCAGTCGAACACCGAACGTAACTTCCTGGCAAACATAATTTCAGCTCGGGATAATTTAGCATTTGGATTTGGTGTTATCCTATATATTGCTAAGAATTTTTTAATACTTTTTTTCTTCCGTGTCAATGTTATTATTTTTTTTTAAAGCTCGTTTAAAAGTATTGACAAATCTTTCCACTTGTCCGTTTGATGGAGAGTTAAAAGTTGGTGTTATAATGTGTTCAATGGCCAGTGCCTCACAGTAGTGCTTGAATTCTTGATTTGTGAACATAGTGCCATTATCACTAATAATTGTTTTCGGAACTCCGAACCGACTAAATACCTCGTCCAGCACTTTTATTGTGTTTTGGTGCTGTAGGGTGTTTTTATTTAAAAATTTCTGTCCATTTTGACATACTATCTATGATTACTAGGTAATAATATCCCTTCAGAGGTCCTGTGTAATCGATATGGATGCGTGTCCAGGGTACATCTGTTTTAGGCCAAGGTTGCGTCTGTATGGGGGGGGGGGGAGATCTTGCGGCTAGTTGGCAACCGTTACATAATTTCACCATTTTCTCAATGTCCTGATCGATTCCAGGCCAGTATGTGAATCCTCTCATTAGGACCTTCATTCTGGAGATTCCAGGATGTCCCATGTGAAATTCCTTTAGGATTTTCTTTTGTAATACTTGCGGTATTACCATTCTGTCTGCATACATAAGAGTTTCATCACACATAGAAAATGGAAACATTTTTAATCCTTTTCTATTCTTTTCGTCTTGTCCCACTTGTTGTTTTATCTTATTAATATATTTATCTGTTTTCGCTGCTTTCTTTATTTCCTCAAGTGTAACAGGAAGTTCCCTAACAGTATTTATTAATATATCTGTTAGTTCATTTTCTTCTTTTAGTGCTGCTATAACAGTTTCTTCAAATTCAGTTCTACTGGGGATCAATCTCGACAAACCATCTTTTTCGAACTAAAAATCGATAGTAATGGTTTATGGTCCGTTTCCAAAACAAAAGATGAAACTTTCTCATGGCATACACAATTGCCAGACCCTCTTTTTCGATCTGACTGTTCTTTTTTTCAGCAGATAATAAAACCCTCAAGGCGTGAGAAATTGGTTTAGTAGATCATCTCCCATTCTGTGTAGAAGCACTGATCCTAAACCGTATTTGCTCGCATCTGCCGCTACACTTAAATCTTTTTTCGGATCGTAATGTACTAATGCTAGATCCGATAACAAACATCTTTTAATTTTTTGGAATGCTTCCTCACATTATTTTGTCTAGAGCCATTTTTTTTATTCTTCTTCAATAATTCATTTAATGGTGCTCTTAGTTCGTGCATATTTGGGATATAAGAATTATAGTAGTTTGCTAGACCCAAGAAATCTATTTGCCATATGATTAGGAATCCCTTTTTTCAAACCAAAAATCGATAGTAATGCTTTATGGTCCGTTTCCAAAACAAAAGAAGAAACTTTCTCACGGCATACACATACTTTGTCTGGTCTAGGCATGTCTCTAATTGCTTCTGTCCTATTTGGGTTAGGTCTTCTACCTTTCCAATCAATTATTTGTCCCAAATATTCAATCTTGTCCATACCAAAATTACATTTTTTGAGAGCCACTTTAAATCCGTAGTCTTCTATTTTCTCGAATACCTTCCGAATATGGTTTTTATGTTCTTCAGCATTTTTGCTTCTTATCAAAATATCGTCTAAATAAGCCATTGCAAAATCCAAGCCTGCTAGCGTGGCATCCATAATTTGTTGAAATAAATTTGGCGCTACTTTCAACCCAAACGGCAATCGTTTTAGGGAAAATAATCCTTTATGAGTATTCATTGTCAGGTATTTAGAACAATCTTCGTGGACTTTGACCGGCAAATATGCTCCTGAGAAGTCAATTTTTGTGAAAATTTTTCCTCCATTTCACTTAGAAAATATTTCCTCAAGGGTACGTAGTGGATAGTTATGATCCTGTAAGGAATCATTAAGTCCCGTCTAAAAATCTCCACATACCCTGATTTTTTCTTTTTCTTTTTCACATAAACTGTGGGTGATGCCCATTCAGAGCAGTCCACTTTTTTATTACTCTGATTTCTTTGAGTCTATTTAATTCTTTCTCGATTGTTTCTAATGCCGAATATGGAACCTTCCTTTTGGGTTTAAACACCGGTTTTGCTTCATCTTTTAGTTCAAATTTCACTTCCGTTTTAGTGCAGCAACCCAGACCTTCAGAAAATACATTTTTAAAATCCTTCTTTAAATCCCTAACAAATCTTCCTGGCAGTTTGGGGCTTTCATATCCTGTCACATTTACTCTTTTGCAAAATGAGTTCATTGGTTTCTCCCATAAATTGAAAAGTATCATCAAATCTATACTGAATAGATTAGAATTTTCTCCGGATATCACATACATTTTAGTTTTTACAGTATTTTCATTCAGGGTCACATTAGTATAAAATTCACCTTTAAATTTTAATCTATTTCCAGACATTCCTCTGGCAATTTTCTTTGTGTTTTGCAGCTTTGGCGAACCAATTTTCTTCCATGTTGTTTCATCAATTAAGGATATGTCACGTCCAGTATCCAAAAGACCGCTTACTTTCTGGCCATTAATTCTAACTTCAATATATTTCCTTTTTTTACCATACATGGACTCTTTTTTAGAATCAATGGTGTTTATTTCAGGCTTACAGTATTTCTCCTTTTTGCATACTGTTGACTTATGTCCTTTACGCCCGCACTTATAGCATATTTTGCTTTTAAAGTAGCACTCTTTTGTGAAGTGATTCTTTCCTCCACACGTCTTACAGTATTTTTTTATATAGTGGTTACCTTGCTTTACCCTTTGTATTTTGTCAACATTTTTCTCTTCGATACTAGTATCATCCTATTTTAAATTCAACAGTTTCTGGCATTCCTCAGTAACTTTCTGTAAAGTTATTTCTATGTCTTGGTTCATAATGGATAATATCCTATAATGAATCTCTTTATCCTTCGAGGATGTTAACCCTTGCACAAATATCAAGCATTTAAACATGTTCTTCTTTAGGTCTTTCAACTTAAATAACTCTCATTGGGCATTTACTCTCCCAGCATAGGCGATAAAGTCTTCATCATCTTGTTTCAAAATATTTAAACACATATAACGAGTATAAAATAAGCTATCCCGTTCCTCGAATTTGTTCGATAAAATTTCTATAGTCTGGTTAAAAGAAATATCTTTGGGTTTCCTTGGGAGCATAAAATTGGCATACTTGGCATTTCCATGGGAACCCAGTTTTTACAACAGTAAAATAATTTTTCTTCATCCGACCAGGCCTGACATCGTTTTGAAATATATTTTTGTATCTACGATAATATGCTGGAAACATTAAACCATTAGTTGGTTCATATAAAAATTCTGTCAGCGAATTTGCAATTCCTTCTGGAGTGAACCGACAATCCTTTTTTTCTTCTTGTTTCATTTTTTTGTAAACTCAGCTAATTGTACCATGTTGAAGAATTTTTGTTTTCAACACAGTAATAAAACAAAAGGTTAAGAGTACCTGCACAAAACATTAAATAAACTCACTGAATAGTTTTTTTTAAACCACAAAAATAACAAAAAAACATTCTTTTGTAGACAAAGTTTTTGCAACACACGAAATTGACACTGAACCAACAGCATGCAAGTGTTCTTTTCTGCTGTATTTTTTTTCTTCTTATGAAACAAAAGAAATTTGAAATGGACAACTTTCAAAAATTGTTCTTTTCAATGTTTCATAAAATGTCAATTTTTCTTTTTTTTTTTTTCCTGTAGGACCGTAACAGACTGAATTAAAAAAATATATATATAACTTTTTGTGTGTGTCTTAGCTTTTTTTTTTTTTTTTTTTCAGTAGTTGAATTTTTCTGTGCAGTATTTTTTCTCTTTGTTTTCCAGTGTTTTTTGCTTAAAGTTTCCTTTTTGTGAATTCAAATCCTGTCGTCATTTATTATATCCTTACTTTAAATAAGAATACAGCAAGAAACACGGGGTTATGGGTTAAAGACAAAGGGGTTTATTTACAAGAGAATGCATGTGAAATAAGATTTACTCAATCTCTTTTCTTATTCTCTTCCTGTCTTTTTTTCCTTCTGCCTCAGTCACGTGAGAGGGTTAATATATCCATAGTTCATTTCATCTATGAAGGGATGTTAGGTTATTCCATTACATCACAAACTTCTGGGCTTGATCTTTACTCCTGATCTGAAATGGAATACATACATCAAATCTGTTGCCAATGTTGCTGGAAAAATGGTGGGATCCTTCTACCGCTCTAGTAGATATCTCACTGCTGATACAATTTTCTATCTGTATAAAAGCCAAGTACGTTCAAGGATGGAGTACTGTTGCGACATCTGGGCAGGAGCTGCTAGAAGACCTTATCCTGCCTTGACAGAGTTCAAAATAAACTTTGTAGCTTAGTGAGGAATGCCCTTTTCTCTTCCCTGCAGCATCTTTCCCACAGAAGAGATGTTGCGAGCCTGTCTCTGCTTTATTGTTATTTCCATGGCAAGTGCTCATCTGAGCTCCAATATATGGTCTCCCTTTGCCAAACTTTCACGAAAAACACTCGTCTAGCTGAAACCACTATCAATAATTACCACCACTCTTTATCTGTGCCTAAACCAAAATGTAGATTCCATGAAAAAAGCTTCTTTCTATGAGCTGCACACCCGTGAAACTCTCTTCTGTTTGCCTGTTTTCCATTTGACTACAATTTGGTTGACTTCAAGTCCAATGTAAACAAATTCCTGATGAACCGTTCCGTTAAGTAATCCAATTTACGAAATTTCCACTACTTACTATGATATTATCCTCTTGACTACAGTACACTCAATAACCCTTATCCTCGAATGGCTTATAAGCCTTGATAAGTGATGACCCCTATGTTAAAAAAAAATGCAAATGCTTTTTTTATAGTTTCTAAAACATGATTTTATTACTTTTTATTTTTTTAGGTGTAATCTATACATATGTGTAATTAGTTAATAATTATTTTGAAGGTGGGTTTATCTTTTGTAGATGTAAATTATATATGGATATTGTGGTTAATAAATATATTTTTCTGTAAAATTATACATATCTTTCTTCTGATATATGTTATAATCTTTATATATGTTTTTCTTGCATTTTCAGTTTTGTCATTCTACAGCATTGGCAGTTGCCAAGGAAACCAAAATGAATGTTTTGTACATTGATACGTCAGCTTCGTTCAGCGTTGACCGTTTGTTGGACATCTTGGAATCAGATGTGGAAGTAAGTTCTTTGATTATTTGCTGATGCCCTTCCATTATTTTTTGTGTCAGCATCATTATTTCAACATCATCATTTCAGAAGAATTTACAACTTTAAGAAAAAAATTATTAGAAAATAATTTCGGTTCTTTACCCTTTGTCTTAACCATAAGAAATATATCCATCATTTGTACAGATAGACGATTGCGTTAGGCATCAAGTACTTCCAACAACCTGAGCAACAGATTGATGTAAGTCTTCTAGGTCTAGGGTGAAAGTCAGTCTTAGGAGTCAAACAAGGGATTTCCTCAAAAATAGAGTGATTCATTTTGACTGTTTATCAACATCGTTTGTCATAGTTTATGCCATACACATTTGGAATAAATATTTTTTTACAAATACCATATATTTGTCAAATTTCTACTTTGAGAAAGGCATTTGTTTAGTAAATTTTAATTGTGCGTTGTCTGTTGACTGATGTCATAAAAAATCATCACACAAAATTACATTTTCAAATTTCCCCAAACAAGTTGCTTCAACTTTCTATTTATTTTTTAGAATTTGTTGTCAGTCTACCTCTTCATTATGCTATCATTATATAATGAAAATTCACAATGTTTGTTATCCTTAATAGTCAAATATTATATATTTTTTTAATTAAAAATTTCTTTCATTTCCGTCTAAAATTTACTAAAAGTTAGAAGTAAGGCTTATATACATGAAACACAGCATAATAGTTTGTGTTCAATAATGAGCCAGGAGACTGGAGTTCAATCCTTGGCCAAGTTATACCAAAAACTCAAAAAATGGTTCTTGATGCCATTTTGAATCACGGATAAATGGAGTAACCTTGGAAAAAGGGTGTAATGCCCCCACTTATGTCTTATCTCTATTTCTAGTATTATATAAAAGTCTTTGTGTGTGTGTGAGTTCCTTCCTTATACGTTCCGAAATGGTTGAACCTATTTTTTGAGAATTTCACACAAAGCTAATGTATATGTCTGGCAGTGTTCTTAGATATGTTTTGTACAGAAATTCATCTAAAAAAAAAAAAATTCGATCTCAAAAATAGTCCTTCTTCTCATACATAAAAAAAGAAGAATTTTTACAAGGGAATATTTTACATTACACTGGCCAAGGGAAATAATAAAATCTCAGCAAATCATTTCTTCAGATTTATTGTTATCTGGAGATATAGCTCAGTGGTAGAGCATTCAACTACAAATTGAATGATCCCCTGTTTAAGCTAAGGTCTACCTCACCATTTTATTTTAATTTTATTATAATTTTTTCTTATTAATGAGTTCAATTCATGATAAAAGAAGATGTACCATTTAAAATTGCTGCAAATCATTTCTTCATTTGTATAGTTTAAAACTAAACATTAATCAGAAGTGAGTTTTCCAGGGCATTCATCATCAACCCCAAATATCAACTGACGTGATATTGTAAATAAACACAGAGAAAAGTTGATAAACGACATTATCATTATTATCTTTTATTTTTTATTTTTTTTACTTTTTTGCGAATCAGTCCACCAGGCAAATTATTCCCCGTAATATATAATATTAAATAGAGGATTGATTCTATAATAGCACATACACAATCTGCATAAGTTAAAATATTATGTTTAAGTATATCGTATGACCGGGCAACACCGAGCATCCAGCTAGTAGGTAATAAATAAGGAACATCTGAGTTGCCCTCAACTAGTGTTCATCACATTTTTTATATGAATGCCCTGAAAAAGTCATTTCTGATTAATGTTTAGTTTTAAACTATACAAATGAAGAAATGATAACTTAGTAGGATTTAACTTTGTCGCATGTTAACAGAAATTTTTACTTTTCACAACTTCCATGAGCATTAGACCTGCTTGACGTGATTTTTAAAAAGTGTTTTCAAACCTACTTATTATTAACATGCACAGTTGTGAAACAGTTGACAAACAGACAAAAATTTGACAACCCCCTCTCCCCACATACCAATTTTTCAATTTTGACCCCTTAGCAGCAATATTTTCTGGATAAAAACTGATCAAAACGTTTTTCACATGTCTAAATACTCTATATACCAAATTTCAAGTCTGTAAATCAAAAATTTGTTGAGTATGTAGAATATATATATATATATATATATATATATATATTTATTTTTTTACTATAATAATTAAATACCTACAGACACTAGTGTTTCATCCTTTCGGGATTCTTCAGTGCAGGGTGTCACGATTACTACCAGTCGAACGATTCGAACCCCGCGACACGAGACATCTCTGGCTCGATTAGTGGAGGCCGTATCCATTCGGCTACTATTAACCGTATGAAATAGCGTTGAATTTTAAACATTTTTAATTTAAATGTTCATTACGTCAGACAGACAGTGATCAAATCGTTATACGATGATCTACGCATAAGAGCTAAATTGACCGACTTTTAATTCAACGGAAAGTGCTCAACGATAAGAAACGAATTTCTTAAAGGGGCTGTCATAATTATTTTTTTACTATAATAATTAAATACCTACAGACACTAGTGTTTCATCCTTTCGGGATTCTTCAGTGCAGGGTGTCACGATTACTACCAGTCGAACGATTCGAACCCCTCGACACGAGACATCTCTGGCTCGATTAGCGGAGGCCGTATCCATTCGGCTACTATTAACCGTGTGAAATAGCGTTGAATTTTAAACATTTTTAATTTAAATGTTCATTACGTCAGACAGACAGTGATCAAATCGTTATACGATGATCTACGCATAAGAGCTAAATTGACCGACTTTTAATTCAACGGAAAGTGCTCAACGATAAGAAACGAATTTCTTAAAGGGGCTGTCATAATTATTTTTTTACTATAATAATTAAATACCTACAGACACTAGTGTTTCATCCTTTCGGGATTCTTCAGTGCAGGGTGTCACGATTACTACCAGTCGAACGATTCGAACCCCGCGACACGAGACATCTCTGGCTCGATTAGCGGAGGCCGTATCCATTCGGCTACTATTAACCGTGTGAAATAGCGTTGAATTTTAAACATTTTTAATTTAAATGTTCATTACGTCAGACAGACAGTAATCAAATCGTTATACGATGATCTACGCATAAGAGCTAAATTGACCGACTTTTAATTCAACGGAAAGTGCTCAACGATAAGAAACAAATTTCTTAAAGGGGCTGTCATAATTATTTTTTTACTATAATAATTAAATACCTACAGACACTAGTGTTTCATCCTTTCGGGATTCTTCAGTGCAGGGTGTCACGATTACTACCAGTCGAACGATTCGAACCCTGCGACACGAGACATATTTTAAAAGCGAAGTGGGGCATATTTTTTTAAAACCTTATAAAAAAAGATCGACTATAATCTAAAAAAAAACAGGATCGACTAAAAGTAAGAAAAATAAATTCCCCCTTTTCTTTTCTCTTTCTCCCCCTTTTAGTCGATCTTCTTCCTTTTCAATTTATTTTTCTTACTTTTAATCGATCCTGTTTCTTTTTACATTATAGTCGATTTATTTTTATAAGGTTTAAAAAAAAATGCCCCACTTCGCTTTTAAACTATTACAATTCTGTTGTACTTCGAACTAATATATATATATATATATATATATATATATATATATATATATATATATACATGCACATTCTCACTTTTATAGATTTGTAATTGGTAATTGTTTTCTACCAGGTCGTGGACTTTTTACTGCGTCTAACCTTTCATAATAATATTTATTTTTATTTTCACAGTCCGAAGCAGATTCTATCCTCCTGCGAATAAAATGCTGTAAAGTGTTCAATATCTTTCAAATGTTTCAAGTTTTGGAAGAAACCCGACAGAATTTAGTCAAACAGGTTAGTGAATAGACTTTTTAGCCTGTAGACTTAGAATGGGTGCTTTTTTAAAAATTAATGGTTGAATATGGTTAAGTTTGGGCTCAGTTTTGCATTAAATAGTAATCTCTATTAATCCCAACTGGGCATTTAATGGATACCATAATACTTAATTCACTGCACCTTATAATAATAAAGGTGCATACAAAATTTCATTCAGATTGGTTCAGTAGTTTCTGAGAAAACTTCTAGAATAAATGTTATATTGTCGTGATTAATCCCTATTAATATTTAACTACACTCATTTTTGCATTAAATACTAATCTCTATTAATCACCATCAACTTGGTAATCTTTTAGCAAAAATGGAACGGACAGACAGACAAAGAGAAATATGATATTGATTCTGTGATTCTGTTTTAGATTAACATATATTCTTGCTTTTTATAAAAGTGGTATTGAACCTGACGTTCTTTATATGCATACTACTGAGAGCTTCATCACATGCTTGAAGACAAAATCTGGCTCTCTTATATTTCTGTCTAACTCAGTAATCTATATGGTATTTTTAATGAACCTTTATTTAATAAATGAGTGTAGTTTTCTCTAGTTCTGTCAGCCATAACCAGATAGAAGTCTTAAGCAATTTATAATTGTATTCTTAGTATCACTGTCTATGCATTTATTGTAACTCTTTTTCACTCCAAATGTTTGGATGTGAGGGGCTACTAAACAGGTTCATGTCTACAGGGGACTATGTGGTGAGTTCAACAGTGATATATCTGTTTGCATTACATGTTAGTACAGTTAGGGAAGTAAGTATCGAGATGGAAATTCCAAAGCTTAGTAGTTTGAGAGAAGAACCTATTAGAGTAGAAGACTTTCAGGCATCGAGAGACCTCAACATTGAAGGCGTAGGATTTTGCTGCTTATTGGGTTAGTCAGGAGTATCTATGTGGACGGGACACAAGTGGTATGGGTTCATAAGTTGATATTCCACTAAAGTACCTATAACACTGGCACAGGTATGCAACACTGCAGCGATGGGGCAGAGGTTGTAGCTTGGTTGATAGTGTGGGATTAGATTTGTAATTCTTTATTAGATCCCATCTAAGAGTGAGAGACTAGTGGTAGATACACCATCCCAAATGTGACAACAATACTCAATGCATGGGCAAATTGTGGCTTTGTAAAAATAGAGGATGCTCTCTGGTGTGAGTAATTTTCTAGCATGGTGAAGGGAGTCCACCTTCTTTGCAGCAGCCTTGGCAATGTCCTCAATGTATTTGTTCTAATTCATGTTAAGCCTAGGAACTTGAAAAAAGTACTTTCAGGCAGTGTATCATTAGCCATGGCAATCAGTGGTTGAGAAGGTTTCTTGTAATTATTAAAGGAAATAAACTTAGTCTTGGCAGCATTGAATGTTAAGCCGAGGAGTTTAAAAGATGAGCTCTCAGGTAGAGTGTTATTTGTCATTGCAATCGGCGGTACTTGTAAATGAAAATATCGAAAAAAATGATATTATATTTCATGTATTCGTTATGGAACGAAGTTCTCTGAAAAAAAATTTCACTTAATTTCATCAAGTAGTTTTTTTTTTTTTTACAGCGAAAAAACAATTTTTTATGATACCGAGCAAAATGTTCGATTTTTAGGAAGAAAAGCTAATATTAAAGATGGGGAGGGAGTGTCGGCACTTTACATTGAGTTATCTCCCCGTGGCATGTTGTTCAACTTCAGCAAATTTCACAATGGCTGACTTCAACGCGCTCTCATAAGAACGTGTTTTTCCGCTGTAAAAAAAAAAAACTCTATCAAATTAAGTGAAATTTATTTTCGGAGATCTTCAGTCCAAAACAGATACGTACAATATAACCTTTTTTCAATATTTTCATTTTTTAATGTCTTGACTAAACTGTACAAGTGCCCAATTGGCGATTGAGCAGGTATTTTTTTTAATTGCTATAGGAAACAAGTGTAGTCTTAGTAGCATTAAATGTTACTGTCTATTAACAGGCTGCTTTTTAAGGTTCTATTTGGTAATACAAAAACAAGCGAGCTAGTTTCTAGGAGAGGGTGAGGATTATGGGAAGGGATGTAAAAAGAATTGACATTCATGGTCAAGAGAGGTGTCTTCCGAGAAAGTTGCAGTGGAGACAAAGCAAATACTGGGATTGGGAATCTTGAAGGATCTGTTATAAAACAGAAAGAGCTCATTTATACTAAGAGACTTTGCTACCTTGCCTAGCCAGGGAAAACATGCTGAAACTCTGTTCGTCGAAACGCACATTTTGAACATTTAATTTTCCGTGTGAGAATGTTTACTGCTTTGCTGATATTTTTTCTTTTGTTGATTTGTTATATTAATTTACTTGTCTGTATGTCCAGTGTCACAAAAAAATCATCATCGCAAACATTAACTGATGCGAAACGAATTACCTCCCTTTATCAGTTAAAAATGATTAAAACCATTTCCTCTCCCAAAATTTTCAAAAAAAAACCCAAATACATGACTATTCGTTTACGGTGTCAAATTGGCCATTTTGTTTTATAATTAAACAAAAAGTCATTTTTTTTTCTTTTTACATAGGCATAACCACTTATAAAGGCCCAGAGACCACTCGAGGATAAGGGTTAAGAGTGTACAGTAGTCAATTGGACAATATAGTAATTGTTAGTAATGGAAATTCGGTAAAACGGCTTATCAAGAACTTGTTTACGTTAGACTTGAAGACAACCGTATTGTAGTCAGCTGGAAAGCAGGAAAACGGAAGACAATTCCACAGGCATGCAGTTCTAAGAAAGAGGCTTTGTTCATGGAATCTACGTTTAGGTTTAGGCACAGATAAAGAGTGGGGGAGAATTTATGATAGTGTTTTCCGCTAGACAAGTGTTTCTTGTGAAAGTTTGACGAGAGTGTACCATAGATTGAAGCTCAGTCAAACACTTTCCATGAAAATAACGATAAAGCAGAGACAAACTCATAATATCTCTTCTGTGAGATAGAGGTTGCAGCGAAGAGAAAAGGACATCTCGTATGAGGCTACGAAGTCTATTTTGAACTCTACAAAGTCAGGACAAGTCCTTTCTAGCAGCTCCTGTCCAGATGTGGCAGCAGTATTCCATCCTTGGACGTACCTGGCTCTTATATAGATAGAGAATTACATCAGCAGTGAGATATCTACTGCATCGATAGAAGGAACCGACCAGTTTTCCAGTGGCCTTGGCAACAGATTTGATATACGTGTTCCATTTAAGATCAGGAGTAAAGGTCAACCCTAGAAGCTTGTCAAAACTTGATACCTCCCCAAAACAAGAGCCATTCATTTCAATTGATGCCAGATGGGGATCTGAGCGTTGATGATGTAAAGATAGAATCTTGGTTTTAGATGCATTAAAAGTAACCAGCCACTCCTTTCCCCATTGTACCATGTGTCCAAGATCAGAGGAGAGAGAATCAGAGAGAACTTGGTTGTTTACTGGTTTAGATGTGCTACCATAGATGGTAGTGTCATCAGCATAAATGTCTACGAATGATGTAAGGATGTGATTTGGAAGATCATTAATGTACATCAGGAAAAGAGTTGGGTCCAGGATGAACCTCTGAGGGACTCCAGCATTAATACTGTTAGCTTCTGATTTTTGCCTATCAACTACTACTCTTATGAGCCTATCAGAGAGAAATGATTTAATAATTGAGAAGACATTTCCAGCTATACCAACTGTGATAACTGGAGATCTTGTGAAGTAAACCTTTATGCCATACCCTATCAAAGGCCTTAGATATATCAAGAGCAATTGCCCTAGAATGGTTGCCTCCGTCGAGAGATTCGCTAATCCTATGAGATATAATCGTTAGCACATCTGCTGTAGATCTAGCAGAATGGAAACCATATTGTGTGTCACTAAGAAGGTTATTTCTGCTGGGATAGTTGATTACTTCTCTATTTAACACAGATTCCAGTAGCTTACTCATGACACACAGGAGACTTATTGGCCTGTACTGAGAGGGGGATGAGCGATCACCTGAATTCTTAAATACAGGGCATACTGATGAGATTTTCCAGGGTGATGGGAAGCAATTCTCCTTAAGACAACTTTTAAACAGCTTTGTAAGTATGGGCGCTAGTTCTGGTTGAAGTTTTTTGAGTACTAGAACTCGAATACCGTCAGGGTCAGTTGCTTTACTAGAATCAAGGTTTTTGATTTGCTTGGCAGCATCGCGTACAGATATTTGTATATCACATAGCGTTTTTTCTGAAATTACCTCAGGTCCATTGATGATAGTTGGGATAGAGCACACGTTTCTGTTCAGGATTCTGTTTGCTATTTGCCAAAACTAGTGGGAACCAAGCCGCTGCTCAGCTACTTTGGACTTGACAGACTGAGCATACAACTCTCTTGCGTTCTTTATTACTTTCTTACAATGGTTGCTGGCAGTCCTAAAGCAACTTTAGTTTCCATACATTTATTACGTTGGAAGTAGTGGAAAAAGTGATTTCTGTGCGCAATGGCAGCAGCACATTCTGGAGAGAACCATGGCTGACTGTTAGGTTTTTGCTGGAACTTTTTTGAGGGTATGAAACGGTCTATACCTACAATTAACCATTCTGTCAGGTCTGATACTATAGAGGACATATCCTTTTTAAACATGGAACGCAGAGGTAGATCCAATATAAATGTACGGAAGCTATCCCAGTCATCCATAGTGTATCAGTATACCATACAATGGAGAGTTACGTCTGAGGATTTATTACATTTCATTTTTATCTTAATTGATACAACAGAGTGGTCAGAAGATCCAAGAGGAGACAGAACGGAAACTGAACATAGTTCAGGGCAAGTTAGGAGACTTTTTTTTATTATAGTTTCTTTTTAAAATTTAAAAAGAAAATGTTCAAGTGAATTGACATCTTTATAATTTATATAAAAATTATTCAGAAAAAAATAAAAACAAAACAATGTATTACTATTGTATTACAACTTATGTACTGAGGATAGAGTTTGACTCCGACATATATTTAAATTATAAATTTCAAGCAAGTAAAATATTTGTTTTCCTAATACTAGCCGTTCAGCCCACTGTGCTCGGGCCCTATATACCGTTCATAACTTTATGTGCATATGTATATCTATATATTAAAAAGTTTGACTCATGTCCAGGTAACCTACATCTAAAATTTCAAGTGTTTAGACCCAAATTTAGCGGAGGAGTTTGGTAGTCTGCAAAGGTCAACTCGTTCAACTTTGACCTTTTGGCAGCCAAATATTTTACCTAAAAACTGATTAAAAAGATTGCTGCATGTCTAAATACCCTTTATGTAAAATTTCAAATGTGTAAACCCAAAATTAGCTGAATAGTTTGCTAGAGACTGCAAAGGTCAAATCTTTTGTACTTTGACCCCTTGGCAGCCAAATTTTCGGCCAAAAACCGATTAGAAAGGTTGCCCTATGTCTGAATACACTTTATGTAAAATTTCAAATGTTTAGACTAAACATTGGGTGAAACCTCAAATTTTTTTAACTTCAACCTCAATTTTGACCCCTTAACATTTATGGTTTTGGGCTCAAATCAAGTTGAAAAATTTGATCCATGTCCAAGGAACCTACATCTAAAATTTTAAGTGTTTAAATCCAAAATTGGCAGAAGAGTTTGGTAGAGTTTTCAAAGGTCAAATTGTTGAACTTTGACCTCTTGACAGCCAAATTTCTGGCCGAAAACCGATTAAAAAAATTTCCCCAAATCTCAATACCCCTTATGTCAACTCTCGAGTCTTTAGACTGAAAATTGACAGAGTAATTTGATAGGGAAATGTACACACACATACACACAGATAATTTCACTTTTCTAGATATATAGATTGCATTGTGATTTGATGCATATTTTATTTATTCAAATTAAATCAACGCTTCTGTAATGAAACTCACACCCTTGACATTCAAAATACAATCGCTAAGAGACAACATGTGGATCTTTACAAACAGACTTTTCTTCCTCCAACTTTACAACATGATAAGGAAGAAGAAAAAAAAAGGAAACAACATATTGAGGATGGAGTTTGACTCTGAAATATATTTAAATTATAAATTTCAAGCTAGTAAAATATTTGTTTATTTTCCTATTATTGCGTTGATTTGACTTTCAAGCGCACTTGATGCATATTTTATTTATTTCAATTAAATCAACGTTTCTGTAATGGAACTCACACCCTTGACGTTAATGTATTGTGTTGAATTTTCATTGAAAAAAATCTAAACTTTTTAACTTTAAAAGGTTAAAAAGGAATTTGCCAAAAAATTCTTTTAAATTCGTTGTTGTTTTATTTTTTATTCATTTAATTTATGTGTTTAAAAAATTTTCAACTACTGTGGAATTTCCACTGGTTTTGCTAGTTGTTATTATTTAATATTTGCTTCAACATTGTTTTAAATTTTTCATTATTTGTTTTATGTTTTATTCATTTTATTTATGAGGTGTTTTAAAAATTCTCAGTCTAGTTTTTCATATTTTTTTTTTCCAGACAGAGAATTTCTACTGTGATTTACGATTGATAGTTTGTGATAGTGTATCTGGTCTGATCACTCCTCTGTTGGGAGGTCAACAGTCGCAAGGTAAGTAAAACTTCCCCAGATATCAATTTATTTGAATTTACTTTTAATAAATGAGTGTATGCACTCTCTTAAAAGAAATGAAACAGAACATATACTAGCGTTCAGACTAATCTTACTTATAAATCTCACTGTATGTCTGTCTCCATTTTTCAAATTGTATCTCCCCAAAAATGAAAGGTCACAGAGCAGAGCTATGAGGCTCAAATGATTGCATTTTTGTTGAACTGTTTTTTTTTTAAGAATCTTTAACCAGTAAAATTAGTTGCTAAGGTGTAAAAAAAAAAAAAAAAAAAAGAAGAAAGAAATTGGAATTTGGCAAGTTTAAGTCAACTTAAAGTATTCTGCCATCCATATCACTTTGATAAAAGCATTGTTTAAGTGCAAATTCAGAATGTAAGTTTAGTAAGCCAATTCAATGCAGATTATTTAAAAATGGACAAACATTTATTTGTTTATAAATCAAAGTACTTTTTGATGTAATAACATTTTCATCAGGATAGACACAGTTTTTTTCATCTTATTTATCCCTTGTGGCATGATATATATATAGATGGATATACACATTTGTATGTTAAGGTTAGTTTACTTTTAGCTATTTCTTATCCAACTGACAGTAGTTCAAACAGAATGACTTGGGCTGAAGTGTTAAAAGATATCGGTTTCAATTTGGATTCTAGTTGATGGCACCCAGGTTATATTTTTTTTACTTTTGAAATCACAATTATATATTGTGTACAATATATAGTTGTGATAATTAATAGACTTTATAATATATTCGATATCTGTATAAATTAAAATATATTTATATATTGTGTACAATATATAATTGTAATAATTAATAGACTTTATAATATATTCGATATCTGTATAAATTAAAATGTATTTATATATTGGGTACAATATATAGTTGTAATAATTAATAGAGAATTGATTTTATAATATATTCGATATCTGTATAAATTAAAATATATTTAAGCATATTTTACAACCGAGCAAGATAGTTTTATATTTAACGATTTTTTTATACTTTTTTAAAGTCTCAGGTTTTCTTCACCTTCCAATCATTTTTTTTCAAAATAAAAAATTTGGTTATTCGTATTATTTGGATTCATCCGACTACTGTTCTCATCTTGAGTGTCATTTTCACAACATTTCTGTCAATGTAATCTCCGACCTTCTTCAGGTGTATCTTGTCGAACTTGAAAATATTTTTGTCAAACTCAGGAATTCATACTCTAATCACTGCACCACGGGTCCTTGCAGATCTGTGGTGCAATGTTTAGAGTACTTGGAAAAGTCAATTGTAAAAAGTGATATTCTCCTGAAGGTTGAAAGTTCAATCCTCAGTGTGGGCAACTAAAAAATACAATTGCAAATTACTTAGGACCTGTATCCGTGTTTTGGCTGATGGAACAAGAGCATGCTATTCCCATGAAATAAATCAAAGGTTCCGCTTGAAATTCTGTCCAAATTCCCAAGTTTGACAAGATACACCTGAAGAAGGCCGGAGGTTACATCAACCGAAACGTTGTGAAAATCACACTCAAGATGAGAACAGTAGTCCGATGAATCCAAATAATACGAATAACCAATCCTCATCTCAAAAATGTCAAAACATTTGGTATATTTTAAAGATCATTCTTAGGAAGCAACTAATATTTGTATGTCAACATTAGATATTTCTTTTGTAATCTCTGTGGTGTTCTCTCTATTTCTCAATAAAAAATGTAAAAAAGTGTTTTTTGGTCGTCGGCACAAAAATACAGCCCATACATGTATTTCCTGTCTATTCTGCACCAAAAAGTCCGCATCCACAGTCATTGCATTTCATACCTCTTCAACACTTTCTATTTTGTTACATTTGCATGTCTCATGTGATCTCTTCCATGGCTATCATGTATATTTTTCACCAGGTTTCTGTTTCACCTGCTTGTGGTAAGTCTGCTTTCAATATCTCTAGCTATTTTTTATTTTGTACTCTTTTACAGACTTTTTGAAAAATAACAGAAAGTTTTTAAAGAGAAAAATGCATAATGATGTAATAGGTAAAATTTAGAAAGAACCGAAATAACTCACATCGGACCATTTCCAATGGGCTGCCATCTTGTCCCTTCTGAATTTTACTTATCCAATTCTCAAGAAATTCTGGATTTTGTAGTTCTATATATAACACGATCAGCCGGTCACTGGCGTGTGACCGACCCACGTGTTCCACTAAATGTCCTGGAAACAGTTCGTGTATGAAGATCTGTCAATTAGATGTCTTTTGTCAGAGGTAAGATCAAAGGCATACCTGAAATGTTGGGTGTGGCCGTCTCCTTCACTCAGGGCTGTGTCCCCACTCTGGTGTCATTCTGTATGGAATCTTCTTTGTCTTCAGGCCCGTTTCATACAATAAACTCCTTAAAACTAACTAACCTAACTAATGATGAGAGAAGGAGGGGGGGTCCCCTTCCTCTCATCTACAGAGGGACAGAAAATATGTGCTCACCTCATGCTATCCAGACGAAAACAGAACGAAAAAAGGAAAGGGAATTCTGAGATTGCATTTGTATGTATCCCTCCGCCTACAGCCAAATTACCACCTGGCCATGCAGGGGGAGGGTGCATAAGCAACTACCAACCATGGAACTATGATATAGTGCCACATATATATATATATATATATATATATTTTTTTTTTTTGCAGGTCATTGTGTCATGGTCCATTTTGCGCAGAAGTTGAAGATGTTGGCTAATGAATACTTTTTGTCAGTTTTGGTGAGTTTCAAACTATTGTCAGGACATTTATATAATATGTTAAATAACACATCAGTCAATCCCTAATTCCTCCACCTCCTGTAAAACATAGTAAGAATCTGCCAGGCTATTTTAATAGAAAAAAAATACTCACCCAAGCGACAGCGCATCTGTTTGATGCAGGAATCGAGGAAAGAAAAGGAAGTGAAGATCTTAGCTTTTCCTTTTATATGTGATATTAGCAAGCCACCTTGGCTGATCATAAAATACTCATAAATATTATATTTTAATTAATGCAAATTTCTTAGTTATTATAAACAGAAATAATATAAATATTAAACATAACATTAAATCCCTTAAAAAAATGAAGCAAAAGACAGAAACAAACTGAGACGTGCATTTTTTTTTTTTTTTTTTTTACACAGTGATCACCACTTATCAAGGCCCGGAAGCCACTCAGGGATAAGGGTTATTGCAAGTACATTACGTTAGTGTGGAGATTTGATGGAGTGTTTACTTAAGGGGGCGGTTCATTAGGAATTTGTTAACATTAGACTTGAAGACATCCAAGTTGTAGTCCGGAGGGAAGCAGGCAGACGGAACATGCGAGTATTATGTTTTTTTTTTTGAAACAGTTCATATTTTGTAAATAAAAAAATACTTGAGCTTAGATAGAAACCCAAACCTAAAGACAATAAGTCAAGTATGATAACCATAAGGCCAGCTTGATATGATCCTTAAAAGGTGTTGTCGAACTTACTTATTCTTAACATAAGTAATCTAACACATAAATGATTCACGCGAATTTGTGAAACAGTTGACTAACAGATTCAAATCTGCACCAATTTTTCAATTTTGACGCCTTAGCAGCCCTTTTTTCTGGATGAAAACGGATTAAAAAGTTTTCCACATGTCTAAATACACTATATATCAAATTTTAAGTTTGTAGATAAAAAATATGTTGAGTATATAGGTTAAGAAGTGTCCTCACACACACACACATACACACACTTTCTCACACTGGGTTGGTGTTAAAAAGAGCATTCAGCCTATAATAATCTTGCCTCAGTTAAGAAAATAATTTTCACAGAAACCTGATCAGAGATGAGTTTGGAAATCAATTTCTAGATGCTGTCCAACAAATGTCTGCATGTAAAATGGACATTAAACTGAATATAATGATGATAACTAATACTATCTAAAGTAAAAACTAATAGCCATCGTTTTTTTTTATTTATTGAGGAGAGCCTATTATTATTTTATTTTTTTTAGGGGTATTGTTTATTTGGTAATTGTGGCCTAGTAATCCAACACAAAACCTAAGTTCAAGAAACTTGTTTTCTATAGGTTTTTGAGTGCTGAAAATGAATATCACATGAAATTTTTCCGCAAATAAGTATTTTTCTGGGAAGCAATGTAATTCTTTATGTTATCAGTGGTGACCATTGTTGTACACACAAGCACGCATACTTTGGCTTGAAAAAACCCGGAAAAACACTTGTGTAAAATTTGAATGCAATGTTTGTTTTCAGTACATCGGAAAACAAGTATTTTAAGTTAGGTTTTGTGTTGGTCTACCTAGCCACAATAAACACCACACCTAAAAAAAATAACAGACCCACCTCCACCCCAATATCTATCTATTTATCTATCTATATATATATATATATACAGTTGAAGCTGAAATTATTGGCACCCTTTCAATTTTTTCATTTTTTGGAGAAAAAAAAACATTTTTTCACTAATTATTTTTATTAAAGTGTTAATGAACATTTATATCGACCATCTACAGATCTCCTGAAACACTTTTAGTTTATTATAAAATATTCAAAATAAATATTATTAATGATAAAAAACAGACAAATTCAAATTTATTGGCACCAATGATTTTTATCATAGAATTCACGATATTTTATGCAAAATAATACTTGTTTATTATGATTTGGGTATTGCATCATCTTCTAGAACGTTCCAAAGCCTTCTATAAATAACGTGCATTAGTCAATCCTTCACTTTATCAGTAACACCAGACTGCAAAGATGGCTAGAATTAAGGAACATAGTTTCGATGTTAGACAGAAAATAGTGGATGCACATATGAAAGGTAGTGGATACAAATCCATTTCTAATCGTTTTGAAGTTCCTGTGTTAACAGTGAGAAACATTATCAAGAAGTATGGTGTTTTCAATACGATTCAAAACTTGACGGGTCGAGGCCATAAAAATAAACTTTCTCCCAGAACTGTACGACAAGTCATTCGAGAAGTGGAAAAGGACCCAAAAACTACTGGTAAGAAAGTAATCCAACAATTGAGCGATTAAGGTATTGAAATTTCTGTTTCGACATTGAGGAGAGCACTGAAGTCACACAGGATTAAGAGGTACCGACCAAGGAAGACTCCTCTCCTTTCCAAGAAACATGTTAAAGTCTGCTTAGGGTTTGCACGGGAGTTTATGGACAAGGATTCAACTTTTTGGGGTTCAGTTTTATGGTCAGATCTGACTAAAATTTAACTTTTTGGCAGCAGAGATGTGTCATTTGTGTGGCGGAAGAAAGGAGAAGCCTTCAACCTAAAGAATATAGCCCCTACGGTAAAGTATGGTGGAGGAAACCGTATGTTTTGGGGTTGCTTTTCGGCCAATGGCACTGGAAAACTTATTACTGTGGATGGCATCATGAGGCAAGATCAATACATTAAAATATTGATTGAAAATCTGAAACCTTCTGCAGAAGCACTTAGTCTTGGAACCAACTAGGTCTTCCAATAGGACAATGATCCAAAACATACGGTGAAATCGGTGAAGAAATGGCTTTTGGATAATGAAATAAATGTCCTGAAGTGGCCAAGTAAAAGTCCAGACTTGAATCCAATGGAAAACTTGTGGGCTGTGATGAAGGGGAATGTGAAAAGAAGGAAACCAAGGAACCTAAGGGAATTAGAAGATATCGCCAAGTTAGAATGGTTTAATATTCCTGTTGATGTGTGTAGGAATTTAGTAATGTCGTATAGAAAACGTCTGGAAGCCGTTATTAAAAACAAAGGCTTTGCAAGTGGCTATTGATAAAGGTTGCCAATAAATTTTAATTCGTCTGTTTTTTGTTATAATTAATAATATTTATTTTGAATATTTTATAATAAACTAAAAGTGTTTCAGGAGATCTGTAGATGGTTGATATAAATGTTCACCAACACTTTAATAAAAATAATTAGTGAAAAAATGTTTTTTCTCAAAAAAAAAAACGTTAAAATTGAAAGGGTGCCAATAATTTTGGCTTTAACTGTATATATATATATATATATATATATATATATATATATATATATATATATATATATACTCGTAGCCAAGTTGAATATTGAAATGCTCATATCTTTGGTTCTATGGGGCAAAACTACATGAAAATTTGCAGGCTTTTTGAAGATTATAATACTATTATTCTATGATTAAAATTTATGACAATTGGTAAAAGGAACCTATATTTTTAAACCAACAAAATATATCCAAATTTGCTTACATTTGTATATATAGTGTCCTAGCAGGATAAATCCACTTTTGTGCTTTGGGATTAATTTTACTTAGTTTTTCTTTGCTTGATTGTCTCCCCTGTGGCATTTGCCAGGCCACTAATAGATACCCCACCTTTTTTGGCAATTTTATAAGTTCCAAATCTCAGCAACTATTGATCAGAAATTTACAAATAAAGGCTTGTTGGAAAAGTAATGACCTGAATTGTGATATTTGCCCTTAAGGTCGCAGATTAAGGGGATACTCCATCAGCCAGAGCCTATTTTTGGCACTTTTTTACAGCCATAAAATGTTTCAGTAAAGGTGGAGTATCTTTCCACCCTCCAAAAATCCTTAAAAATTACCACTATTAAAAGTTTTTGAGGGTGCTAAAAACGAAAATAATGTTTAAAATTTCAGGAAACGAGTAGTTTCCATAATATGAAAATATAGTTTCGAAATGTGGGGGATCACTTTTTTATATTAATTTACGGCCACCCTTTTTTGAGGTCATCTGTTATTTTTTTTAGGGGTAGTGTTTATTGTGCCATGGTAGACCAACACAAAACCTAATTTAAAAAAAAAAGTTTTTCTAGGTTTTCAGGTGTGCTGAAAACAAATATCATATTAAATTTTCCACAAATATGTATTCTTCCATGTATTAAGCAGAAATGTGCAGTTGCACATACAACAATGGCCACCACTTATAACATAATGAATTACATTGCTTAATACCTGGAAAAATACTTGTGGAAAATTTAATGCAATGTTCGTTTTTAGCACACCCAAAAACCTATAGAAAACAAGTTTTTTAAGTTAGATTTTGTGTTCGTCTATCAGGGCACCACTCTTAAAAAAATAACGGACTCCCCCCCCCCCCCGAAAAAAAAGGTTGCTATAAAGTGAGTGTTCATTTTATGTTACATTATATAGAAAAGTGATCCCACACTTTTTTAAGCTATAATTTGTTCTTATATTGGAAACTACTCGTTTCCTGGAATTTTAAACATTTTTGTTTTCAGTACCCTCGAAAACCTATAGTAATGGTAATTTTAAAGAATTTTTGAGTCTGGAAAGATACTGCACCTTTACTAATGTTTCAATCATTGTCATTTGTTTTCCTAGTTTTGCATATGAATTACAAAATATCTGATATTTCCTCAAAACCTCTCACCTTGATGGAGTGGAAACTAAAATTTGCTGCTATGGTTTCAAATGATCTGAAATAACAGCAAGGGGAGACTTGATTCCAAACATTTCCATATGTTATATCTCCTCTCTTTGGTTTTCATTCATAATTAAATTTCACAGTGTATAAGGATTATTTGATACTGGAGATATTCATAATCGTACTCTATTTCCAAAAGAGGGAGATATAACATATGATAAATATTTGGAATCAAGTCTCCCCTTGCTGTTATTTCAGATCATATGAAACTATAGCAGCAAGTTTTAGTCTCCCTTTCATCAAGACCAGAGGTTTGGGGGAAATATATATATATCAATTTCTAAAAGCTGTCCAACACATGTCATCATATAAAATAGACATTAAACTGATGCTGATGATGAGGATGATGATTTAACATAAACAATTTTTTTTTTCATTTTCAGGTAACTAACAGTTTAGTAGGTGGTGACCGTGGCTCCCCTGTTGCCAGTCTTGGTGGAACATGGCAATCCGTCCCACATAACAGAATCCTTTTAAAGACGGAACATCACTCCTCTTCATCTGCAAACCAAGCAAAGATCAGACATGCAACGATCATAAAAAGTTGTCGTCAAGTAAATTTGATTTATTTTTAATTTGTTTCTTTTGTTTTGGAAGTTATGTTTCATACAGCTTTTTCTTTGTTTCTCTTTGTTAGCAAGTTTTAATTAAATCTTTGTAGTTCGAATCTTTATTTACAACTAGTCTGGGTGCCTGGCATTGCCCGGGTGTTTGGTGGTGTGTGTTTAGCAAGCAAAATAAAAAAAGTGGTAGTAAGCAGGCAGGCTAGAACCTGTGACGTGAAGGCGGAAGAGAAAGTGAAAGAAAATCTGACGTCTTACCACTAATCCATGACGCGACGGGAACTTCAGAACATTAAAATTAGGCAAAGTCAATCTAACCGATACGATGACTTGCAAAAGTGGCTCGCAAAAAATCGACCCCTCCTTGTAGAAAACTTCCCAATTGAGGGTGAAGCAATTAATGTTTTTGGCCAATTTTTCGATATTTGTTGTTCGAGACGTTGAGCTTCAAATTTTTTGGATATTTGTCATCTGAGATGACAAGCTTGTGAAAATTCGTTGGCTCTGTCGAAAGTTTTAGGCAGACATACAAACATACATACATACATTTAAACAGATAGGTGATATTTATATTATAGATGTCATATTAGAAACATCTTGAAAATAGTCATTTTCTTATTGTCCATATTGTTAAGCTCTTTCTCTCTCTCTCTCTCTTTGGTTTATCTTAACACTTTATCCCAGTTGTACAGAAGATCTGATATTGATCCTCCGTCCATGCGTGCATCCGTCCGTCCGTGCTTCCGTTAGTCCGGACGATTGTCAGATAACCATCCATTAGTTTTTCCTGAAAGTTTGCCAGAAATTGTATTTCATTAAATAGATGTGCGCAGTAAAAGAAAATTTTTTTGTGAAAATTTCCATTGCATCCCCGGGGGCTGAAAAGAGGTAAAATATGCCCCCAAATGACCAAAACTTACACATTTTGTCCCGTAACTTTTAATCCATCAATTAGATTTTTCTGAAACTTGGCCAAAATGTGGAGCCCATTGTTCTTAATATAAATCCAGTATGGGTGACCCTGTAAAAAATCTGGTTCACGTCCATGGGGACTTTAAGTGATAAAAACGCCCCTTTTGTGGCTCTTTTTTTCATATTTCTCAAGAAAAAATTGATATGTCTGACTATATAATGGTTTTTCACGGTGGTCAACTCAAATATACGTGTTAGGGTCTGAAACTGCACCATTATCCATTTACACTGCGATATTGGCATGACAGAAACATGCCCTTAAATTTTTTTCCACACGTCATAGTGGTGGAGGGTCCTTAATGGTATGGGGTGCCTTTTCTTACAGAGGGACGATGGAGCTACGGGTGGTGCAGGGTCGTCAGATAGCATCGGGTTATGTTAGCATGCTACAAAAAGCATCTCTGATGATGGAGGGTCATCGTTTGTGTGAGGATGGATGTTTTTTTTTTTTTTTTTTACATGGAGATCACCACTTATCAAGGCCCAGAAGCCACTCGAGGATAAGGGTTATTGTGTGTACAGTAATCAATGGGATAGTATCGTAGTAATAGTTAGTATTGGAGATTTGATAAAGTGTCTTACTTAAGGGGGCGATTAATCAGGAATTTGTTTATGTTGGACTTGAAGACATCCAAGTTGTAGTCAGGTGGGAAACAGGCAAACTGAAGAGAATTCCACAGGTGTGCAGTTCTAAGAAAGAAGCATTGTTCATAGAATCTACGTTTTGATTTAGGCACAGATAAAGAGTGGGGATAATTACTGACAGTGGTTTTAGCTAGACGAGTGTTTTTCGTGAAAGATTGACGAGGGGGGGACCAGAGATTTGAGCTCGGACGAGCACTTGCTATGGAAATAACAATAAAACAAAGACAGGCTCGCAACGTCTCTTCTGTGGAAGAGAGGTTGCAGGGAAGAGAAAAGGGCATCCCCCACTAAGCCACGAACTCTATTTTGTACTTTGTCAAGGAAGGATAGGTTGTTTTTTGAAGCTCCAGCCCAGATGTGGCAGCAGTACTCCATCTTTGGACGTACTTGGCTTTTTTACAGATAGAGAATTGCATCAGTAGTGAGATATCTTCTGGAGCGGTAGAAGGATCCTACCGTTTTCCCCGCGACCCGGGCAACAGACTTGATATACATGTTCCATTTCAGGTCAGGAGTAAAGGTCAAACCCAGGAGCTTGTCAAAACATGAAGCCTCGCCAAGACGAGAGCCATCCATTTCAATTGATGCGAGATGGGGATCAGAGCGTTGATGATATAAAGATAGGAACTTGGTTTTAGATGCATTAAAAATAACCAGCCACCTCTTCCCCCACTGTACCACATGCTCAAGATCAGAGGAGAAAGAATCAGAGAGAGCTTTGTCATTTACAGCCTTTGATGTGTTGCCATAGATGGTTGTGTCATCAACATAGATGTCAACAAATGATTTAAGTATGTGTTTTGGGAGATCATTGATGTAGATCAGGGAATGAGTTAGGCACAGCTTTAATACTGTGGGCCTCTGGTTTCTGCCCATCAACCACTACTCTTATGAGCCTATCAGAGAGAAATGATTTAATTATTGAAAAAACATTTCCAGTTATACCGTAGCTTGAAATCTTGTGAAGAAGGCCTTTGATAAGTCAAGAGAAATTGCCCTAGAAAGGAAGCCTTTGTCAAGAGATTCACTAATCCTATGGGATATAACTGTTAGCACATCTGCTGTAGATCTAGCAGAACGGAAACCATATTGCATGTCACTAAGGATGTTATTTCTGCTGAGGTGGTTGACTACTTCTTTATTTAATATGGATTCCAGCAACTTATTCATGACATGGTTATTCCAACAGGATAATGCTGCAATCCACACTGCAAGACGGACCTTGCGCTTTCTACAAGAAAATGCAGTCCATCTCTTGGGACATCCTGCATGCTCACCGGACTTGAACCCAATTGAAAATGTTTGGGGATGGATGACGAGAGAGGTTTATCAAAATGGCAAACAATATTCAACAAAAAATGAACTTCGTGAAGCCACCTTCAGAAACTGGAGTAGGATCCCCCGCGCCTTAATGGAAACTCTTATTTCTAGCATGCCCCAAAGAATTTTTGAAGTCATCAAAAGCAGTGGAGGTAAAACTCATTATTAAGTTTGAATGTTGAATGTTTTCATACACTTTTCATACACTTTTTTTACAATTTAATAGAATTTTTGTCTCTGGTCTTATAATTTTGATCATGTGTAAAAAGCTAAATTTAATAAAAATGTAAATTTTAAAAATAAATCCTTGGAATATAGCTTTTTGTTTTCATAACCTTTTAGATTGTAGTATTGGTAACCTTAAGTCGAAAGAGTTTAAAATCTATTCTTAAAAAAAAAGAAAAATAAGAATTACTTCCTCTAAATATGGTTGCGATTATGATGATGCTTCTAGGATGAAAAGTAGGATTTTATTATAACTAATTATGTGTCTAAAATGGTGTTCTAAAGTGACATAAGATAATGTCTAATAGTCTAGGCACAATAAATTTGTATGAGGCATCTGTTGCTGCAAACCTATGGTACTTTGGTTTAGAGGGGAATTTCTGCATTCAAAATATTATATATGAAGATATTTTTATTGGTCCCTTGATAAAGGAGGGATTGGATCTAGTAATTCACTTCTGTTTGGATTATTTTAAAATATTGCACAAGCATTAGTCATGGTGGAAGTCATTTTTTTCCAGAACGTATTTTCTGGGATAACTCTGGTTGTTTTCCCTATGGGCTATTATAGGGGTAAAATTGTCCCAAAATCCTTCATCCATTCATTTATTTGCAATTTTCTCAATAATCACTACTAAAATTTTTTTGAAATTTTGCACAAACATTCATCATGGTGAAAGTAAATTTTTCCTAGAATGGATTTTCCAGGATAACTTTGGTTCTTCCAAATAGTTCATCCGTTGATTTGTTTGCATTTTTCTCAATAACCACACCGTGGACTTTTTTGAAATTTTGCACAAACATTAGTCATGGTAAAAGTTATTTTTTCACTCATGAAGGCAGACCCCACATGCTCGGCTTGTTTTTTTTTAATATTTTAATATTTTGTTTTTAAATCCTTTGAGATAAGGCTTAAAAATTTGAGTATTTATTTTTTTATGAACTGTTATCCTCATTTTTATAGTTGCTGTTTCACCATGTTTCAGCCAACTCATCCTCTGGCCTTCTTCAGATGGTTAATAACAATGGGATAGGAATGCCGAGTTTCATAACTGTATCCCAAGTAATTACTGCCTTCCATAGTTGTCGTCTCACCATGTTTTGACCAACTAATCCTCTGGTCTGCTTTAAGTAAGATTGAAACCGCTATCTTCAGACAATGCTCATCTGGAACCAACAACACCTATATCCACTGTGCCACGGGTTCCATCGCAGTTAACCACCTGAAGAAGGCCAGAGGATAAGTTGGCTAAAATGTGGCGAGACAACAACAACTATGGAACTCAGAATAACAGTCTGCAAAATAATGAATACACAAATTATTATTGCTCTCATCTTGAGTGTTATCTTCATGTTTCGGTCGATGTAACGTCCAACCTTCTTCAGATGTATCTTATTGAACTCAAGAATCTGTTGAACTTTGGGAATCTGCACAGAATGGGGTAGCATGATCTCATCTCTATCAACCATGACTGGGTAGATCTCCTAAGTAATTCACGATTGTGTTAGGAACATTGCTCGTACTGACAGTTGAACCTTCAACCTCCAGAAGAGTGTAACGTATAACTGAATTTTACAGAGTACTTTATCCACTATGCCACAGGTCCTTGAAGGTTGAATCCTCAGTGCGGGGTGACACTCAACTGCAAATTATTTAGGATTTCTATTCAGTCGTAATTGATGGAATGAGAACATGTTACCCCCATGAATTAAACTTCTGTTATATGCAGATTCTCGAGTTAGATAAAAAGTTATATTGACAGAAATGTATAAATAATGCTCAAGATTAGAACAGTAATCTAAATAATCCAAATAATACAAACTAGCAGGACCTGTAGAAATTCCATGGAATGAAAAATATGTTTACTAAACAAATGTTTTGATGAAGGTGATATTTTTCTGTAGAACACAAAATATTAGTTTTTTTGGACTGAAAAAAAAATAGTATGTATGAGTTTATTACATTCCTATGAAAATAGTGTCCATTGTATTTTAAATGTTGAATTGACCCAAATGAGATGAATCAATAAGTACTAATAAATATTCAGAAAGTAATATTGTGCTACATAGTTCAATACAAATAATAAAATCACATTATAAGAGACAATCGTTAATTTACTGCTTCAATCCAGACAATGTTCTCAATGTTTTTTGCAATGTTTCTTTCAAATGTTTTTTTTTTTACGTAATGTTTTGATGACTTCTTTGAGTTCATTTACACATTGTGTGATTGTGTGTCGTGTCATAAAATGTCTATAGTTGGGTTCTTCAGTATCTGAACCATTTGTTACTCTTACAGTCTGTTTATGTTCCATGATCATCTAAGTGTGTTGCGTGCATGTCTGTCTGACATAATTACATAAACACATTTATTTGATGACATACCTGGTTTTCTGCTGTCAACCTCTGGAAGATATTCAGCCAAGTCTTGGGGAGAAGGGTTCGCAGAGAAACCAAGACGTTGTGTATTTTTATATAGTTTATTTCACTCTCAGGCATTATGTCCAGCAGATGAGTGATCGACGAGATTTTCTTGGGTGGTTAATTTTAGTCTCCATTCTGAGACACGTCAACTCTCTCCCCATTGACGGGGGGGGGGGGCAACTTATTAAACTGTCCACTCTGTTTGACGTCCTTTTTCCACCTAATCCATTTTCTCAGCTAACCAGAACATGTGACAGAAATATCTTCTGGTGCAACTTGTCCAATTTGCACCTCAATATGTTTTGACAACTTTTATCAAAACATAGCTTCATATCTCATCTCTTGTTTACCTCACCAGTTAGATAGATCGATAAATTGATAGATAGATAGTTAAATAAACAGATACAAGGATAGATATACTGATAAACATATACTAAGATAGATAGATAGCTAGATTAATAGATAAATAACTAATTTCTCTTCTGTTCCACAACCATATAACAGAACTGCTGCACGTTTAAATTACTCCAAGTTCCTTTTTCACACTATTACAACAAGGATCAAATATTATTATAATGATATTCGAAAACAAATCTTCATTAAAGGGAGGTCACTCTCATATTTTTGCCGAGGGTTGTCAGATAGGTCCTTTTAAAGTAAAATTTTGCGAATTTAGTCTTTTTTAAAGCAATTTGTCCTTCAAAATTGTATTTGGGCTTTTTCTAAGCATACCATATGGTCTAACTAAGGAAAGAACAAACAGCTGAACTGTTGTGTGGATAACATCCAAGATGAAAGCAGTAGTCCAAATCACATATCACCATCCTCATCTCAAAAATTCAGAAACAAAATAATTCAAAATTCTATGCTAACATGTGTGTTTTGTCACAAGCACTAGAATTAGCTTAAGAAAGCCGGTGACTTTTTGTTGTACATGCAAATGATGGACTTTTAACAGAAAAGTAATCGATTGTTTGTTTTCCACAGTTTGTATTGACGGACATCAAAGTAACACGGATATTTCGACTCATCCAATTTGATTTCTCACAGCTGGCGGTTTCGTTACAAAGTAATTGTATCTTTGTTGATCCCTGTTCGATTAACAGCAGCTGGGAATTTCATTGCAAATTGATGTCCATTGTCAATTCCTTTTTGACTTGCAACGCCATAATTTTTCAATAAATGCTCCTATCACTGTATCCATTAAGACAATTCTTTTTCTGCTGGCATGGGGGCAGCTAGAGATGTTGTTTCTAACATGGTTTATATGTTAGGTATGTATATATGCTTATAGATTTCAATATGGTACAGTTTTAATAGGGCTATATAAAGATTGTATTGATTTTATAAACATGATGAATCAAAAGAAAAAAGACTGAAACCGCTAACTGGTTTTGAACCTCACTTAACAGAGCTAAATCAAGGTTATGATTACAATTAAGAAAAAAAAATGATGCTATAGAGATTATAGCAAGAGAAAGGGAAAAGAGAATTAAATATGTTTAAGAAGATGTAATAAGTGTCAATGTGTTTTTTAGATACCAAGAATCTATAATATAAATCTCACCTGTCTGTTTAAATGTATGTATGCATGCATATTTGTATGTCTGTCTTTCGACAGAGGCGACGAATTTTCACAAGATCAGTATCGTTTTGAAGCTCAACCCTTCGGACGACAAATATCGGAAAATTGGCCAAAAATATTAATTCCACCCTCAACTAGGAATTTTTCTGCAGGGAGGGGTCACTTTTTTCACTGATAATTTCGAAAGTCATCCTCTCTTTTTGATTGATAGGCCTTAATTTAAATCTACGCCACTTCCGGTTTTTGCGATGGGCACAACAGCAAAGATGTCACTTTTTTTCCACGTACTCTTCCTCCTTCATAGTACGGGTTCGAACCTGCCTGCCTATTATCACTTTTTTTTTTTTGTTCAAAACACACTTCCAAACACCTGGGCAACGCTGGGCACCCAAGCTAGTAAATAATAAGTCAACACTAAAATTATAAGATGTTCAGCAATAGAAGACCCTATTTTTATTCAGAACATCTGATGATAAATAAACTGAAACGAAACTATACCGTTACTTTCTTTTAATGCTGAATTTAGTTTACTGGACTATTTCAAATTAATGAAGTATCTTTCAATGCTCAAATTTGGTGTTTAATGTTTTAGTATATGTTTTGTTGTCATGATATCATCTTCCCAGGCATTATCTCCTCGCTTTTGCTTTAGCAAGTGTTGTAGTATATGTTCTGTGGTTATGATACAATGTTATAAGAATTGCTATACAAAATAAGTAGGTCATGAAAAAATATGAATAATCCTACATACATCTCTCTCTATATATGTTTTATGAAGAGTCTATGGTGAATATATTCAGTATTGACATACTAATAACTGATTGATTTTTTATAATGAAACAGCTGCTGTAAGAAAATATGTACAATTTTTAACATATTGAAAGAACTAAAAAATAAGATGAAGAAAACTTTCAAATCCAGGATGTAGCTGTATCCATCGCATATATATATATATATATATATATATATATATACTGTGAAAGCAAAATCAAGACATTCAAAAAAGGTGTTGATGGCAACAAAAAGTGTCTTTCATTTTACGTTACAATTGTTTCCATGCCCGGTCGACAATTTCAAACATTATATAATTTGAAAATTTTCAAAAACCAACATTTCTTCAGACTTTATGAATAAAAACACTCTTGACAATAGAACATTGTTTGAAGAGAAAGAAAAGAAAGAAAAATTCCCTTAACGGAAAAAGCATGTGAGAAACATTTACCCTTGGGGTAACCTCCACGAAAAGCCCATTTAAATATTAATATATCACCTAATTTTCATATCCTTATTTAAGAACAAAGTCATAAGAAGTTTCCACAGAAAACCCTAAGCCATTAAAAAAAAATTTTTTTTATATATCCCATTCGTTGAGTTCCTAAATTAGATTTCACTATTTCTTTATTTCACATAATTAATTTTTTTATAAAGAATTTCTAATTTTTATTTCTATATTTATAATATGGCCATAACAACCTTGCATTAACGTTACGGTTAATTTTAGTTTCGTATTAGTGGCAAGTAATGGTTACAAATTATCATTATTTTAGTACTTAGATTTAAGATCATTTTAGGTTTAATGTTTAATTGAATATGAGAATAAAGAAAAAGACTGTATTATATATATAAATCCTTATACAACATTTCAAGTAAAGGATTCTAATCTATTTATCATTATTTAATGTTTTAAAATTCATTATCATTCTAATTAAATATGTTTTCATATCTATACAAAAAACAATTACGAAGGGCGATAATCCAATAATGTTGTTACATGATAAGGGCTGTCCCCTTTTCATGTAAGTATAGAAATAGAGAGACTTAGTTAAAATGAAAATGAAATAGCATAGACGAAATTCGAACCTCGTAATTTAGGTTTAGAAATAGATTACGAGAGAGAATTAGCAATGGAATGTGAAAACAAACCATTGTTTAACTTAGAGATAAAATAGTTTCAAGAAAAGAATGTGCGTTGTCAATTCTGTTATGAAAATTCAATTGAAAGAATGCAACTACAAGATAATTTAATAAACACGGTTTTTAACATATTGGAAATATAGGTTACTGGGAATATAAGTTAAAATTCCTTTTGTAAACAAAGGAAAAAGTTTTGGACACGCATTTCCAGAACACGTGAAAGAAGACACATGTTTTAACATGTGTATGACGTCATGGAAAATGGGAAGTTCTCGATATAGAGAAACTTTAGAGTTAAACGAGGAGAAACTGATAGAGAGTGAGAGGGAGTTTGAGGACGACAGACGATAGTCTGCAGTTGGGATTCGAACGTCTAGAAGCGAGACGGTCACTTTTGAAAGTTAGAATTTGAAGCTGTGAATTCTTGACTCAGAAAACTACGACCGGTCGGGAGAAGAAATAAACCCATCATGTGTTTTTATAAACGTTGTCTTTCTGTTGTAATTCTACCAAAAGGTAAAGTGAAAATTGTTATATATGTCTTATATATATCATGTGGTTTAAAATGTCTTTACATACACATCTTACATACACAATATGAACACTAAGACTGTCTGAACACTATCTCCTCACTCAAAGAGCTTCTACACTTCTAAGTATGAACACGATTTATAAATATGAATCACTTCATAACACGAACAATCTCTCTTACAACAACATCTCTCTCTAAGACTCTAAGACTCTCTAAGCATCACTTTTAATAAGACTTAACAACGAACAATAACAATAACAAGAACAATAATAATGATATATATAACAATGTTTTTAATTGCTAATAGTTAATTCTGTTGGAAAAGAGTAAATTTTATTTCCCATAACAGCTAAAGGGAGATAATTCAGGCCGTTTGATGTTTTCGGTCTAGTGATTACTAGAAAGCGTCTATGATTTAATAATTGATTTAATCAAACAGATCCAGAACGTGCTACGATAGCTTATTTAACAAATAAAATATATAAATTATGTTTTTAATCTTAAAAACTGTTTTTTTACCCATAGGTTTAACCCACAGCTGTTATTAATCCACTAACAACTTAGGTTGCTCATGTCTTCAAAGCCAGAATTATAATTTGTGTGTTGTATTCTTGGGTATCTAAATAAAATGGTATATATCCTCTAATTATTATTCTGACAGCAAAACCACCCAATATCTACAAATGTGTTTCACTCTGATGAGAAGATGTCTACTCCTGCATTTATGGGTTAAAACATTTAAAACAAAGAGTAAAGTAAGTAAATAAATAAACCAGCATGGATTCTACAAACTCAAGATGTCAGATGACAAAATCAATTAAATTAATTTCCAGTCCCCAAATTGCTAATTTAATTTTTTAATAATAATTGCTAGTTTATTGTTAAGTTGTTTTATTGATTTGAAGAGGGTATCACTTATTCACCATCAATACTGCTACAACTGAATACAAAAAATGCTCACCGTTATGGAAAAAATTCCATTCTTAGATGAGCTTTATACTTTATTTATATTTCTTATCCTGTTTAGAATAATAGAAACTATATTCGCATGTTAGATTTGGATCCTTCATTTAGATTATAACAATTCTAGCTATTTAACTCTACATTAAAATTTAATCCTAGCATCCGATGATCCTTATTGTTGTAAAAAGTTATATCACAGTTACATTTAAGGTGTGATAGCAGAAATCTATTCCTGTGAAGACATCCTTGTATGGCATATAGTCTTTATTCAAAATTTCCTCTTTAGAATTCACTAAGTAAAAGGCTTCCAATAAACATTTTTGATTTCCCATACTTCCCCCCTCCTCTGTTTACTACTGACCGTTTTAATTCAAAATCTTCATTATTTCTATTAAGTTCCCTAACCCAATCACCTAATGCAGTTGTATTCCTCTTTTTGTTTTTATTTTTAATGCTGATTCTTGTACCCTCCCCCTGCTATCATTAACGCCATCTTTATTAGTTTCTATCTCAGGTTCCTTTTTAAAGGATACTACATGGTTTCTATATCTGGCCTTAAACACTGTTCCCGTGGCCCCCAGATATATCTTCTTAGCATTGTCGGTTTTTATCTCACATTTATACACTATTTCCGAGGTTAGACATTTCCCACCCAACGGACAATTACCAGATATTCTGCAATTACATTTTCTGTCTAAGATACTTTCATTTGATGCTAATTCGTTATTATTCCTTATTTTGTTGATTTTTCTATTGTTGGAGCTAATTATAGTGTTAGTTAAGTTACTGGACGTTGAGAAAGATAATTTTACAGAGTTTCTATTTATTATTTTGCTTAATTTATTCTCTGGGGGGAGGGGTCTATTATTCTATAGAATTCCCTAGGTGTATTATTTTTGATATGCTCGCTGAATGGTAGATTGAACCAACCCTGAATGTCTTGATTTTGCTTACACAGTATATTAATGCTCAATTACGGAATATGATAATTTTGTAGATTACTTTTTGTGGTATATGAAAATTTACTGGATTACACGAACTCAGTATATTACATACAAGTATATATATATATATATATATATATATATTGAGAATTGTATAAGTAAACTGAATTAAAGGAATAAATTATAAGATGGTCAACATCATGAATTTTGGAATATAACTTTTTGTCATTTATTCTCTATATTGCTCTGTAATTACATTGAGCTTCTTAAATAAGGATTGATATATAATAAGAAATAAGAAAGTATTTCTCCAGAAATATATCTATCTATAATAATATAAAGCTGAATATCTGTGTGCGTGTCTGATCACGAATAGGCTCCTATATGGTTGACTATTATAGAAAACTGATCACATATAATGATAGAAGATGTATCGAGACACAGGAATGGGTATGTTTGATCTGGCATAATGATGATTCATTAAAATTGTGGAGTCTGCGTATGCGCCTGGTCCACAAAGTATGGAAATAAAAAATTAAAAATAAACGTTTACAAGTGTTTTTGATATAGATGTACATAATAATACTTTGATAAGTATGTTTTAACTTAAATAGGGATGGTATAATAAAATTGTGGGGTCTGCGTTCGCGCATGGCCTCCATAGAATGGAAATAGGCACAAACTTTAATAAAGACTTTTCATATCTATCTGTGTAAGTATACTTTGATAATAATGCTTAAGTTTGAAGAAATATGGTATAATAAAATTATGGGGTGTTCGTTTGCGCCTGACCTCCATAGAATGGAAATATGTCACAAAGTTTAACAAGGTTTTTTAATATAGATCCACAGAATATTGTGATAAGTGTTTCAGTGTGAACAGATATGGTATAATAAATTATGGGGTTTATCTATTTTATTTTTACTTTCATCATATTTTGCTTTAGTTTTGATACCCCCAAATTCGAAGCTATCTCTTTACAACCTCTCCTTTTCATAACCTATCATACTTTCATAAATAAGAGTCCATTTTCTGTAGTCTGTTTTTGAACTCAGTCAACGACGGGTACTTTTGCTAGTATATATATATATATATATATATATATATATATATATATATATATATGAATGTTGGAGTGCTTTCGGTTTGCAGGTTTTAAATATGATACTGTAAACCTAAAGTCCATAGAAACATTAGTAACAATATTTATAAGACAATCCCAAAATTTCCTTCGATGACAAGACCCATCCATTGAAAATCCATGGATTAAGAAAAAAACTTTAATTTTCTGTATTCCTTCTCAAATAATAAATTTGTTGTGAATTTTTAATTTACATAATTTAATTAAAAATTATATATTAGTCTTGGAAGTTTTTTAACCTTTAAACTATATGAAAAAACTTTTTAATTTTTATATTATTCATTGGAAAACTATTTAGTCAGTAAGTCACTTAATCATCTGCTTGCTCTCTCGAATTCATAATCGTCCTAATGTTAATTGTTTACTATGAAACGCTGTTTTGGGGATTTAAAAACAAAACAGTATATTAAATCATGGCCTCCCAGCAGTGTTGATCGAACACCACTTCCCTTAATCTCAAGAACAAAGATGTTCCAGATATTGGATCAAGTTACCTACTCATGATTAATTTAGCTTACCTATTCATGTTATAAAAAAATGTCTTCCTTACCTGTATATATAGGAGCTAAATAAAGGCTATATTTATTTTTAAACATGAATTAAAAAGTTTAAAAAAAACTGAAACGGCCTATAGATTCTGTAGAACTAAATGAAGGTTAGGATTATGAGAAAAAATTACAGTGGGATTTTCTGGACAGTTTACATAAAACGTTAAAAGGTGCTGAAATGCCGAGCTAATGAAATCTCAGCAGTCGCCATCATTTAAGAAAATATTTATTTGCTATGATTGGTTTATTAAAAAGATAAATAAATAAATAATTTTTTTTTTAAAACTAAATAATAATTACTAATATTTATTATAATAAAAAATTAATAATTACTAATATTTATTATAATAAATCTAAATAATTATTAATATTTATTATTGTTGTGGTGGCACACATTCATTTGCATATGTGGATAGTAATTACACATAAATAGGAAGACTCGGTTAGTCTGAGTGTGTGTTCACCAGAAGCCACCGAAGGCCGCCGAGAGCAGATATGTTTCTCCAGCAAAGACTCTCTTATTTGACACCATTATGTAAATATCCTGTAAATATACCTTTTCCTAATGCACTTCTTATTTGATCTACCTTTGTTTGTTGAGTCGTCATTTGTATTGCTTTCTACATTACTTGTTTCAACCTGCAAACTTAATAATTATAATAAAAAATAAATATTTATCTTGATTTTAACAAAAAAACTTCTTTTTTTTAAAATTCAATTTTCATGAATATTTATGAATATCAGGAATAATAAATAATTTTTGTTTGCTATTCCAAAAATATTTATTCCTGTTATTTGGATTTGAATTTTCTTTTTTTTTAATTTCATAAAAATTGTCAAAAAATTATTCATTGTATTTTCTTTCTAACAACAAAACGAATGTTTCTGGAAGTATTTTAAGATAAGTATTGATAATTAAAAAAATCTGATTAAAGAAAGAAACAGTCCGATTTGGACCAAAGTTAACATCCTTATACAGTCTAATATTACGAGTGGAGCTGAGAGAGTTTTATCAGTGCACAATCAAAAAAGCCTGGCATATAAAATCACTAATATGTTCTTTAATAACACAAGTGTGAATTTGAAATAAATGTTTCTGTTTATAGCACAATCAAGCCATAATACTTGACTTTTGTATTTTAAACTTTAATTCAAACCAGTATATAAAAATAATTTTATAAAATCAACAGTAGGTTCTCTACAGTGCAATGTAGACTACAATGTATTGTGGGTTAAGTGACTTTCGGGGAGGCATGTGCAACTTCCTTCTGGTGCATTGTGATGGATCTCTGATCAGAACAGACAATCAATCAATTTGATTGAAAAATGAATGATTTCACCAATTTCAATGATAATAAAAGTATTGGAAGTGTTGAAGATTTGTTGATCATCATTCAATCCCGGGCAACGTCAGCTCTCCCTGCTAATCTTATAAAGAAGTAAAGAAATTGTATATAAAAGTTTCCATTTTAGAATGTTCATGCGTTTGATATTTTTAACCCCCCCCCAAAAAAAATAAAACCCTGCCTCTCTGTCAAACATCAAGTGAAATTTTAATTGTCAGCATTTGCATATTTTGTTTTTTTACAAAGGTGTCACCACTTATCAAGGTCCAGAGGCCATTTGAGGATGAGAGTAAATGAGTATATGGTAGTCAATGGGACAATATCGTATTAATCGTTAGTGGAAATTTGGCAAATTGGATTATTTAAGGGGACGGCTTATCTAGAACTTGTTTACGTTGGACTTGAAGACAATCATATTGTCAGCTGGAAAGCAGGAAAATGGAAGAGAGTTCCACAGACATACAGTTCTAAGAAAGAAACTTTGTTCATGGCATCTAGATTTAAGTTTAAGCACAGATAAAGAGTAGGAGAAATTATTGATAGTGGTTTCAACTAGATGAGTGTTTTTTGTGAAAGTTTGGCGAAGTTTGATTAGAGCTCAGATTAGCACTTACCATGAGAATAATAATAATGGAGCAGAGGTATACTTGCAATGTTTCTTTTGTGAGAAAGAGGTTGCATGGGAAAGAAAAGGGCATCTCCTTCTAGGCTACAAAGTCTATTTTGAACTCTCTCAAGGCAGCTTCTAGTAGTTCCTACCTAGATTTGGCAACAGTACTCCATTCTAGAACGTACTTGGCTCTTATACAGGTAGAGAACTGCACCGGCAGTGAGATATCTACTGGAACGGTAGAATGATCCAACCGTTTTTCAGTGACCTTAGCAATGGATTTGATATATGTGTTCCATTTTAGATCAGGAGTAAAGGTCAAACCAAGAAGCTTGTTAAAACATGGATCCTCCCCAAAGACGAGAGCCATTCATTTCAATTGATACCAGATGGGCGTCAGAACGTTTTCCAGTAATTCGGTCGCAACAGCCACTTCCTGTCGACCAGTTCTCTCACTCCTTCTGCTTCTCAAATCTTCCTTGTTTGCTTTCTCCTTCTCCGCACTTTTCTTTTTCTTCATTTCCTATCCATTACCAGTTTCTTTTCTCTTCAACTTCTTCACTTTCTCTTTTCATTTAGCTGCTGCTGATGTTTGAACTAAGTACTATTTCCACATCTAGGCAGGAGCTGCTCAGCGCGCCCTATTCAGCCTTTATAGAGTTCAAAACCGGCTTCAAAACCTAGTAGGTGATGCCCTTTTCTCTTCCCTGCAACTTCTTTCTCACAAAAGAGACGTTGCGAGCCTGTCTCTGCTCTATCAATATTTTTATGGCAAATGATTGACCGAACTCCAATCTATCATTCACCCCTTGCCAAACTTTCACAAAAACACTTGACTAGCTACAACCACTATTTGCAATTTCCCCCCTCTCTAACTGCCTAAATCTAAATGCTGATCCCATGAATAAACTTCTTTCCCAAAACCGCCTGTCTGTGGAACATTGTTCCGCTGGCCTGCTTCCCGGTTGAATACAACATGGTAGCCTTCAAATCCAATGTAAACAAGTTCTTGTTGATCCATTCCCATAAATAATCAAATTCTACCCAATTTACACCATTAACGATTACTATACTACCACCTTGCATTCATTAACCCTTATCCTCGAGTGGCCTTCAGGCCTTGATAAGTAAGTGGTGACTTCCAAGTAAAAAAAAAAATTCTTTCTCTCTCCCAGCTGCTGCTGATATCATGTCTTCTTTTTTCCTTGTGTGTGCATTTTTTTCATTTAATGATGAAATATAACATGACTTTTGGAATACGTTTTTAACTTGTGGATGTTTTGACTCTTTATGACCTGCATTATGATGTACATGATTCAAAAAATATTAGTTCAACAAGGTTATAAAGGGTTAAGAACGAATTCTTCTTCACTTATGCCCTGATGTCACCAGGGACTGACAAGCGGGCAGACACACATAAATTAAGTTTTACATGTTTAAAAATCAATTTTGTTTTCTGTTTTTCTATTTTCAAGGCAACTGGTCTCCGCATTACGTTTTCGATCACCGATAAAGGATTGTTGTGATCCTATGAAGAAGTTTCGTAAGTAATTTAATAAACTCTTCTTAGTGAGAATTGAGGATATGTGTTGCATGGATAGAAATACACAACCATTGTATCATTCTTACATGATTTCTCTTCATGCAACGCATGTCCTCACCTCTCAGTGACTAGCTTTCACTTTTATAGACCAACACACTGCGTAATGTTTGAGAGACTCTTTTCTTGATAAACAATGGTAATGCTCTTTCACTGTCGAAGAATACAAGAATTTTTATTTGGTTTCAAAGCAAAAGATCATAAATAAACTAAACGTGTCCTCTTACGAAGATTTAAATCATCATATAATAATATTAAACCTTGTGTCTAGAATTCTTATTCGAAATTTGATCAAAATCTATTACATGATTTTCATTTTTGAAAATGTCTAAAATTTAAGGCTTAAGTTGAATGTGTCTTTCAAAGTTATTGAAATTATAACAATCTTGCTTTATTTGGAACAATTACATTGAGGGTATTGCCAGGGCCGCTGCAAAGAAGGTGAGCTCTCTCTACCGTGCTAGAAAACTACTAACACCCGAAAGTATCCTGTACCTCTATAAGGCAACCATTCGCCCATGTATGGAGTATTGCTGTCATATTTGGGCTGGTGCATCGGCTACTAGTCTCTCGCTCCTTGACAGGGTTCAAAAGAGAGTCACAAATATGATAGGCCCTGAACTGGCATCTAAGCTTCAGCCTCTGTCCCATCGATGAAACGTTGCATCCCTCTGCCTGTTCTACAAGTATTTTAATGGTGAATGCTCTGATGAACTGCAAGCACTTGTGCCCCCACAACGTGAACACCCTCGACAGACCCGACAAGCTGCAAAATCCCACCCCCACACTGTAGAGATCCCTAGATGTAAAAGATCTTTCTACTCCGGTAGTTTCTTCCCCAGAACCGCTAGACTCTGGAATTCCATTCCAGGTCACTGCTTCCCCAACTGTACTGACATGAAGAAGTTCAAGTGCCACGTGAACCAACATCTTGCTGCCCAAATCCCTACATAGTACCCCAGTAGTTGTTTCCCCTGATAGTAGCCCCCTACACCAAAGTGGCAATGTGCCTTGTTTGGGGTGAAAATGTAATAAAAAAAAAAAAAAATAAAAAAAAAAAAAATTTTAAAATTTATGTTTAATGATTATGAATTACAATCTAAATCTGTTTCAATTTTCAGTTCTTCTCCAGAATTTCTCCTATAAAGCAAAAAAAAAATATATATTTTCCCTATAAAGCAAAAAATATAAAATAATATTTCTCCTATAAAGAAATATTTTTTTTTAATCTGTAATGTGCGTAACTATGACAAAATTAAAATATCATATTCCAGAACTCACGTAAATTGATAAAGTTGTTTTATTTTTATAAAGAAAATTTACTTTAAGTGATTAATCAAAATTAGTAGGCATTACAACATAAATCTAATAAGTTTGAATTATTGTTGAGTTATCTCCTTTTCTTAACTTTGTAAAATGGCAGGCTAGGTAGGCTCTCTTGGGTTACTCATAAAATTTGGTTTTCTTCTTTAAAAATAATTCTACTTGATCAAGTTACATTATTTTTGGAGTATGATATTTTCGTTTTGTCATGAGTACATATATTGTGCAAATTTTTCATTATTTTTGTTTTTTTGATATAGAGGGTATTTTGGACAGGAACCGAATTTTAAATGGAAAGTTGTGTTTATATTATTTTACTTAAACTCTTTAAAATACTCCAAAGAAATGGATATTTTCGGAATATTTATTAATTGTTGTTTACTATGTTATAATCCCATTGGCTAGTGTACACCAGTTAACCCTTATCCTCGAGTGTCCTATGGGTCCTGATAAGTTGTGACTTCTACGTAAAAAAAAAAAATTAATATTATAAGAATAATTTTACTAAAATTAAAAAGAAAATATTAAATTAATAAAACAAATCAAAATGCAATGATATAAATGTAACATGGCTGTTACTTTTTAATTGTGTCGTTACATTTCCAACTTCTCAGACCCACACATTGTCTGGTACCATCGCAAAGGAATAAAGAAATAAAAAAAGGAAAGAAATAAAAGTCCAACTGGCACTTTTTAAAAAGTGCAAATGAAATGCGTTTATTTGTGGTTTTTCAAAAACAATGCATTTCATTATCTTTCATATATAGAAACGATTTATCTGTTTATTGTTCACATATGTTTGTTGAACTTCTACGAAAATGCGAGCTGAAAAATAAATATATTAGTGATGGGACGATTCCAGTATTTTTCCCGATTCTGATACAATTACTGGTTCTGTGCTAAATTTCCGATTTCGATACAATTACCAATTCTGATTCTTTATAAATATCTAAATATTTAAGTAAAGAGTTGTTATTTTCCCCGATTTTTGTAAAAACGCATGTTAAATATGTAGATATTTTCCTAAATGTCAAAATACACTTGTGGAGGATGATTTATCGATTTTTAGCTTTATTGGTATTTTAAAATCAATAAATCTTCATTATTTTATCATCATTATCAGCAATGGAAGATTTTACTTTAAACAAAATCAAATAAAAAACAGAATCGTTTTGGTATCGGAAAATAGGAACTAATTTTTCCGATTTCAATTTCGATTAATCGTCCCTACGCTAAAATATATATGCTCTAGCTTGTTTCAACCATTTGACAATCAAACACAGAGATGGTTCCATAACAAAACTGTATTTTTATTTAATTATTATTTTGCATGCAGTGGTCGTTGGACATATCTAGCAAGGGTGAAACATGAGGTTGTTGTTGACGAGCTAATGACATAACAATAGTGCGTCTCTGTTTTTGTTCATTGAACCTTTTGCTTTTATTTACAAATTCGTTTTTTTTGTTCCATCAGAGGTCAATGTATGTATACAAGTCCTGACATGGTGTATTCTTTGTTTCATCAGAGGTTAATGTATGCATACAAGTCCTGACATAGTATTTTCTTTGTTTCATCAGAGGTCAATATGTGTGTCAAAGCCAGACATGGTATTTTCTTTGTTCTCTGCTAACCTGGAATTTGTGTGTGATTATCTCGATACATCTTGTCAGTATCACTCCCGATGATAGACTGACTAGAAACTCTCTATTATCATCTTGTTTCCCTGCTTTTCTAGTGCGTTTTGTGAATGAGTTAACCTTTAATCCCCTCCATCCAACTTCAATCACACCATCTGCAGTTTGATGTATTTTAGTTTGCTGCCAGGTTACATGATCTCTACTTACTGGCATAAGGTCCCAATATATTATGATAATTCTATTTTGAAATGCCTTTCGCTTTGTACATACAAACATTAATTCATATGAATTTGAATCATATGACTGTTTTTAGGAGCTGGATTCTGTAGTTGCAAATAATTTCACTTATATTTTCAAAAATCAAATATTTATAGGAGTGAGGGATCACATGAAGGTTGCCAGCATCCATATTAAAAAATGCTGATAATGGAGCCAGCAGAATTCAAACTTGACACAATTTCACCACTGTCTACTCTTCTTTGGTAAGTCATTTATGTGCCATGTCATAAGCTGATCTACCTATTTCAAGAATAATGAACTGACCCAGAGGCAATTGATATAGTTACATTGAAACATCGATGTAGTAATTTGCACCATTTTTCAACAAATGTCAGTCTAGGTACCAATTTTGACAATCAATTCACTAGAAACTGGGTTATTTCGGTGGCTATTTATCTGTGAAGTAAAGGCATTCATTCTGCTTAATCCTAAGAGGTCCACCCTTTTTTGGTTGGAGTAAGTTTATTGCTTGCTACCTGATGTACCCTGACAAGGGAATGCCAATGGGGTTGCCCAAGCAATTCTTAAAAGACCAAATTGCTTCTCCTTTTGGGGCACTAGCTTGACTCCTTCCACCTTCTGGCCTTGTGTTACATCGTTCTGGTTGGTTGGTTGTTTTTGTTTTACGACATATCAACCCTTTTCAGGTTATTTAATGCTGAATCCAATGATTCTGAAGAAAATGTTTTAATAGAATATATTTGTTTTTTTTTCAAATCGGTTTCTATTTAACCTATAGTTGGAACCCTAACAGGTACTATCACTGTGGGTCAGAGTGGACCTGGGAGCAATGGCAATTAAGGGGTGGCTCCACACTCCCCAAAGCCCACAAGCTGTGACCTCACCATCGGTTATAGTTTAAGGTCATATCCAGAAGCACATATTATTCTGGGGTTGGTATAAAGTAAATATCAGCGATTCATGGCACTTATGGCCCCCAAGAATCACAATTTTGCTAATATACAAGGTGTTCCAAAAGTCTTGAGCATATTTTAACATTGAATATTTTGAGAACTATTAAGGACATAAAATACATCTGGTATATTCAGAAAGTTTATAATCTCAAGTTTTTCATGGAATGTTCAAAGACGTTCAATGTGAGCACCATTGGTCACATGACACACATCAAGCCGGTAGTCCAATTCTTGCTAAACATATCCCAGCATTGCATTGTCTGGTTTCAATAGCTTCTGTTATTCGGACCTTCAACTCATCCATGTCTCTTGGAATTGGAGACACATATCAGCTTCCATTGATATGTTTGTTGATGAATACATTGTGCTCGCATGTCAAATTAGGGAACATTTGGCTCGATTTAGACTGAATTATAAGGACCTAGAGTGGTCAAGGATGGTACACCAGCTCTGGGTTTATCGTATTAAGAGAGCACGGTGCCCAATATTGTCACTTGATGAGCCGCACTCTACTTGGATGGGATGGTAGGTTTATTTCACAAATCTCCACAGAAAACAAATCGTAGGGTGTGAGATCTGGAGATTTGGGAAACCAGGCATGAGATGATGATCATCTTGCGGAGACTGTCCAATCCAGTCTCGTAGTGTCCCGTCCTATTGGAAAATGAAGTCATCATATTCTTCCTCACTCAAGCAGATATGAGGACTTGAAATGTACCCAAAACCTTTGGAACACCCTGTATTTTTGGTTAACTATACGACTGTGTTTGTTTTGATCATAATTGACATACAAGATCATATTACTGGTGATGAGAGATTTGAAACTTACAATATTATGAGATGAAAATAAAAACTTTGAGTGTAAAGTCTGAGATCAAGTTACAACAACAATGATTTGTTTCAAAATTGCGTTCAAAACCGAAAAACATTTGAACATCATTGGCTTCTTTTTTTATTGGTTTAAAAATAAAAATTAAATCCTGACTTTACTTTGAATGAAAGGCTCATTTAACTCATTTCTCTAATGGTCGCCATCAGTTCGCAGTTTTGTAATAGTTTTTCATTCCAGTAGCTTCTTTCCAAGAACTGCAGGTTTGTGGAACACCCTTCCTTCTGTTTTCTTCCTAGCTACAGCTTTGATCTTTTTCAAGACTTTTTTGTACAGGCATTTAAAATTGTCATAGATTCTTGGTAAATAGTTATCTCCTGTTTTTGCGTTAATCATCTTTCGTTATTTTATGCTCTTTACATCAAATATATACAACATAATTGTGTTGACACACCGGTTCTGATTGGATCACCAATGTAAAGCAACGTGGAGCAAGGTCACTACCAGATGAGTGAACATCTGATAATACCAGTCACTGTATGTAAGAGGATATCACATTTCTGCAAAAACTACAAAAACCTAATGTCTGACGGGGATATACTGTCGGAATTTTATCTTGCTTCCAGATAAATTCGACGCTAAAGTAACTAACCTGAAAAAAAAAAAAACAGCATGAAACAAAAGAGGGGGAGGGGGTAAAGAATAAAATATAAATGTCTTGCTTTGAAATGAAGAAGAGATTTTATTCACAATGATAAGTTGCAAATTTTTCCCTTTGCAGGCATTAAACTTATGAAACGCCAAGGTAACATGTAATAAAAAAAATAACACTGGTTCTTATAAAGATGTTGCATCCATTAACGAATACAATAATAATATTCAAAATAGTATCTCCTAATCACACTCGCATATGAAACAAATTTTAGGAGCGTACTCACAAATTGAAAGCCAGTCAGGCACGTGCCTTTTTCTTTTTTTTGTTTAAAGTCCTTTTAGAATTTTCTCTCCCTCCATGTTTGCATGCAAACTGTAGACACACAGATGGATTTCAGAAGCAAGACCGCGTCGCTTGTCTGGTTTTTTTTTTTTTTACCGGGTTTTCTTCTTTGTAGGAGATTCCAAAATTCCTTGTCACGTAAAAGAAGGTATTTTCTTTAAAATAATTTCACTCCTTCTAAAATACGTGCAGAACCGTAGTCACATAGATAATTTTCAGAAGTCTGTCTCGTCACATACCCGGGGTTCTTGTCGGGTTTTCTTCTTTGAAGGAGGCTCATCAAAATTCCATTTTCAGCACCGTGCAATGAACCAAAATGTCCAATCTCCAAGCCCGCCAAATTTCAAAAAGAAAGAAATCTCATGCTGGGCTCGTGACGTCATCACGGAGCTAGCATTTTCCTTTTTTCCAATTTAAAGGGAGTTTCGTACAAATCTAAAATACATGAAACTAAAAATCATAAAGGATATGAAATACAAAAAATCAAATACAAGAACCAGATAAAAAATAATAAATGTAAACAGGGGGGGGTGCACCATTATTGGTACAAAAAAAATTCCAACAATACATGCGACTGGGAATCACTTGTGAATTTCACATTCCCTGGATACATAGTGCCTTTGATAAGTTTACAGACTTTTTTTCTATGGGCAATTTTATTGATAGCATACGCATGAAATTGTAGTCCCCTTCAAAGTAATCTTTTCCGGCTGCAACGCACTTGTACTGTTCCAACAACTTCTGGAAAACCCCAGGGAAGTCGTCTTGTGTGAGCATGTCAATGACACTCGTCATAGCCTCTTTCTTCTCCTCAATTGTCTCATAATGACAGCCTCCAAGGTTTTCCTTGAGCTTAGGGAATAACCAAAAGTCACAGGGAGCAATATTTGGACTATAGAGAGGGTGAGGAACTGTCTTGGTGTCCATCTTGATAAAATGATTTGTAATCTTCTCAGAGCACCCTTGGGACACACTTTGCACAAATCTTCCACATCTTCACTTCTTCACACTGACATCAAACTATGCACAGTTATTGTCTCTATAGACACACAACAATCCTTATCCATGAAATTCTTTATTTGGCCAATCAACTCTGGTTTTCTGACTTCCATACTCCTCCCATACCTTTCATTATCCCTCACAAACTCCATGCCTTCCTTGAGTCTTTTATTCCACTCAAAACCTGATGCTTGATTCTTGCAAGATGGTCCAACAGCAGTCTGAAGCATTCTATATGTTTCTGCGGCATTTTTTCCAAGTTTAAAACAAATACCTGATGAACCGTCCCCTTAAGTAGACACTGTATCAAATCTCA
>NC_136513.1:55478928-55576428 GCF_053919585.1 Euprymna scolopes
TTTCTTACTACAGTTCCCGAGGATTGTACAACAAATGCTGACAGCCCACTCAGGAACGCTGACCATGCAGTGATAATGGTTGAAATCGCCGTAAATTCTAGACCCAAAACTGAAGAGCCAGTGCTCAAAACAACGAGATATTATAAAAAGGCTGACAGGGAAGCCATCAGAGATCTTATCAGAGATGCCTCATGGGGAAATATTTTTTCTCTTCCTGCTGAACAGTGCGCAAATGAGACCACCGAATGGTTCAAAACAGCAATGAAAGCACATGTTCACATGCGGAAATTTTATAGCAAGCCCCACTCTCCCCAATGGTTTACTTCGACTTGCGCAACTGTCATTGCTCAAAGGCAGCATACATACCACAGATTTAACCGACATAAGTCCAGTTCAAACAAACAGAAGTACATAGAAGCTAGAAATAGTGTTAAGAAAGAAATAGCGACAGCCAAGAGAGAATTTACTGAAACCACTAAAAAACGCATCGAAGCACAAAAATAAGGAAATCGTGACTTCTGGAAAATCTACAACAGTGTAGTAAATAATGGGCAATCAACAATTCCCCCCGCTAACCAACAATCACGAGGTTGTTTGCTCAGTAACCAACAAAGCTAATATGCTTGCCAGCCGGTTTGCCTCGAACTCCACACTGGACCCTTCCAACCACCCCTTGCCTGACTTTCCTTTGCGGACAGACGCCACGCTAGACGATCTAAAAATCAACCCTGCTCATGTAAATGCTATCATAAAAAATCTTGACACTTAAAAAGCATGTGGACCTGATCTCATCCCAGCTGTACTATTAAAAAGTGCTCAGCCGAAGTAGCTCCAGTTCTCTCCAAACTCTACAACAAATGCCTTAATGAATCATGTTTTCCGGGCTGTTGGAAAACTGCTTCTGTGGTACCAATATTCAAGAATTCTGGCGAAAGAACTGACCCATCAAATTATCGCCCCATTAGCCTCCTCCCACTTTTTGCCAAAATATTTGAGACCATAATTAACCACGCTCTAGTCCGGCACCTTACAGATGCTAAACTTCTGACTGACAAACAATATGGATTTAGACAAGCCCGTTCCACAGCTGACATCCTCACTGTAATCTCTGAACGTATATACCATTCACTGGACAAAGTGGGGGAGGGTAGAGCGGTAGCTCTAGATATATCTAAGGCTTTTGACAGGGTATGGCACAAAGGTCTCCTCATGAAAATTAAATCATACAGTATCACTGGTAGAATACTTAGCATAATTAAATCCTTCTTAGATAAGAGAAAAATCCAGGTTGTCCTCGACGGTCGAACATCTAAACAGTGTGATATAAATGTGGGAGTGCCTCAGGGGTCTATTCTTGGACCTCTATTGTTCCTGATATTTATTAATGACCTCCCCGACAAAACTGCCGGTGAGATGGGTATATACGCTGATGACACTACACTCTATAACAGGCATGACAGGAAAACAAATGAACCCGTGATGCAAAGGTGGAAAAGAAAGTGAAAGAAAATCTGACATCTTAGCCGATGTCTCCATGATACGACCGGAAGTCAAAAGCATTGAAATTAACTGAAGTCAATCCAATGGTGACGATAACTTGCTAAAATTCGGTGAAAAAAATCGACCCCTCCTTGTACAAAATGTCCCAGTTTAGGGTTAAGAAATTAATGTTTTTGACCAATTTTTCAATATTTGTCGTCCAAGATGTCGAGCTTCAAAATGATCCCGATCTTATCAGGATCTGTTACCTCTGTCGAAAGTTTTTTTGTAAGATATACAAACATACATACATACATGCATACATTTAAACAGACAGGTGACATTTATATTATAGAAGATAATGTTTAGAAATTTCCTTCTAACTATAATTCCACCAGGCTTGTGCATTTTTCGTTCTTAGCACCTGCCTCTTTTGCAAGTTAAGATTTGTGTAGCTCGTCTGAAAAATATATAGCATTTTTTATCAAATAACAAAGTCCGTTGAGATACAAAACCAACAAAATTATTTTCCCATGCAAAAGCCCAACAAATTGATTAATATTTTTCTTTTGGGGAAAAAACTATCGTAGAATTCCGTAAAAGTTATTACACTAGGAAAGTAGAGATTTTAGCAGGAAACCATCTGTGGTGTTTATTACCATTGGCATCGCATTGAAGAGACTCACGGGTAGTTAACGAAGCTGAAAATACGTTTTTCACTAACATCGAAGACTGCCAATTATCGCACAAAGTAGGTAAAGCTATGGATTACATAACATGCAGGTCACATTAACAAGAGGTCTATAAAATAAAAAAAATATATCTAAAAATAAAATAACAGATTTACAGATTCCTAACATTTATTTTTATATTATACTAGCAGGCCGCCCGGTGTTGCCCGGTCATAAAATATATATAAATATTTTATTTTAATTCATGCGAGTATTATGGGTTTTTTTCTAAACGGTTCACTTCTTGTAGGTAAAAAAAAAAATATACTCTAGCTGAGATCGAAACCAAAATATAAAGACATTGAGTCAGGTATGATAACCCTTAGTTCGACACAACATTTACAAACTGTTTTCAAAAAAAAAATCTAATTCTTGATAATATTATACTTGAGGAGGAAACTGTTCTTTTGTCAAATAGTAAACAATGAATACACAGGGTGGAATGAAAAAAATTGTCGCCCTAGAAAAGACGACATGATTCCATTTCCGTTTGATAAAAACCGGTTTTCTTTTTTTTTGTTGCAGGCCATCTATTAGTTGATCAGTTGTGTACAAATCCCAAGAGCGATAAGAGCTTTCTATTATGTCTGAAAGTGACACAATGTTTAACGGGCAAGATCAGAGATGCACCACTGTACAACTCATGCTCTCTACCAATCCAAGTTATAGCAACAAGACCACTGCCAGCACCCCCAAAATGGATCGCTGGATTGTCACAAATAACAGGGACGTGTCCAGGGTGATGAAAACAAACTTTCCGGCCACGGTTATGGTCTTTGGTGTGGCTTAAAGTGAGAGCCACATCATGCCACCTCACATCTTCAAAGTCGGCTTGAAAGTCAACACCAAAGTGTACCTGGATGTGCTGAAGAGTGGTGATCCCTAGTGCAATTAGGTGGCTGCTGACAAATCCTAAGTGTGGCAGCAAGACTCAGCGCCTGCCCACAAGACCAAAGAGACCCAGACTTGACTTCAGAAGGATTGCTACGACTTTGTACCCTGAACCTGCTGGACTACTTTGTTTGATCATACATTAAAAACATCACCAACATGACCTCCCACAACACCAAAGCCAGCCTGATAGCCGAGTATTCAGAGGGTTCCCACCGGCACTTGTGGAAAAGGTATGCTCCCAGTTCCAGACCCATATTGAAGCAGTGAATGAGGCTGAAGGTGGCTACATTGAATAGATGTCAGTTCTACTACATAATCAAGTTACCTGAATTGAGTTTTTCATTAAAAGTTTTAAAATAAAGCTGTAATATTGTTTTCTTTAGGGCGACAATTTTATCGTTCCACTGTAAATATATAAAATATAGAATAGACTTATTCTGTTAGGTACAATAATAAAAGTCCGTGTCTGGTTGCAACAACTAATAAATGAGTTTATAAGTAAACTATGAATGTTGGCATTCCCACCTGCAGTTTCAACTGACTCGAACCAGTTTTGCTTTCCTAAAATACATGTGAACTGTAGTCAGGTGTTCAAGTCACGTTATAATATTCCCCTTCTAGAACAGGGTGCCCCCCCCAAAAAAAAATAAAATTCTAAAAAGTTTACGTTATATATCATTATATTTTTTGGAATCCTTTAAGATGAGGCTTCGTGATTTGTTTATTGATATTTTTTTTTTTGCAGACTGTTATCCTCATCTTCATAGTTGTTGTTTCAGCACATTTCGGCCAACTATTCCTCAGGCCTTCTTCAGATGGTTAAACGTGGCAGGATATGAATGCTGAGTCTTGTAACTGTTTCCCCAGTTTTGTTTAGTTGTTTTCTCACCACGGTTTTGACCAACTAATTCTCTGGCCTGCTTTGGGTAGGATTGAAATTGCTATCGTCCAACAATGCTCACTTGGAACTCTATTCACTGCGCCACAGGCTCTGAAAGGAGATCAATGTTAGATTTTATGGTTTTACAAATCCAATTCTGTGTTCTTATCTGGTTTTCCATTACCGGATCCTTACCGAATGGTATATATATATTTAAACATTTTTTTTTAATCTTTTGAAATGCGGCTTCATAATTTGCGTATTGATTTTTTTTCTTTCGTACTGTTATCTTCATTTTCACAGGTGTTGTTTCACCATGTTTCGACCAATTATTCCTCTGTGAAGGGATAGGAATGCTGGATATTGTAACTGTATCCCCAGTAATTAATAGTTTGGGCATTTTCTGTCATATTGCTCAATTATGACATCCTTGTGCCTTTATTTTTTATGAATACTTTCATCAAATATGCTCCCATGAACTTACTCCACTTGCAACCCTTCAACAAAAAATACCTTAGATCCACCCGACTAGCAGCAAAACCCCACCCCTTCACCATAGACGTCGTTAGATGGTGAAAGATGTTTGACTTTGATAGATTCTTTCCTTGAACCATTGTTTTTGGAGTTCTCTACCTTGCTTATATTTTCTACGACTGTACCAACATGCATAAATGTAATGTGAACAAACTCTTTATTTCCCAACTTTCTATTTAGACTGCTTCTTATGAATCTGAATTCTATCAAAGTAATACCTTATACTTAAATAGCAATATGTCTTGTTTGCTGTGAATAAAATTAAAACAAAAAGTTAAGTAACGCTATGAAATTTAAATGTAATGTGAACGAACATGTTGTTGCCCTCCAAATCTTCCCATTATAAATCTAGCTTCTATCACAGTAGCATTTTAACGCTTCAATAGCAATATGCTTTGTTTGCTGCCAATAAAAGTAAAAAAAAACGTTAGTTGAGTGAATTCTCACGTTTTCAAGCCACACAAGGATGTTAGCTAAAAAATGTGTTATTTATATTTTTTCGATTCTTCAGACAATTATTCTCATCTTGGCTGCCATCTTGGCTGTCATCTTGGCTTTGGTTGATATAGCCTCCGACCTTTTTTAAGTGTGTCTTGTTGATCTTGGGAAAATTTCTATCGAACTCAAGAATCTGCACAAAATTACAAACGAAACCGTTTATATAGTTCACAGGAGTAGCATGTTCTCATTCTGTCAGTCACGACCAGATAGAAATCCTAAGTAATTTGCAATTTTATTTTGAGTGTCGCCCACACTGAGGATTGAACACATACATTAAATCCGTTGCCAAGGCCGCTGGAAAAATGGTGGGATACTTCTATCAATCCAGTAGATGCAATTCTCTATCTATATAAGAGCCAGGTACGTCCAAGGATGGAGTACTGTTGCCACATCTGGGCAGGAGCTGCAGGAAAGGACTTATCCTGCCTTGATAGAGTTCAAAATAGACTTCGCAGCATTGTAGGGGATGTCCTTTTCTCTTCCCTGCAACCTCTTTCTCATAGAAGAGATGTAGCGAGTTTGTCTCTGCTTTATCGTTATTTTCATGGCAAGTGCTCGTCTGAGCTCCAATCTATGCCCCCCCCTCCCTCACCAGACTTTCACAAGAAACACCTATCTAGCAGAAAACACAATCACTAATTTCCCCTACTCTTTATCTGTGCCTAAACCTAAATGTAGGTTCCATGAACAAAGATTCTTTCTTAGAACTGCACGCCTGTAGAATTATCTTCCATTTTCCTGCTTTCCAGCTGACTACAATATGGTTGTCTTCAAGCCTAACGTAAACAAGTTTTTTGATGAACCGTTCCATATAAGTTAACAAATTTACCGAATCTCCATTACTAACGATTACTATATTGTCCATTTCTACTGTTCACTCTTTAACCCTTATCCTTGAGTGGCCTCTTGGCCTTGATAAGTGGTGATGCCTATGTAAAAAAAAAGCAATCCTCATCTAAAAAATTCTGAAACATAATATCAATAGTTTTAAAGCAAAATCGATATTTGACCTTCTTATATTTTCTTCGTTCTTTTATGTGTGGTTAAACTTGTCTCTGTGGTTTCATTCCAATTAAATATTTATTCCTGTACGGATTTTCCGAGATAAAAGACATTTATATTAGGAGATTCAAATCCTGGATGACCATATATGAAATGTATACGTATGAATAAAGTATATATGAAATGTATTTGTATGAATAAAGTATATATGAAATGTATACGTATGAATAAAGTATATATGAAATGTATATGAATGAATAAAGTATATATGAGATGTGTGAGTATAAGTAAAATATATATAAAAGGATGTGTCCTTCATAGCATCAGACCTGACCGAATGGTTACTTGTAGGCATAGACCAATTCATACCATCCAAAAAATTCCAACAAAAACCAGCCAGCCATGGTTCCCCCCTGAATGTGCTGTTGCCATCGTGCACAGAAATCAATTTTTCCATAGCTACCAACGTAATAGATGCGCTGAGACTAAAGCTGCTTTCAGGACTGCCAGCAACCACTGTAAAAGAGTAATAAAAAATGCAAAAGAGCTATATGCTCAATCTGTTAAATCCAAAGTAGCTGAGCAGCGGCTTGGTTCCCACCAGTTCTGGCAAATAGCAAATAGGATCCTGAACAGAAGCGTGCATTCTACCCCAACCATTATCAATGGACTAGAGGTCATCTCGTCAAGGTCAAACTATCCGACAAGGCCAAACAAAGAGAATGGGCGTGACTGGTTCCCATTTAACTCTTGAACCTCTCATGTGCTGACCCCAAGCATCGCACCCCACTGTCGAGCTAAACCACGTGAGGAGGTGGTGTAGGCACTACATGATTAGGCCAAGGATCTCCTAGAAGCAGATCACCGGCAGAAGGGGTTCAGAAGAACTTCAACGATTAAGTGCCCGTAATTATGGCAAGCCTCCGAGTTGGGTGAAGTCAGCCATGGCCAGGCCTGGAGAGGGATAGGCTCTGCCAGGCGTCATTACTCAAGATTCGCTACAATATATTTGTTGTTGGTTGGTTTTTGTTTTACGGCATATCAACCCTTTTCAGGTTATTTATGCCGAATCCAGTGATTTTGAAGAAAATCTTTTTAATAGAATATATTTGTTTTTTTTTCACGTCGGTTTCTATTTAACCCATACTTGGGACTCTAACAGGTACTACTTCTCCGGGTTTGAGTGGACCTGTGAGCAATGACGATTAAAGGGTGGCTCCACACTCCCCAAAGCCCGCAAGCTGAGGCCTCACCATCGGATATAGTTTAAGGTCATATCCAGGACCAGAATATATTGTAAGAGTATATAACATAAATAACCCCACATTGATGACCTACACTCTGCACGGTTTAACTGGGTACCTTGCGGCCCCAGGCTAAGTGTATGTGGGATCTCGGAGCAGTCTGGAGCCCCAGAGGTGTTGAGTGCATGGCCCTCCGGCGTGAGGACACGCCCTGGCTTACACCAATCCAGACCCCAGCTATGTGGTCAAATAGCAAAATGTCATCTCGGCAGCAGGAGTTGGCAGTCATGGTATGAGCGCAGCTGATATATTTTTCAACCACCGGTCTCCCATGGCGGATCACTGAGCGGATGAATCAAGAACGATCAACGGTCAGGGATCATCACCCAGTTAGCGGGTACTGCGGGGCAACCTACCACTGCTCCAGCTGTCGCACTCCTGTGCTCCGCTGGGGTCCGCAATGTTGGGTCCAGAGGTGGATGTTCTGTTCTGGGCATGCACTCATCCACTACTTCCCTGCCCCGGCGCTTGACGTTTCAGGCAACTACTATGGATATGTCAAGAATAAATTCTCAGCGACTGGCAATTCGGGAGCCCCCTGCAGTCGGGGGTGCTGTCGTTGCTCGGCAGGGCCCGCGTTCTAGGCAGGCGCGCCCCGGTCGACATCCTGCTACTGCCTCCCCACTACACCTGGCCTGCTGGAATGTCCGCTCCCTTGGGGTGACTTCCTCTCTTGACAGTTTTCATCCTCGGAAGTCTGCTGTTATCGACCTGGAATTACTCCGGTTGGGGGTGGATGTCTCAGCACTAGGCGAGACATGGCTCACTGGAAATGGCTCCATACGTGAAGCTAACTTCACATTTTACTGGACTGGCTACCCTGACTTGGAGAGACCAAAACATGGAGTGGGTTTTGCCATCTGCAACAAGCTGCTCAGCTTTGTCGAAACTCCCGTCGCCATCTCTCCCAGATTAATGTCACTACAGCTACACACCACCTCTGGTCCAGTGTCCCTATTGTCTGCCTACGCCCCAACCCTCACCTCGCCGGATGACCAGAAAGATGCTTTCTATCTCCAGCTGAGTGAGACCCTCTCCAAAATCGACCGCGGTCACCGCATAATCATCCTGGGTGATCTCAACGCTCGAGTAGGCAGTAACACCAATGCCTGGCCTGATGTCCTGGGTCCTCACGGAGTGGGCTCTATGAATGAAAATGGACAGCGTCTTCTGGAACTCTGTGCTACACACAGGCTGTGCATCCCATCAACCTTCTTTAAGGGCTCACCGTGGTCGAAGATGACATGGCAACACCCACGCTCTAAGCGCTGGCACCAGCTGGACCATGTGATCACTCAAAAGAAGCACCTCCAGGATATCATCCACTGCAGGACAATGCACTCTGCGGACTGTGACACAGACCACTCACTTGTGCGCTGTAAGCTTAAACTAAAGCCAAAGAAAATCCACCTGTCTTGCTCAAAACCACTTTCAACGCTCAATGTTCTTGCTACTAAGTCCAAGGAGAAATGCCAACATTTTCAAGCTTCAATACAATCCACCTTTGGCCAGTCTGCACCCCCTCAGGATGCTGCCTCTGCCTGGCTGCGGATTCGTGACACTGTTGGAGTTTGCGCACTCTCCAGTTTTGGTAGACGTACAGTAAAGCAGCCGGACTGGTTCAGACACCACGCGGACACACTCCATCAAGCACTAGCAGAAAAGCGAGCGGCAAGACTGGCTGTGATGCAGGACCCCTCTCCTCAAGCTACTAGCCTCTGGAAGCAGAGCCGCTCAAAAGTGCAGCGCCTAACTCGAGAGGCTAAACACAACTATTGGAGTGACATCTCCAAGCGTGCTGAAGACTGCTCTGCCACCGGCAACACCGGTGGCATGTACCAAGCTCTGAAAGAGGCTCTAGGTCCTCCTGTGAAGAAATCATCTCCTTTGCGATCTCTGACCGGAGAACTACTCACCAATCCTGATGATCAGCTTGACCGTTGGGTGGAGCACTACAGCTCACTGTATGCTCAACCTGTAGCAGCTAGTGAGGCTGCTATAATAGCTGCTGTTCCCCAACTACCAGTCCTCCATGAGCTAGATTACGACATCACCATCGATGAAGTACACAAGACCATCAAGCTACTGAGGAACAACAAAGCCCCCGGCGTGGATGGGCTACCTTCAGAAATCTTCAGATTCGCAAGCAATAAAGATATATATATATATATATATATATATATATATAAAACATGGATTATATATATGTATGTATATATATATATATATATATATATATATATATATATATATTACTTGTTTATTGTTATATAAACATGCTCACATCCCGCTGCTACAAATAGCCACTTGTTTCAATCAAACAACAGATATCATCAGGCAGCGACTTGACTATTCAAAAGTTCAATGAATAACCTGGCTAAAGTGGCTATTTGTAGCAGCGGGATGTGAGCATGTTTATATAACAATAAACAAGTATTATCAGCTCTTTTTATTGAGCACTATCTAACAACCTCGTTGAATTCATTAGTCCATTACTTTTGAATATAAAAAAAACCCGAGTATATATAATATATATATATATATATATATATATATATATATATATATATATATATATATATATATATATACATATATATATATATATATATATATACACACACACACAAAAAAAAAATACGACAGAAAATGAATCCCACGCTATTATATATATATATATATATATATATATATATATATATATATATATATATATATATATATATAAATACAGAAAATGCATGCATATAAAAATTAAAATTCCATGCACGAGTAAAAGAAAATTCAATTCTGTGTATAAGCGACGAAGCGGGAAGTGGTAACATTTTTCATGGCAAGAAATACAATTGCATATAATTTCAGATCAATTTTACTTGGCAAGCAATAAAGATTTATATATGTATTTATATATATATATATATATATATATATATATATATATATATATATATATATAATAAATATATAAAAAAAACATGGACTATATATATATGTATATATATATATATATGTATACATGCATATATATATATATATATATATATATATATATATATATATATATATATATATATATATACACACACACAAAAAAAATACGACAGAAAATGGTGACTGTACAGAAAGGAGGTATAATTCTGGGTCAGACCATCACTCCTGACCTAAAATTTAAGAGCTTCATTATATCTATTGCCAAGATCGCTGCAAAAATAATGGGATCTTTCTACTGTACCAGACGGCATGTCACTCCTAACCCAATACCCCACCTGTATAAGAAGCAAATATATATTTAGTACTGTTGCCACATCTCGAGAAGAGCTGCTCAAAACACCATTTCCTATTTTTACTCGGTACGAAACCGGCTTATAAATTTAGTGAGCGATAAAGAAATGGTAAACTTGCATTAAATCCATTGCCAAGACCACGGGAAGAATTGGTACTATTTTCTACAATTAAGCAACCAACAAAACTGCCACTGTTGCACACATAGGTTATTCAATAAAATGCAATTAATGATTAATAGTTAGAATGAGATTCCTCCCCTATTTGTGAATAATTATGTATAAATATATTAGGATTAATTATTTAAATCGATGAAATGATTAAAAATTGTTTTAAAAATAAACTTGTATGAAAACCATATCTTTATTTCGAAACATAAAACTCAGGAAGCCTTCAGAGCACTACTGCAAGCGTCAAATAAAATTAAGAAATCATTCAGAGCTCTACTAAGTTTCTTTGTGTGAAATTTGCAAATATAGGCTCAGCCGTTTTGGAATATATGAGGAAGGAACTTAAAGTATCTGATGAATTGCTGTACAAAACATATCTAAGAACACTGCCAGACATATAAGTTTATATGTCTGGCAGTGTTCTTAGATAGGTTTTGTACAGAAATTCATCTGATACTTTTCAAAATCGAAAAAATCCGATCCTAAAGATAGTCTTTCTTTTTTATAGATAAAAATGAAAAAATTTTACATGGGAATATTTTACGTTACACTGGCAAAAAAAAAAAAAAAAAATCTTGACAAATCATTTCTTCTAAAAATAAAAAACTGATTCATGGCAATCTGGACATATAACTCAATGATAGAGCATTGGACTGCAGATCGAATGATCCCTTGTTCAAGCCCCGGTATACTTCACCATTTTATTTTAATTTTTTCTCATTAATTAGTTCAATTTACGATAAACGAATAGATACCATTTAAAATCGCTGCAACTCATTTCTTCGTTTGCATATTTTAAAATTAAACATTAATCAAAAGAGACTTTTCCAAAACATTCATTTTCAAGCCCAAGTATCAGTTAACACGATATTGTAAACAAACACAGACGGAATTTGATGAACGACATTTTCATTATCGTTTATTTTATTTTTAAATATTTTTTTGTGAATTAGTTCACTGGGTAAATTATTCCTCATATTATATAATAATCAATTGAGGATTGATTCCGTAATAATACATACGCAATCTGCATAAATTAAAATATCATGTTTAAGCGTATTGTAGAACTGGGCAACGCCGGGTGTCCAGCTAGTCTTTATTTAAGACTTGCATTACACATTCATCATATCATTCTCATATCATTCCCTTTACGTAATACATATTAAAAAAGATAACTAAAATTTTTTACATCATATACATACTCGTGAAGAAACAAAAATATCAAATTCCAAAACTTACATAGTCTGTTTTCTTATTTTCTTTTTTTTTTTCAATAAAAATTAAAAAAAATATTTTCCATTTTTGTGTTTTAATGGAATTTTCCATCCAAACATCTTGGTCGATTTACTCAATATTTTTACCTCTTAGCAAAATATGATAACAAAATCCAATGGGGATCTTGTTTAGTTCAGAACGAATGAAATACTTATATGTACAAGTGCCTAAAATGGATTACTGTTGCCGTAACTAGGGAGGAGTTCCTAAGAATATCTTTTCTTGCCTTGATAGAGTAAAAAACATCTTCGAAAGCTAGTGGCAAAGATCTTTTCATTTTCCTACTTCCACTTTTACACAGAAGTGACGTTATGAATATGTTTAATAATTACATGAAGCCTTACCAACCATCAATAGTTATAGCTAGAGATATTTTACCTGAGAGCACTTCGTTCAAGCTCCTTGGCTTAACGTTCACAGGAAACATGAGTTGGAATAGATACATTGAGATCATTGCTAAGGCTGCTGCAAAGAAGGTGGGCTCTCTCTATCGTGCTAGAAAATTACTTACGCCTGAAAGTATCCTGTACCTTTACAGAGCCACCATTTGTCCATGTATGGAGTACTGCTGTACTGCTGTCACATTTGCGTTGGTGCATCTGCTACTAGTCTATCACTCTTGGACAGGGTCCAAAAGAGAGTTACCAACCTAATAGGTTCCGAACTGTCATCTAAACTTCAGCCCCTGTCCCATCGATGAAATGTTGCATCCCTCTGCCTGTTTTACAAGTATTTTAATTGTGGATGCTCTGACGAACTACAAACACTTGTACACCCTTGATGAAAATACCCCCAGCAAACTTGACAAACAGCAAAGTCCCACCCCGACACAGTTGAGATCCCTAGATGTAAGAAAGGCCTTTACTCTATCAGCTTTTTCCCCAGAACTGCAGGACTTTGGAATTCTCTTCCGGTTTCCTGCTTCCCCAACTGTACTGACATGCAGAAGTTCAAGTGTAATGTGGACAGACATCTTGCTGCTAAACTCCCTACATAGTACCCCTGGAACTTAGGTCCCTGATAGTAGCCCCCTACATCAGAGAGGCAATCTGCCTTGGTTGGGGTGAAAATGTAATTAAAAAAAATGTCTCTGCTCTATCGTTATTTTTATGGTAGTTGCTCGACTGAGCTTCAATCTATCATCTCCCCCTCCCCATAAAACTTTATATGACTTGCACTAGGAATTAAACCTTCAACTTCTAGAAGAGTGTAACTTAGAATTGATTTTTATCAAGTTCTTCATTTTCTAGCCATGGGTGTGGATTAAAGTTTCATTTGAAATTCCGTGCAGATTCCCTAGTTCGACAAGATACACCTTGACTGAAACGCATTAAAGATAACACTCCCGATGTGATATTCAAATAATATGAGCAATCAATTCTCAAAATTCAGAAAGATGAACAATTATATATGTACATGTTTTCTTTTTGTGTCTTGTGTGAATTACTAACAAAACAGATAAAAATCTACAGATTTTAACCCATCACAATCAACATGATGATCATGATGACGATGATGATGATCATTATAATTATCAACATCACCAGCACCAAACTTAACTAATATTGCATTTGACACAAAACTTACTGAGTAACAAAATATTTCTCATCGTTTGAAGGTTTCTTGTAAGCATATAACCGATCTGTGGAACAAAGTACCAGGAGTCTGCTTCCCAACGGACTACAACATGGTTATCTTCAAGTCTAATGTAAACAAATACTGTAACGAAACGGTACGCTCTTTTGGTAACATAAAGCATATGGGCGTCTGTGAGAAAATCAGCAGCAGCCGTAGGATAGCTGGCTAATAAAAATATTAGCAGCAGTGGCTGTTAAAGTATGTATGCAAATTGACAAATGTGCACACGCTTACGTTATGATAAGAAGAAGGAGAGAAAAAGAAAAAAGGACAGCATGTGCGTATTTTTTTCCTGTTTTGTTTGTTAGTTCCTTTGCGACAGTACCAGACAATGTGTGGGTCCAAGAGGTTTGAAACGTAACGGCCATGTTACAAGACTACAACATGGTTATCTTCAAGTCTAATGTGAACAAATACAAGTTATAAACATGACGTGAGAAAAATCAACACCATGGCTTCAGATTCAATATTGGAATTTATTCATGTCATATTCACTGATTGGCCCTTGTCTTGTCCGTTTAGAGCCTCATAAGATGTTGTCCATTCATTGTTTTCAATCTTGCCATTAACCTTTATTCACGAGTGGCTTTTGGGCCTTAATAAATTTTGACTCATTAGTATAAAAAAAGACAAAATGGTAGAAAGGAAAGTGTTTCTGTGGAATGAATTGGATTACAAACCCAGGTTGTCAGTCCGTGTCATTAACTACAAATACATTCGATAATACATACATCAGCTTATATAGAAGAGAGAACTTGAATGCCTACTTGACACTCTCCTCGAGTGTCTTATATCTCTCTGTACAGCGTTTGTCCGAACAAACTGACATGAGGATGCTTTTACCTGCAAGTAAATCCTGACTAAATATCCAAAATCATAGTATTCGTGACGCAAATAAAATCTCTACAGTATGGATAATCCACAAGAAATATTCAACGTTCTCCAAATAATGTTTTACCTCAAGTAACCACACGAAGCTGGATGCTACACCAGACTAGATAAATTCTTGTTCTGGAATCCAGTAAGACCAAGAAAGTATAAGAAAGATATGCTATAACATATTTAAATGGTCAATTAGGGAAAGGAAAATTATGTTCTCAACTTCTTTACTCAGTGTTTGAGATGTAAAGGAGAACTTTAATGAACTATCGAACTATATGAATGTATCTCATGTAGAAATCAAGCGTGAACTCCCCCCCCCCAAAAAAAAAGGTGTCCTTAATTTTTGAGAACTTCGAAATAAAATGTAACAAAAAAAGATGATCAACTAAAATAAAGTTAAGAGAAAAAATGTTTCCGCTGTTGTTTATTCATTTCATATCAAATCAGATATTTATTGTTGACATTCGTTTCCCTGATATCTTTCTAGTTAGAATTCTTTATAATAAGACATCGGGTACTTACAGGACGGACAACATGAAGGTTACCAACATCCCTAAATGAAAGTGCCTTTGTGGAACGAACTAGATTCGCATTTAGCTTACCGAGGTTGTCAATCCGTGTTGTTAACTACTTAAATACCATTACCCCTATGATGATGATGATGATGATGATGATGATGACGCCTGTCACTCTTGTGCATAGAATATCGTTTTTACTTTGGTCTATCACGCTTAGGTTTTAAATAGCAATTTCAGTGATAAACGCACACATTGGATGGACGCATCTTCAGAATAGATTAAATGGACGCATCTTCAGAATTTCAGACGAGATTAAATGGACACATCTTCAGAATACATGGAATGGACGCATCTTCAGAATCAATGAAATGGACGCATCTTTATAATAGATTGAATGGACGCTTCTTCAGAATGGATTAAATGGATGCATCTTCAGAATATATTTAATGGACGCATCTTCAGATTAGATTTAATGGATGCATCTTTAGAATAGATTAAATGGACGCATCTTCAGAGTAGATTGAATGGACGCATCTTCAGAATAGATCAAATGGACGTATTTTCAGAATATAGAATGGACGCATCTTCAGAATAGATAGATTGGATGCGTTTTCAGAATAGAAAGATTGGACGCATTTTCAGAATAGATTAAATTCTTCAGAATAGATTAAATGGACGCATCTTCAGAATAGATTGAATGGACGCATCTCCAAAGACTAGTGCCTCTTATTGTTTTATTTACATTATTTTCATAAAACTTTTCTGATCTGATAATCATTTCCGCCGTCAATAAAAATGTCGACAATTTTAATAAAATTTTCGTTTTAATCGTAGTATAGTGTCAGATTTTATCGCCATTTCGTTTAGTGTTGTTTCGCCCAAATGCAATTGGTTCTCCATCTTAATATTGTTTTTGTATCTTGAAATAAAACTTTTTAAATTTATTTTTTAATTCGTTCAGAATCGAAAATTAATTTTTTAATCGTTGTCCGCCATTACATTTTGCACTAAAATTAGTCTTGTTTAATTTTCTGATATTTTAATTATCACGATTTTTGATAGAATAAAACACACGTCGGACATTGTTTTAAATCATAAAACATTTTTAACGGAATTTAATGAATTTAAAAACAAAACTGAAGCACTTAAAACATAATTAGTCGATAATTCAAATATAATTATCATGTAAGAAAATTACACCGAATAGTAAAAATTTGTCATAATGAACACAGAGAAAAACAATTCATTGCTGTCCTACCAACAGATTTACACAACTTTGATCTTTAACTAGACTCTCTTTGTAACAGTGATGAAAACTACTATATTCGTATGAAGCCTTTAAGCAGACTCCAAGCATCAGCATCGCACACATCAAATAAATATATGTAAGGAACAACACATAAATTACTTTTAAATAATAAAAATAGATCAGTTAGTTTCAAATAAAGATACATGAAAATAAAAAAACAAACAAATAAAATTCTAATAAATAATTTCAATAGAGACGAACAAAAATTTACTAGTGGTGAAATAAATTTAAAAATCAAACTTGTAAAAATATCTGTTTGATAATTTAGTTAAATGTTTGAAAATTTCTTTTACTAATTACTTTGTTCATAGTACTATTATAATTTTTTATCATAAAAATTATTTAACAGGTGATTCTATTGTTAACATTGGTTTACCCGATATCTTTCAAGTCAAAAGACATCAAGTTGCTAACATCCTACGTGGAAGTATTTCTAGGTCATCAGTGATTATCGTTAACCACTTAGCAACTGTCACTTCATTGCAAATCACTAAAACAAATGTTTTACTCAGAATTGTACTATTTTTGCAGTTGACAGTGCAATATTATTAAATTTTGGAACAATTCATTTTTAAATGGTTAAATTGGTGTCACGACTAGCTAATCTCCTGACGTTGCCGACTGTAAGATACGCTTAAATATGATATTTTAATTCATGTAGATTGCGTATTTATTATTATAGAGTCATTTCACTATGGAATGTTATATTAAACCTAATATTATGATAGTGTGATCAAAACTAAATATATATATTAGAATAAAACAAAATACTTATTAAATACGTTTCAAGCCAAAACAACGTATTATTGATATTTATTTTTGTTTGAAATTTATCAATATATTTCGAAGTAACACTTCCTCCTCAATATTTCTTTCTTTTTTGTTGATGTTGTTATGTTTATGGAGCAGAGAATAAGTAAGTAGAAGTCCATTTGTTGTTTTTCACGGTAGTGTTTTCAAATATCGGAACGGTGCGTTGGTCACGCGATATTCACGTTAGGGGCGTGTTCCTTGATAGAAGCGTTGATTGGTAGAAGCATATACTATTTTATTCAAACTCAATCAACGCTTATATGAAGGACCACACACCTATAGCGTAAATACCGCATGACTAACGCACCGTTCCAACATTTGAAAACACTACCGTGAAAAACAACAAACGGACATCTCCTTACTGATTCTCTGCTCCAATAACAACATGCCGAACAAAAAAAAAAAAAAAAAAGAAAAGAAAGAAATATTGAGGATGAAGTGTAACTTCGAAATCTATATACCTATAAAAGTGAAAATGTTGGTGTGTCTGTGTGTGTCTGTCTCTGTGTGTGCATTTCCCTACCAAATAACTCTGTAAATTTTGGGTCTACAGACGTGAGATTTGACATAAGGGGTATTGAGAGTAGGGAAAATCGTTTTAATCGGTTTTCGCTCAGAAATTTGGCTGATAAGGGGTCAACGTTCAACGATTGGTTTTTAAGAACTCTACCAAACTCCTCCGACAATTTTGTGTCAAAACACTTGATGTTTTAGATATAGGTTACTTGGACATGGATCTAGCTTTATAATTTGATTTGAGCCTAAAACAATAAATGCTAAGGGGTCATAATTGGGGTCAAAGTTTAAAAAAAACTGACCTAGAGGGTCTCTACGAAATTACTCAGACAATTTTTGGTCTAAACATTTGAAATTTTACATAAAGTGTATTCAAACATATGGCAAGCTTTTTAATCGTTTTTTTCTGAAAATTTGGCTTCCAAAGGGTCAAAGTTCAAAAGATTTGACCTTTGCGGTCTCTAGCAAACTATTCAGCCAATTTTGGGTCTAAACATTTGAAACTTTACATAAATGGTATTCAGACACGCAGAAAGCTTTTTAATCAGTTTTTGGGCGAAAATTTCGCTGCCAAGAGATCAAATTTGACAGAGTTGACTTTTGCAGACACTACCAAACACCTCCGCCAATTTTGGATCTAAATACTTGAAATTTTAGATTTAGGTAACTGTTAACGAGCATCTCTCCTCCCCTCTCTGGCTTTGTTACTCTTTCTATTTTCTCTCTCTGTGTCTCTATAAGAGAATAGAGAAGGAGAGAGGAAGAGAGGGGGGAGAGAGAGAGAGAGAGGTGAGTAAACGTGGAGGTAGACACGTTTACCAGAACCAAAGGTCAGCTGACCAAATTACGTATGTGTGACGTGGTTGCCTAGATCTGTGAGATTTGATTTGAGCTTTGAAGAAGACGGACGTTTTTCCGTGGTCTCTCCCTCTTAACTGGGGAGGGGGGAGACGAACGCTGACGTGTGTGAAGAAGAACCACACAAGCAGATTTCAGGACCTCTGGGGAAAGTGAAATAAAATCTATAAAACACATTCATCGTCTTGGAGTGATAAATCTTCGTCAAACAGGTATCAAGTCTCCCTCCAGGATGAGAAATTTCCAGATGGTTCAATAGCGAGAAGAAACAGAGGTAGGTTCAGAAATTACATGTCACACACACGATTCCCTTTATGATAATCAAACACACAACCATTTATATTAGAGACAATCACACGGAATCTTTCTTATGTTATATAGAAAACGTAAAATGTGCCCCTAAATGAAGAACTCTATATAACATATTCAAATGTAACGAAAGCTCAATTTGGTACCCCTCAAGGATAACCTCGATGATAACGAATATATAACATAACTTGAACATGGGTCAAACCTTTTAATTGAATTTGAGCCCAAAATAATAAATGTTAAGGGGTGAAAATTGGGGCCAAAGTTTTAAAAAATTCGACCTCTTTTATCTATGGTACTTAAAGAAGCAAATTATATAGAAAGGCATTACCGTACATATTAACACATTTAATATATACATATGCACATAAAGTTATGAACAGTACATAGGGCTCGAGCAAAGCTACTCTATCTATATATCTATAAAAGTGAACGTGTTTGTGTGTCTGTCTGTCTGTCTGTGTCTCTGTGTACATATTCCTTCGCAATAACTCAATTTTCAGTCTACAGACTCGAAATTTGATATACAGGGTACTGAGATTTGGGAAAATCGATGAGATGGGTTTTCGGCCAGAAATCTGGCTGTTAAGGGGGTCAAAGTTCAACGATTTGACCTTTGAGATCTCTACCAAACTCCTCCGATAATTTTGGGTTTAAACACTTGAAATTTTAGGTATAGGTTCCTTGGACATGAATTTAACTTAATGAATCGATTTGAGCCCAAAACAATAAATTTTAAGGGGTTATAATAGAAGTCAAATTAAAAATAATTGAATATTTGTTTTTGCTCAGCATACACCTCCAAATTCTACCAAACTCCTCCGCTAATTTTGTTTCTAAACACTTGAAATTTTAGATGTAGGTTACTTGGACATGGATATAACTTTATAATTTGATTGGAGCCCAAAACAATAAATAAAGGGATTATAATTGGGGTCAAATTTAAAAAAAAATGACCTCTGGGGTCTCTACGAAATTGCTCAGTCAATTTTTTGTCTAAACATTTGAAATTTTACATAAAGTGTAATCCGACGTAGGGCAAGCTTTTTAATCGTTTTTTTGACGAAAAGTTGGCTGCCAAGGGGTCAAAGTTCAAAAGATTTGACCTTTGCGACCTCTAGCAAATTATTAAGCCAATTTTGAGACTAAACATTTTAAATTTTACATAAAGGGTATTCAGACATGCAGCAAACTTTTTAATCAGGTCTTGGGTGAAAATTTCGCTGCCAAGAGGTCTAATTTGACAGAGCTGACCTTCGCAGGCTCTACGAAATTCCTCCGCCAATTTTGGGTCTAAACACTTGTAATTTTAGATGTAGGCAACTTGGACATGGGTCAAACATTTTAATTTAATTTAATCCTAAAACAATAAATATAAAGGGGTCAAAGTTAAAAGAATTGACCTCTGGTGTCTCTACCAACTTTTCTTTATGATAGTTAAGGAAGCAAATTATATAGAAAGGCATTACGGTACATATACACACACATACATATGCACGTAAAGTTATGAACAGTACATAGGGTTCGAACAAAGCCGGTCTGAACGGCTACTATATTTATAAATTTCAAACAAAAATAAATATCTGTTTGTTTTCGTAATAATGCTTTGTTTTGGCTTCAAACGTATCTAATACGTATTTTATTTTAATCAAACTCAGTCAACGCTTTTACAAAGGAACACATACTCCTAACATGTATATATTTTACTTGGGTACCATCAGCTAGAATCGAAACCAAAGCATGCAACTTTCCACCCTTATTTCTTAACCACTGAGCTGCTACATCCATATATATATGGATATATATATATATATATATATATATATATATATATATATGGATATATATATATATATATATATATATATTACTAATAAATTCCTAATGAACCGCCCCCTTAATTAAATACTTCATCAAATCTCCACACTAACGTAATGTACTTGCAATAACCCTTATCCCTGAGTGGTTTCCGGGCCTTGATAAATGGTGACCACTGTGTAATATATATATATATATATATATATATATATATATATATATATATATCAATATATATATATATATATATATATATATATATATATATATATATATATATATACAGGGGACAACTGGGCCTTTGTCCTGTAAGTGCTTGCTCATTGGCTTATTAGGAAAAGTGCGGTGGAAACTAGATAGCTGATTGGGTTACTATAAACTCAATAGAATGTGCGTATATAGAAACGTGAGACAACCACAACTTCTCGCATAAGCCTGATGAATCTTAGTGTGGATGAAACGCGGAATATTCTGTGTAGCTTAATTGCCATATATATTTTATCACTTACTATATATATATATATATATATATATAAAGAGAGAGAGAGAGAGAGAGAGAGAGAGAGAGGGGGGAAAGAGAGAGATAGTTTACGTGATCAGTTAATTACAACTTACGGCTAATTAGAACCATTAAAACGGATTATTTCAATACAAAAATCACAGAACAAACATTTATTTTAGTTTGTATTTTGGTCTATTAAGGTATGTAAGAGAAAGCCTTATAGAAACAAACGTGATTTAATCACATTTAGTATTAGAATCGATACGCGACATGTATCGATTTGAAGAGATTAATGTCATTTTGGTGCACACGTGTGTGTTCGTTCCTTTCTGTTCACGTTTGATTTTAAAAACTGTTATATCGTCAAGTGAAGAGCAATCCGCAGATACACAGATATACGAGGTGCCTTAAATAAGTTTCCAGTCTTTTTCATAAGGACACTTTTATTGATAGTCCATACATGAAACTCTAGTCCCCTTCAAAGTAATTTCCTCCGGCTGCAACGCACTTGCTGTACCGTTCCAACAATTTCTGGAAGGCCCCATGGAAGTCCTCATGTGTGAACGTGACCATTTCCTGCAAGTGGGGCACTTTTCCCGGCGCCATTATTGTAAATCAATCTCAACTTGGCCTTCGGGCCAAGCTTGTGCCTAATTTTGTTGAATTGAATTTTTGTACGTTTTTTTATGTTCAATTTTTTCTTTCTCAATAAAATATATAAACAAGATCAAAGTGTAGTATCTGTTCTTCAGGTGCTGCACTTAAGATAATTTGTACCGGTCAATGGAGGGGAAACCCTCTATACTGGGACAATTATTATTTTTGGTAACCAGAGTGCCCCCTTTTTGCCTACTTTTAGGGGAGCTGGTTTTTACCTCACATTAAAAACGGCCTTGTGCCTAATTTGCTCAGTGGGGGAGCAAATAAACACCATCTGTTCTCTCAGTTACTAAACTTTCCGCCACCGGGCTTTCGGGCTAGGTTAAGGTGTTTTCATACTAACTTTCGTTAGCAAGGACCGACCCCCTCCTTTGGGGAGTCAGGACCTAAAGGACCGACTCCACATTTGTGGTAGCTTGGACCCGGAAACCGATCCCCTCTTTTGGGAGACTGGAATCTCGGGACCAACACCACTATCGCTGGTAGTTGAGACCTTCTTTTTTCATTTGTTGTTTTTGCATGTTGTTTTTTCTTCGTTTCGGTCTCACTTCTCGAGACTGGGATGGTCTAATTTCTCAACACTTAATTGCCTGAGCAGCACTCTGACCTGCCAGGCCCAAACTTTGTCTATCTTCGCTGCTCTCCCAGTGGATCGAGCAGACAGGGTTCTCTTTCTCGCTTCCGTTGGGGTAAGTTAGTGGGTAGGGTGACGTGGGGTAGGGCGGGTGCTTCGTTTCTGCTCCCCTCTGTGGGCAGGGATGCCTATCCCCTCTCTCTCTTAATTGCGACGCGGCACTCTGACCCGCTAGCACCCACTGCGTCTTTCTTCTCTGCTCTCCCCCCTCATGGGGGGATCTGAGCTGCTAACCCGACATCCCCGTGAGGGGAAGTCAAAAACTCTAATTTCTTCAAAGTCCGCTCCTCCCCCTCCTCCCTCTCCATTCCCCTGGGTTTTCTTTTCCCCCACTACACTTTGGTCCGCGCCAGCGGCCAGTGCAACCGCCACGATGCCAGGCAGGAGGGGTACGTCACCCCAAATGCGCAGCATCTCAACTGCTAACGACTCCCTATGTGAGGGAGCTGATGCATCTCCCGGCGAGACGGCGCCAGGAAACAAGGTAGGGCCCCGGCGCGCGGCGACCTTGGAAGAAAGCGGGAGGGTAGGGCCGCAGCCCGCGGCGACCCCCCGAAAAGCACCTGCAACCGCTCCCCACGAGGGCAACCCAGCGGAAAAAGCTGCCGTTAAGTCACTAGCTGGGGAAAGTGCAGAACCCAGCCAACCAGCTGCACCCCAGGACGGCAGAACCAAGGGAGGAAGACCGGGGAACCCATCCCCCGCTCCCCCAAAGGGCAACTCCCCAACAGAAAAGGAGGAAAACAGCACCGCGGACCAAACCGAGGCGCTGGATGAAGACGTAATAGCCTCCATCTGCTCACTATTCGGCGGGGAAAACAGTGATTGGCCCCCCAACACTCCCCAAGAGGACCAAATACGGAAAAGGGGTGACTCTCCGGCCAGTGGTAACAAAAGCAAGTTGGAAGGAGAGACACCCTTGACAGTACCCACCAAGGCTCCAACTGGGAACACGGCACCAGAAGGGGAGACACCTCCATCCCCCAAGGGGACAGCCACCCAGCAAAGGAAGAAAATAAGAAAGGGGAGCGGCCCGGAGAGCAAACCAAGCCAGGACGAAACAACGCCAAAGACACAATGGCCTACTTTGCCTGGTAAGGGCCCCGTTCCGAAACCAAAAATGCCCATGACAATGGAGAGCCCCACAACACCAGCTACGCCCCCCAACCAGAGTCCAGCTGACACCCACCAGGATGGAGGACCGGCATGGGGCCCCAAAGAGCAGCAAGGGAAGTTGACGCCCGAAGACTACAGAGCACTCTTCGACTCCACTTACAAGGAGTATACCCAGGGGAACAACATCCAACCCCTCCCGGGTCAAGTGGAAGTTCTGGAGAAAAGAGTGCTCTCGCTGATAACTTCAGACACCAAGACAAGGGGTCTGACGGGCGTCAACAAGGACACCATGATGAACGTGTTGCTGGAGCAGAACATTCCCGCCAACTACATCTGTAGAAGGAGTTACGCACAGTGGGATGTTCTGCTCCCCACCTCCGAAGACGCAGTCAGGCTGTCCAGGACCTGCCATCAGAGCAGGAACATTAAGCTCCAACCCATCTATATGAACAAGAGGAGAGCAAATGTTTCTGCTCTAAACGTCCCCTGCTATATGGAGGCCAAACAACTGGGGGCTATCCTAAGCCAGTATGGAGACGTAGAGGAAGTCACCCCGGTCCGCGGATTAAGAAACATCATGACCGGGGACTACAAAGTACAGATGGTCCTGGACAAGGCTGGATTCTACGCCATCCCAGCCACACTCAAGTTCGGAGAGTGGACACTCTCCCTTATAGTGGAAGGGAGGAGGCCTCATTGCTGGCTGTGCACACAACAAGGGCATATGGCGAAGGACTGTCCAAAGAGGAATGGAGGGAAGAAGCCCACAAAAGCGGCGGGAACAAGCGTGACAACAAATCAAGCCGCTGCTCCCGCGCCGGCCGCAAATCCTCCAGAGGCACCGACAGGCTGGGTGACGGTCGTAAAGAAAGGCAAGATCAACAAACAGCCATCCTTGCAGACAGTCACCCAAGACCAAGAACAACCGAAGAGCGAGACGGAGAAAATGGACACACAGACACCCTCCTCCTCAAACAAGAGGAAACTACCAGAATCTGAGGAGGAGGCCGCGTCAGAGGCAGAGGAAGAGACAACAACAGTCTCTATGGCCCTGAGCGCAACAGAGATCAGGAGGGCCAGGAGGAGGAAAAGCCGCAAGACACGCGCAAACCCTCCTACCCCCACTGAGACTGAGAAGGACTCCCTCGCAACAACAACACAGGATGAGCCCCCTGTGATCCCAACACCCCAGCAACCCGAACAACCTTCCCCCTCTCCTATAAAGACCCCAAGAAACTTTTCCCGCCCCTCATCCCGTGACAGGAGCCAAAAAGAAGAAAACGAGCAGGCTACCCCCTCCCCAAGCGCTCAGCCTCCCCATCAACCAAAAGAGGTCCCCTCCCCCACTCCCAAAGTCCGCACTGAACGGACCAAAAAGCTCCCCTTCCTGCCAGGAAGCAGGATTTGTGAAACAGACCCTCTCCAACCGGCTCCGGACCTTAAAGGACAACAGAAGGTCCGGTACAATAAACTTAAAAACTTTGAAAAAGTCGGTGGAGACCTAGTAACAGACCCCACTAAATTCAAGGACGCTCCCTTGTTGACCACTTTCGTTAGGGTCGACAAGGACGCTAGGACTGGAGGAATGTGGGCAATGATTAAGGCAGCGAAGAATGCGATCCCAGGCCAGCAGCTGGTGGATAGGGACCATCCTTCACTGACCAACATTTTCTTTAAATGTGAGGGTAGAATCCCCATGTATGTACACCCATCGCTATACAGGGCACTCAAACTAACCTTCCCCCTGGACGTGGGGGGCGTGGCCAAGGATGGATCACCTTCATCGGATTTACTTACCGGCAGCCTCGGCCAGGCCTGCCATGTCCTCACTGCCCAGGATTTCAGACCCGTCTGTGACAGTGCTTGAGGTAAGTGATCATGTCTTTGAACTTGGCTACATTGAATGTGAGGGGCATCAGGTGTCGAAGCAAGGCCTCGCGCGTTGTGAGAGACTTGGTGTCCCTCAAGGTAGATATTGCCGCTATCCAGGAGACCCACTTTGTTTGTGACGGGGATTGTCAGGTGCTGGTAAACGATTACGATGTCTACTCAGCATATGGCAATACCTATAGTCGTGGAATCTCCTTGCTAGTGAGTCGCACCCTGTCAGCGTCGGTGAATGTTGTTCACGCAGGCGAGGACGGGCGGGCGCTTGTTGTTGATGTTGCTGTTAATTGTAGTGTTTTTCGGATTGTTGCTGTTTATGCTCCCAATGCTGCTGTAGAGAGGGCAACCTTTTTTCGACGGTTGGAGGGCTTCTTAGTGGATCCGGAACGGTTAGTTTTAATGGGGGATTGGAATGCAATCCTTGATCCCAAAATAGATAAGGTCGGGGGGACTAGCGGGTCGGCGTGGTGTGACAGCAGTCTGTCTGACCTGATGGCCTCGTGCGATCTCGTCGACAGATTTCGTCTGGATCATCCGGGGCGGGAGATGTGGACGTGGCATCCTGTAGTGCCTTCCCATCCAAGCACTTACTTGGATCGGATGTTAGTTAGAAGAGGCGATGTAGACTTCCTATCTTGCCCCACGTTCCACTTGCTAGGACACTCGGACCATAAACTTGTTATGGCCCGTTTGAGCTTAAGTGCTAGGCCTAAACTGGCCGGATACTGGAAGTTCAACAGCACCTTGTTGAAGCTGGAGGACTACCGGTTGAAGGTCACTGAGCTAATTCAGCGGGCTTTAGTGGGGGCGGTTACAGGGAGTAAGTGGTGGGTTAGTCTCAAGGCCAAAATTAGGCGCTTCTCTGTCCAGTATAGCCAACGCCTCGCGATAGATAAGGCTAAGGCAAAGAAGCGTTTAGAGGATAAGCTGACCCGGGCGGTGGAGGGGGGAGACCCCCTAGAGTTAGCACTAGCTAAACAAGATCTCAACCGCTTGGCTAGCGAGCGGTATGAAGGTCAAGTAGTTAGGGCTAGGTTAAACAAAGTTTCTAACGAGGCTGTGAATGTTGACGCTGTTGAGCGTAAGGCTGCTTTAAGGCGCGGTTTGGATGGGTACATTCGTAAAGTACATAACCTGGAAGGACACCCCTTAGTATCGACTCGGGAGATCTGCGAGGGGTTTCGGGAGCATCTATCGGTGCGCTTCACCCAACTACCCGGACTCAGGGTTGATGAGTTTGGCAGCTATTTGGCTGACTCGCCCCGCCTCACGGCGGCTCGGGCGGCTAGCTGTGATGGTCTTATTACTGAACATGAGGTCATTACTGCGTTGAAGCAGGTCGGCTATAACAAATCCCCGGGGCTTGATGGTCTACCCTACGAGTTTTACTTGAGGCTGTCGCCCATGTTGGTCCCTATTCTGAAGGATATGTTCAACCATTGGTTTGCCCAGGGTTCCATCCCTGGACAGGTGACCAAGGGTGTGATCACATTGCTGAGGAAAGGTCAACGGCATGGTGGGAGGGAAAACTTTGATGATTTTAGGCCCTTGACTCTGCTAAACACAGAGTTAAAGATTTTGGCAAAGATTCTTGCGAATCGCTTGCAGGTTGTCATCACTGACTTGATCGAACCGGACCAGACTTATGCTGTGAAGGGGAGATCGATTCAAGACGACGCTGAAGCCGCGCTGATCAGTTTGGATCAGTCCAAGGCATTCGATAGGGTCGACCATCGGTTCCTAGGATCTGTGCTAGAGGCCGCCGGATTTAATCCGGGCTTCCGCAAGTGGATCTTTGTTCTGTATGACAGGCCGACGGTAGCGGTGCAGATCAACGGTAAGCTGTCGGAGTCATTCGCTGTCTCTCGGTCGGTGCGACAGGGTTGTCCGCTGTCGCCTCTGTTGTATGTCCTGGCGTTGGAACCCCTCCTTCGCAAGTTAAGGGACGAGGCGGCTACACCAGTCCTGCGCGGAATAGCTCTCCCTGGAGGCACACGAGCCAGGGTTTCCGCGTTCGCCGATGACGTCACCGTGTTCGTGTCTTGCCTCACGGACGTTCAAGCGGTGGTCGAGGCGCTCGCTCGATACGAAGAAGTAACAGGGGCCATCTTCAACCGTAGCAAGTCTGTTGGCCTGCGGTTGGGGGCCTGGACCGGGGTAAACTCGCTTCCAGGTATTTTCAGCTGGACTGATGGACCGGTCCGCATTCTCGGTGTCTGGTTTGGACCGGGACTTCAGCTGGAAAAGAATTGGTCGGAAGTACAGTCTAAGGTCAAATCGTCAGTAAAGACTTGGATTGGAAGGAAATTGTCCTTGAAGGGTCGGGCGGAGGCGTGTGCTACATACGTCTTTCCGCTCATCCTTTACCGTTTGTCTGTACTTCCTCTCCCTGCAGAACGACTAACCCGCTTACAAGGGCGCCTCGATTCACTTTTGTGGAACGAGGGTAAGCATTATGTCTGCAGAGAGGTCTGTGTTCAAAGTCCGAGCGAGGGAGGCCTGGGTCAGCCCAGTCTCTTGTGTCATAGAAACGCTGAGAGATTGGCTTTCCTGGGTCGTTCGCTTGAAGGAGACGCTCCTTGGGTCCCTGTGGTTGAGAACTCGTTTCCCAATCTCAAACCCAACCCTTCGGTAGAAGGTCGTCGTAGACCGAAGGGGGAGTCCAAGTTCTTCTCCGAATGCCGAACCGCTCTTAGAGCTTTGCCAGGGACCAATGTCCTCGATCAGCCAAGGAAGAAACTGTATCGGGATTTAGTGGAGGGGACCGCGAAGGATCCACTTTGTAGGCGGATGGGATGGTCGATGGAGGTTGTCCGTTCTCAATGGCGTTGGGCGCCGGGACGGGAGGTTCTGAATAACTCGGAATTCTCCCTGACTTGGCGACTGGTCCGAAATGCGCTGCCCCTCTTCGACGTACTTTTCCGGTATAAAGAACATACCAGTCGCTTCTGTCCGTGCTGTGACGAACGCGAGCCCGAAACAATCGAGCACGCGTTTTTTAGTTGCAGCCGGATACAGCCCCTATTAAGGTACGTCGAGGGGGTAACAGCTCGCATCGATGCCGAGTGTCTGCTCGATCTCGACGTAGGAACTTCTGTGTACAACATGGAGCCGCCGTTCCCCAGGGAGGAAAGTTTGGTTTTCCTGGCGATCCTAGCAGTAGCGCGCATGACCATTTGGATCGCGCGCCTCAAGTTGGTCCACGAAGGGACATCTGTTCCTGATCGGGATCTGATCGTTTACTTTAAACATTTGCTTAAAGTAAAGATCAGATGCGATTGGAAGAGGTTGCCTAGAGTGGAATTTGACAAGAGGTGGGTGCACAGCACTAGTTTGTGCATCCGTCGAGGAGCCAAGTTTCAATACGTGTTCCCTCCTTAGGCATGGCATGGGCGGTGCTGGGTCCTACGGAACCCATCCCGCCTAGGTTAGCATTATAAGTTCAGTAAAGTAACTCTTGACTGGTGGTACAAATGAGATCCTGTTCCTGATTTTATTTTTTGGTATTAGAGAACCTCTGAGTCTGCCCAACCCCCCTGCTCCTCATCTTTATTCTCTGATGCCCCCGGTCATCCCCTACTCAGAGGTCACCTTCCTACCCCCTCCATCCGTTGCTTTATTTTCTCCCACCTCCATTAAGGCCACTTCCCCAAACCCCATTAGGGATGCTTTGCTTGTTTTCTGTTCCCCGGAAAACAGTGGGGGATCTAGCCACATAGAATAGTTCAGGGGGGTCTTACTAACAACACATTAGTAGTTTTTTCCTTATTTTTGAAATGAACATTTTCATTAGTTTTTTCCCACTCCACGAACATTTTATGCCAATTAATTCAAGAACTCTTTCTAATGAAATCGAACTTTATTTTCTCACACATACACACACACACAAAAAAAAAAAAAAAAAAAAAAAAAAAAATGCACACACAACATACAGAAATGAATATACAAATTGTACATAGTTAAATTTTACATTGAACGCTGGGGTTATTAGTTAGATTAGGATCCACAGAGTGATTGAGGTATTTTGGTAAATGTTGCCAGTCAAGAGTAAGACTTCAAAGTCTCATCTGTTACATAGTCAAAAAGACCCTGTACCCTCCCCCTCCCAATTTCTTGTAGGGCCTTGTGCCTAATTTTGTTGAATTGAATTTTTTGTACGTTTTTTATGTTCAATTTTTTCTTTCTCAATAAAATATATAAACAAGATCAAAGTGTAGTATCTGTTCTTCAGGTGCTGCACTTAAGATAATTTGTACCGGTCAATGGAGGGGAAACCCTCTATACTGGGACAATTATTATTTTTGGTAACCAGAGTGCCCCCTTTTTGCCTACTTTTAGGGGAGCTGGTTTTTACCTCACATTAAAAACGGCCTTGTGCCTAATTTGCTCAGTGGGGGAGCAAATAAACACCATCTGTTCTCTCAGTTACTAAACTTTCCGCCACCGGGCTTTCGGGCTAGGTTAAGGTGTTTTCATACTAACTTTCGTTAGCAAGGACCGACCCCCTCCTTTGGGGAGTCAGGACCTAAAGGACCGACTCCACATTTGTGGTAGCTTGGACCCGGAAACCGATCCCCTCTTTTGGGAGACTGGAATCTCAGGACCAACACCACTATCGCTGGTAGTTGAGACCTTCTTTTTTCATTTGTTGTTTTTGCATGTTGTTTTTTCTTCGTTTCGGTCTCACTTCTCGAGACTGGGATGGTCTAATTTCTCAACACTTATTGCCTGAGCAGCACTCTGACCTGCCAGGCCCAAACTTTGTCTATCTTCGCTGCTCTCCCAGTGGATCGAGCAGACAGGGTTCTCTTTCTCACTTCCGTTGGGGTAAGTTAGTGGGTAGGGTGACGTGGGGTAGGGCGGGTGCTTCGTTTCTGCTCCCCTCTGTGGGCAGGGATGCCTATCCCCTCTCTCTCTTAATTGCGACGCGGCACTCTGACCCGCTAGCACCCACTGCGTCTTTCTTCTCTGCTCTCCCCCCTCACGGGGGGATCTGAGCTGCTAACCCGACATCCCCGTGAGGGGAAGTCAAAAACTCTAATTTCTTCAAAGTCCGCTCCTCCCCCTCCTCCCCCTCCATTCCCCTGGGTTTTCTTTTCCCCCCACTACACTTTGGTCCGCGCCAGCGGCCAGTGCAACCGCCACGATGCCAGGCAGGAGGGGTACGTCACCCCAAATGCGCAGCATCTCAACTGCTAACGACTCCCTATGTGAGGGAGCTGATGCATCTCCCGGCGAGACGGCGCCAGGAAACAAGGTAGGGCCCCGGCGCGCGGCGACCTTGGAAGAAAGCGGGAGGGTAGGGCCGCAGCCCGCGGCGACCCCCCGAAAAGCACCTGCAACCGCTCCCCACGAGGGCAACCCAGCGGAAAAAGCTGCCGTTAAGTCAATAGCTGGGGAAAGTGCAGAACCCAGCCAACCAGCTGCACCCCAGGACGGCAGAACCAAGGGAGGAAGACCGGGGAACCCATCCCCCGCTCCCCCAAAGGGCGACTCCCCAACAGAAAAGGAGGAAAACAGCACCGCGGACCAAACCGAGGCGCTGGATGAAGACGTATTAGCCTCCATCTGCTCACTATTCGGCGGGGAAAACAGTGATTGGCCCCCCAACACTCCCCAAGAGGACCAAATACGGAAAAGGGGTGACTCTCCGGCCAGTGGTAACAAAAGCAAGTTGGAAGGAGAGACACCCTTGACAGTACCCACCAAGGCTCCAGCTGGGAACACGGCACCAGAAGGGGAGACACCTCCATCCCCCAAGGGGACAGCCACCCAGCAAAGGAAGAAAATAAGAAAGGGGAGCGGCCCGGAGAGCAAACCAAGCCAGGACGAAACAACGCCAAAGACACAATGGCCTACTTTGCCTGGTAACGGCCCCGTTCCGAAACCAAAAATGCCCATGACAATGGAGAGCCCCACAACACCAGCTACGCCCCCCAACCCGAGTACAGCTGACACCCACCAAGATGGAGGACCGGCATGGGGCCCCAAAGAGCAGCAAGGGAAGTTGACGCCCGAAGACTACAGAGCACTCTTCGACTCCACTTACAAGGAGTATACCCAGGGGAACAACATCCAACCCCTCCCGGGTCAAGTGGAAGTTCTGGAGAAAAGAGTGCTCTCGCTGATAACTTCAGACACCAAGACAAGGGGTCTGACGGGCGTCAACAAGGACACCATGATGAACGTGTTGCTGGAGCAGAACATTCCCGCCAACTACATCTGTAGAAGGAGTTACGCACAGTGGGATGTTCTGCTCCCCACCTCCGAAGACGCAGTCAGGCTGTCCAGGACCTGCCATCAGAGCAGGAACATAAAGCTCCAACCCATCTATATGAACAAGAGGAGAGCAAATGTTTCTGCTCTAAACGTCCCCTGCTATATGGAGGCCAAACAACTGGGGGCTATCCTAAGCCAGTATGGGGACGTAGAGGAAGTCACCCCGGTCCGCGGATTAAGAAACATCATGACCGGGGACTACAAAGTACAGATGGTCCTGGACAAGGCTGGATTCTACGCCATCCCAGCCACACTCAAGTTCGGAGAGTGGACACTCTCCCTTATAGTGGAAGGGAGGAGGCCCCATTGCTGGCTGTGCACACAACAAGGGCATATGGCGAAGGACTGTCCAAAGAGGAATGGAGGAAAGAAGCCCACAAAAGCGGCGGGAACAAGCGTGACAACAAATCAAGCCGCTGCTCCCGCGCCGGCCGCAAATCCTCCAGAGGCACCGACAGGCTGGGTGACGGTCGTAAAGAAAGGCAAGATCAACAAACAGCCATCCTTGCAGACAGTCACCCAAGACCAAGAACAACCGAAGAGCGAGACGGAGAAAATGGACACACAGACACCCTCCTCCTCAAACAAGAGGAAACTACCAGAATCTGAGGAGGAGGCCGCGTCAGAGGCAGAGGAAGAGACAACAACAGTCTCTATGGCCCTGAGCGCAACAGAGATCAGGAGGGCCAGGAGGAGGAAAAGCCGCAAGACACGCGCAAACCCTCCTACCCCCACTGAGACTGAGAAGGACTCCCTCGCAACAACAACACAGGATGAGCCCCCTGTGATCCCAACACCCCAGCAACCCGAACAACCTTCCCCCTCTCCTATAAAGACCCCAAGAAACTTTTCCCGCCCCTCATCCCGTGACAGGAGCCAAAAAGAAGAAAACGAGCAGGCTACCCCCTCCCCAAGCGCTCAGCCTCCCCATCAACCAAAAGAGGTCCCCTCCCCCACTCCCAAAGTCCGCACTGAACGGACCAAAAAGCTCCCCTTCCTGCCAGGAAGCAGGATTTGTGAAACAGACCCTCTCCAACCGGCTCCGGACCTTAAAGGACAACAGAAGGTCCGGTACAATAAACTTAAAAACTTTGAAAAAGTCGGTGGAGACCTAGTAACAGACCCCACTAAATTCAAGGACGCTCCCTTGTTGACCACTTTCGTTAGGGTCGACAAGGACGCTAGGACTGGAGGAATGTGGGCAATGATTAAGGCAGCGAAGAATGCGATCCCAGGCCAGCAGCTGGTGGATAGGGACCATCCTTCACTGACCAACATTTTCTTTAAATGTGAGGGTAGAATCCCCATGTATGTACACCCATCGCTATACAGGGCACTCAAACTAACCTTCCCCCTGGACGTGGGGGGCGTGGCCAAGGATGGATCACCTTCATCGGATTTACTTACCGGCAGCCTCGGCCAGGCCTGCCATGTCCTCACTGCCCAGGATTTCAGACCCGTCTGTGACAGTGCTTGAGGTAAGTGATCATGTCTTTGAACTTGGCTACATTGAATGTGAGGGGCATCAGGTGTCGAAGCAAGGCCTCGCGCGTTGTGAGAGACTTGGTGTCCCTCAAGGTAGATATTGCCGCTATCCAGGAGACCCACTTTGTTTGTGACGGGGATTGTCAGGTGCTGGTAAACGATTACGATGTCTACTCAGCATATGGCAATACCTATAGTCGTGGAATCTCCTTGCTAGTGAGTCGCACCCTGTCAGCGTCGGTGAATGTTGTTCACGCAGGCGAGGACGGGCGGGCGCTTGTTGTTGATGTTGCTGTTAATTGTAGTGTTTTTCGGATTGTTGCTGTTTATGCTCCCAATGCTGCTGTAGAGAGGGCAACCTTTTTTCGACGGTTGGAGGGCTTCTTAGTGGATCCGGAACGGTTAGTTTTAATGGGGGATTGGAATGCAATCCTTGATCCCAAAATAGATAAGGTCGGGGGGACTAGCGGGTCGGCGTGGTGTGACAGCAGTCTGTCTGACCTGATGGCCTCGTGCGATCTCGTCGACAGATTTCGTCTGGATCATCCGGGGCGGGAGATGTGGACGTGGCATCCTGTAGTGCCTTCCCATCCAAGCACTTACTTGGATCGGATGTTAGTTAGAAGAGGCGATGTAGACTTCCTATCTTGCCCCACGTTCCACTTGCTAGGACACTCGGACCATAAACTTGTTATGGCCCGTTTGAGCTTAAGTGCTAGGCCTAAACTGGCCGGATACTGGAAGTTCAACAGCACCTTGTTGAAGCTGGAGGACTACCGGTTGAAGGTCACTGAGCTAATTCAGCGGGCTTTAGTGGGGGCGGTTACAGGGAGTAAGTGGTGGGTTAGTCTCAAGGCCAAAATTAGGCGCTTCTCTGTCCAGTATAGCCAACGCCTCGCGATAGATAAGGCTAAGGCAAAGAAGCGTTTAGAGGATAAGCTGACCCGGGCGGTGGAGGGGGGGACCCCCTAGAGTTAGCACTAGCTAAACAAGATCTCAACCGCTTGGCTAGCGAGCGGTATGAAGGTCAAGTAGTTAGGGCTAGGTTAAACAAAGTTTCTAACGAGGCTGTGAATGTTGACGCTGTTGAGCGTAAGGCTGCTTTAAGGCGCGGTTCGGATGGGTACATTCGTAAAGTACATAACCTGGAAGGACACCCCTTAGTATCGACTCGGGAGATCTGCGAGGGGTTTCGGGAGCATCTATCGGTGCGCTTCACCCAACTACCCGGACTCAGGGTTGATGAGTTTGGCAGCTATTTGGCTGACTCGCCCCGCCTCACGGCGGCTCGGGCGGCTAGCTGTGATGGTCTTATTACTGAACATGAGGTCATTACTGCGTTGAAGCAGGTCGGCTATAACAAATCCCCGGGGCTTGATGGTTTACCCTACGAGTTTTACTTGAGGCTGTCGCCCATGTTGGTCCCTATTCTGAAGGATATGTTCAACCATTGGTTTGCCCAGGGTTCCATCCCTGGACAGGTGACCAAGGGTGTGATCACATTGCTGAGGAAAGGTCAACGGCATGGTGGGAGGGAAAACTTTGATGATTTTAGGCCCTTGACTCTGCTAAACACAGTTAAAGATTTTGGCAAAGATTCTTGCGAATCGCTTGCAGGTTGTCATCACTGACTTGATCGAACCGGACCAGACTTATGCTGTGAAGGGGAGATCGATTCAAGACAATTTGCACTTGATACGCTCGATCATAGAGGGGACAGAAGACGACGCCGAAGCCGCGCTGATCAGTTTGGATCAGTCCAAGGCATTCGATAGGGTCGACCATCGGTTCCTAGGATCTGTTCTAGAGGCCGCCGGATTTAATCCGGACTTCCGCAAGTGGATCTTTGTTCTGTATGACAGGCCGACGGTAGCGGTGCAGATCAACGGTAAGCTGTCGGAGTCATTCGCTGTCTCTCGGTCGGTGCGACAGGGTTGTCCGCTGTCGCCTCTGTTGTATGTCCTGGCGTTGGAACCCCTCCTTCGCAAGTTAAGGGACAAGGCGGCTACACCAGTCCTGCGCGGAATAGCTTTCCCTGGAGGCACACGAGCCAGGGTTTCCGCGTTCGCCGATGACGTCACCGTGTTCGTGTCTTGCCTCACGGACGTTCAAGCGGTGGTCGAGGCGCTCGCTCGATACGAAGAAGTAACAGGGGCCATCTTCAACCGTAGCAAGTCTGTTGGCCTGCGGTTGGGGGCCTGGACCGGGGTAAACTCGCTTCCAGGTATTTTCAGCTGGACCGATGGACCGGTCCGCATTCTCGGTGTTTGGTTTGGACCGGGACTTCAGCTGGAAAAGAATTGGTCGGAAGTACAGTCTAAGGTCAAATCGTCAGTAAAGACTTGGATTGGAAGGAAATTGTCCTTGAAGGGTCGGGCGGAGGCGTGTGCTACATACGTCTTTCCGCTCATCCTTTACCGTTTGTTTGTACTTCCTCTCCCTGCAGAACGACTAACCCGCTTACAAGGGCGCCTCGATTCACTTTTGTGGAACGAGGGTAAGCATTATGTCTGCAGAGAGGTCTGTGTTCAAAATCCGAGCGAGGGAGGCCTGGGTCAGCCCAGTCTCTTGTGTCATAGAAACGCCGAGAGATTGGCTTTCCTGGGTCGTTCGCTTGAAGGAGACGCTCCTTGGGTCCCTGTGGTTGAGAACTCGTTTCCCAACCTCAAACCCAACCCTTCGGTAGAAGGTCGTCGTAGACCGAAGGGGGAGTCCAAGTTCTTCTCCGAATGCCGAACCGCTCTTAGAGCTTTGCCGGGGACCAATGTCCTCGATCAGCCAAGGAAGAAACTGTATCGGGATTTAGTGGAGGGGACCGCGAAGGATCCACTTTGTAGGCGGATGGGATGGTCGATGGAGGTTGTCCGTTCTCAATGGCGTTGGGCGCCGGGACGGGAGATTCTGAATAACTCGGAATTCTCCCTGACTTGGCGACTGGTCCGAAATGCGCTGCCCCTCTTCGACGTACTTTTCCGGTATAAAGAACATACCAGCCGCTTCTGTCCGTGCTGTGACGAACGCGAGCCCGAAACAATCGAGCACGCGTTTTTTAGTTGCAGCCGGATACAGCCCCTATTAAGGTACGTCGAGGGGGTAACAGCTCGCATCGATGCCGAGTGTCTGCTCGATCTCAACGTAGGAACTTTTGTGTACAACATGGAGCCGCCGTTCCCCAGGGAGGAAAGTTTGGTTTTCCTGGCGATCCTAGCAGTAGCGCGCATGACCATTTGGATCGCGCGCCTCAAGTTGGTCCACGAAGGGACATCTGTTCCTGATCGGGATCTGATCGTTTACTTTAAACATTTGCTTAAAGTAAAGATCAGATGCGATTGGAAGAGGTTGCCTAGAGTGGAATTTGACAAGAGGTGGGTGCACAGCACTAGTTTGTGCATCCGTCGAGGAGCCAAGTTTCAATACGTGTTCCCTCCTTAGGCATGGCATGGGCGGTGCTGGGTCCTATGGAACCCATCCCGCCTAGGTTAGCATTATAAGTTCAGTAAAGTAACTCTTGACTGGTGGTACAAATGAGATCCTGTTCCTGATTTTATTTTTTGGTATTAGAGAACCTCTGAGTCTGCCCAACCCCCCTGCTCCTCATCTTTATTTTCTGATGCCCCCGATCATCCCCCTACTCAGAGGTCACCTTCCTACCCCCTCCATCCGTTGCTTTATTTTCTCCCACCTCCATTAAGGCGACTTCCCCAAACCCCATTAGGGATGCTCTGCTTGTTTTCGGTTCCCCGGAAAACAGTGGGGGGATCTAGCCACATAGAATAGTACAGGGGGGGTCTTACTAACAACACATTAGTAGATTTTCCTTATTTTTGAAATGAACATTTTCATTAGTTTTTTCCCACTCCACGAACATTTTATGCCAATTAATTCAAGAACTCTTTCTAATGAAATCGAACTTTATTTTCTCACACATACACACACACACAAAAAAAAAAAAAAAAAAAAAATGCACACACAACATACAGAAATGAATATACAAATTGTACATAGTTAAATTTTACATTGAACGCTGGGGTTATTAGTTAGATTAGGATCCACAGAGTGATTGAGGTATTTTGGTAAATGTTGCCAGTCAAGAGTAAGACTTCAAAGTCTCATCTGTTACATAGTCAAAAAGACCCTGTACCCTCCCCCTCCCAATTTCTTGTAGGGCCTTGTGCCTAATTTTGTTGAATTGAATTTTTTGTACGTTTTTTATGTTCAATTTTTTCTTTCTCAATAAAATATATAAACAAGATCAAAGTGTAGTATCTGTTCCGGCAGATACTGCAAGCTATGACTAGCAAAGACCAGATGTGGGGGCAACCCCACATACCTGACCTTTAACCAGCTCCCATTTCCCACCTCTCGGGAGCTGGTCCCCTTTTCCCCTTCCCCCTCCCTTCACTCCTCACATTAAAAATTGGCCTTGTGCCTAATTTGCTCGGTGGGGGAGCAAATAAATACCATCTGTTCTTCAGGTGCTGCAAGCTATGACTAGCTATGACTAGCTATGACTAACAAGGACCAGATGTGGGGGCAACCCCACATGCCTGACCATTAACCAGCTCCCATTTCCCACCTCTCGGGAGCTGGTCCCCTTTTTCCCTTCCCCCTCCCTTCACTCCTCACATTAAAAATCGACCTTGTGCCTAATTTGCTCGGTGGGGGAGCAAATAAATACCATCTGTTCTTCAGGTGCTGCGCTTCGATTTCTTGTTCTCTTTCGGTGGAGGATCGGTCCTTCACGACTGAGACAATTTTTTATTTTTGTACCTTTTCCCCACGTTAAAAAACGACCCTGGTGTCTAACTCTGTCCCGTGGGGAGGCATAGTAAATAGGTACAACAAATGCATTTCAACCGGAGGAGATTACTTTGAAGGGGATTATATGTATGTACTATCAATAAAAGTGGCCATACGAAAAAGTCTGGAAACATATTGAAGGCAACCCGTATCCTTCGCTCGTTCATTTGAAATAGCTCCCCACGCACTTCCATGCCGTTGATGAATGCAAAGCCGATGGTTATTCTGTCCAATTCCCGCAACAGATTGGATGGAATTTTTATGACTTTCTTTTTTTAATAGAACTGTCAAATTAACGTCTTTACTTTCCGCCAAAGAAATGAGGCAAGTAAAACGCTTGGAAAGATTCTGAAATATTATTAACTGGCCATTTTATCAGATTAGTATTACATTATTTTCGTTCAACCTAAAATGACCTTTCTTTCTTTTTTCTTTCTTTCTTTCTTACTTATGCATATATTAGCAATCTTTACATATGAAAAAGAGATGTACTGACTGGAGAGAAACAATTGCGTACATTGCCAACTACCTTGTTCATACTTTATATATATATATATATATATATATATATATATATATATATATATATATATATATTGTTATTGTTCTTTTTTTTTTTAAGCGATACATACGGTTAATATTGGCTCCGCCTCGGAGCTCATTTTTTTATTTACTTAGAAAGTCGCCCTTTGGACGTATATAACATTTTTATTTATTTATTATTTTTTAAAACAGTAATCTACGTACACGCGTGTTTCAAGGTCATTACCTCTCGTCAGCGTAGTTCAACTGTTTCTAGGGATCGAACCTCAGACCATGTTTACCACAGTCCGGTGCCTTAACCGCTAGGCCATAATCCCTAGATTAATTATACTGTTTATTTTTATCGCTTATAAATTTAGATTTTGTTATTGTTGTTGTTTTTTTTTTTTTTTTATTTTTTTTAAGCGATACATACGGTTAATATTGGCTCCGCCTCGGAGCTCATTTTTTTTATTTACTTAGAAAGTCGCCCTTTTTAATTTGGACGTATATAACATTTTTATTTATTTATTATTTTTTAAAACAGTAATCTACGTACACGCGTTTTCAAGGTCATTATCTCTCGTCAGCGTAGTTCAACTGTTTCTATATATATCTCGATTAGTTTTTTGGAAAAAGAAATCCAGCAGAGTCTTCAATTAAAAGGAAAATCCGAAATATAAGAGCGTATTTATATTTTGTATTTCGTGTACAGAAATTTGTTAGATGAGACAAGTTATTGGTACCGTCGGTTTCGAGCCCGATAATTAGGACCGTTTAAGATATCCATATCAACCTTTCTTCAGCTAATACTTATACTTATAATGTTTATAAATATAAAGGCGTAAGTGACTTGCAAAAAATGAAGCCGCGAACAGTGGCCCACCCTGCAAGAAATGGTCCAGTTGACCACCGCATAATTAATCTTTTGTCTCCTAATTCTCAGATATTATGCGCCCGAGTGATTGCTTTTTCAAATATTCAAGTACAGAGCGACGTTTGGGACTTCCGCTTTCTAAAAATCTATGTCGGTAATAATAAACATAAAAAACGATGATTGAGACGTCCGGTTTCTAAAAAAAATCAATGTCGGTAATAATAATTCAAAATAAATTAGATTAAATATATTATCAATATGAATCAACTTTAAATAACAATCTTTAATCGAACATTGATTTTCCTTAATATGCAAATGAGGTGTCCACTTTATCGTAAAATATTCAAGGATCATACTATATATAAGTGAAATAGGATAGTAATGGACCTTTTGTATATATTAATTAAATTGTGAACAAACAATAAAACACACAAATAGACAGGAATACGAATATATATCTCCAATTATTTACTATAATAATTATATATATATATATATATATATATATATATATATATATATATATATATATATATATATATACAGTGATGATCATATTTATTGGCACGGTAAAATAAAAGTTAAATTTTGTCTAATAAATTCTAAAAAAGGGATTAAATTAAAGAAAATAACAAAGTATATTATGTATTTTTAACTGGCCTTTCCGATGCAGCAATCGGATTTTAGAAAAAATAAATAACAAAGGAACAACAAACATAATTGCAAAAAACCCTTGTTCAAAATTATTGGCACGATTATTTATTATATATATATATATATATATATATATATATATATATATATATATATATATATATATATATATATAATAAATTCCACAGCCAAACAACGTCGCAGCCCACAAGAGCCATGACAGTCAAAGAACCGGAAGTCCAAGACTCGAGTTTCGCCCTCATTTGGGCTCAAATGAGGGCGAAACTCGAGTCTTGGACAACTTTCTACAGAAAAAAAACTTATTTTGTACACTTTTATCTCGCGAATAAACATGAAATTATATATTAAAAACCGTGTTTATTATTTTTAATATCCAACAACGGAGTTCAAGTCAATGATTTCGATTTTAAAACAAAACTAATTTTTTTGATAAATCTCTGTTTGGCATACTCATGAATTATTTTTTTTAAAGAATAAAATTGAATAAAGATTATTTTTTCAAGAATCTTCAGACATTTACCTAGCAAATAAGCATAAAAATATATAGGAAAAACGGGTGATTCTTTTCTGGGACGCCAGGACGCCAGGACTCCAACTCGTCAAAAAGTACGCCACGGGCCAAATTTCATTCCGTCATAAAAACAAATTTATACAGAAAAAACAACAACTTGTTTTTACACTTTTTTCGCGCGATTAAACATGAAATTATATATTGAAAACCGCGTCAACTTATGTCACGGTAACATATATTGAGCGAATTTCTAACAGTATTTTGTCTAGTTTATTATTTATAATACCTTTTCCCAACCGTACCCTCTCCGAGAGAGAGTCGGCTGCCATTTTGAATTTTCCAATACATCGGTAAACACTGCATGTTTTTCGAGCTGAATAAACATGTTACACTGAATAAAAACACAAAAAATATATCCAGTTTGGTAGAAAAGTAACTTATCTTGCCTTTGATAACATTTATTTGTTCTATATTTGTTTTTTGACAACTTTTTTGAATCTATGTGTACAGTAATACAAACCCCATATTTTTATTTAGTGCTTGTTTTTATTTTATTTTTATTTTATTTTATTTTAATCTTTTTTATTATTTTCTCCACTAAATATTATTTTTTGTTAAATTATTTTTTCATTCAAATAATGCTTTTGTCCGACTTTTTGCCCTCAAATTGTTTCAAAAAGTTTTCGTGATTAAATAAACCCCCCCAAAAATGTGGGGGGCAACCCCACATATCTGACCAGTCAAGTCAAGGATTCGTCACTTGACACTCAGTCCAACAGGTGAGGGGCCGGGAACCGGCCCAGCACCTGTTGGAATGAAGTCCACCGCCTGGGTAATACCTAGGAGGTCCACCCTCCCAGGCCTTGCCACTGGGCTTTCCGGTGGGGCAAGTTTATTGCTTGCTGCCTGAGGCGCCCCGACCGGGGAATGCCGACGGGGTTACTCAGGCAATTTTTTAAAATTGCAGGAGTGCCCCTCCTTTAGGGGAGCCTGCGGGGTTCCCATTTTCCGGCCTTGTGCCACATTTTGCTGATGTGGGCAGCAAATAAATATCAACCCCCCAAAAAAAGCTTTTGCGCTTTGGAGGAGCAATCATAAAATAAAAACAACGTTTATGCAGGGTCAACGTTCCCCATGAAGTACCAATTTTTCTAAATAAAATATTTCTTTTATTTGATAATACAAAAAGTGTTTTCTTTTTGTGTTTGTTTCGTAATAACACAAGAAATGTTAAAAACGAAAGAATTTTTAAAAATAAATATATGGTTTCGTTTTTCGTGTCTTCTGTTCAGTTTCGTTACCGTATCCACTTCTGGTAGCTTGATTTTTTTCCGAGCAGTGATCTTGGACATTACCTAAAAATATACAAATTTATTTTCTTTTGGAGGGGAGGGGGGCTCGTTTTAAAACTATATCTACCTCAGTATTTTCAGACATTTTTTCCAAATTATTTACTAAGTAATGTCGAGTGCAACATTACTTGTTTTTTTTTTTGTTTTTATTAAATAAGTTTACACACCAAAAACTTACAAAGCTAGGTAGAAAACGAAAACTTAGAAAAACCAATTTAAACCACTAACCTAGTTCTAAAACAGATCCTTTGTTCGATAAAATACATGCCCATTGGCTGATAGGAAGGGGCGCGGTGGATACTAGAAAGCTGATTGGCTAACTAGAAATCCTCAACATATATAAAAACAAGAAGCAACCACAGAATTCGCGCATAAGCCTGACGAATCCTATAGTGGATGAAACGCAGAATATTCAGTGTAGCTTAATCGCCATATATATTTTATAAATTACTAACTAGCTCTACCTACGTATTGAGCACTTTTGAAGTAAATACTTAAAGTTTACGCATAAATCTATACTTTCGTATATTAAATTTATGTGAGTAAATGAAGTAGTTATATATATATATATATATATATATATATAAAAGTGAAAGTGTCTGTGTGTCTGTGTATCTGTGTGTCTGTGTACATTTCCCTACGACATAACTCTGTCAATTTTTAGTCTACAGACTCGAAATTTGATATACAGGTTACTGAGATTTGGAAAAATCGACTTGATCGGTTTTTGGTCAGTAATTTGGCGATTAAGGGGTCAAAGTTCAACGATTTGACCTTTGAGAATTCTACCAAACTCCCCTGACAATTTTGGGTCTACACACTTGAAATTTTAGATATAGGTTCCTCGGCAATGGATCTTATTTAATAACTTGATTTCAGCCCAAAATAATAAATTTTAAGGGGTCATAATAGGGGTCAAAGTTGAAAAAAATTGACCTCTGCGGTCTCTTCCAAATTATTCAGACAATTTCTGGTCTAAATATTTGAAATTTTACATAAAGGGTATTCAGAGATAGGGCAAGCTTTTTCATCAGTTTGGATCGAAACTTTTTAGTTACCAATATATAAATGTATGTATATATGTCTGTTTGCATGTCTGCCTTAAACTTTCAATAGAGGCGACAGATTTTACCAAGATCAGTATCGTTCTAAAGTTCGACCTTTCGTACGAAAAATATCGAAAAGTTGGCTAAAAACATTAATATCTTCCCCTTCAACTAGACACTTTTCTACAGGGGGAGGGGGTCACTTTTTTCGCCAATATTTTTGAAAGTTATTCTCTCCTTTAGATTGTCTAGCCTTAATTTTAAAAAAATGTCGCTTCCGCTTTGGCCGTGGTTGTAACAGCATAAACGTTAGGTTTTACCCCGTTCTTTTCGTCCTTTGCGGTACGGGTTCGAGCCTGCCTTCCTACTACCACTTTTGTTTTTGCTCAACATACACATTCAAACACACGGGCAACGCTGGGCGCCCATGCTAGTATATATATATATATATATATATATATATATATATATATATATATATATATATATATATAAACAGACCAGTAAATGTATGTATGTGTATGTTCAACAGATAAGCTACTAATCACTAATCACATAACACTGAAATAAACAGGAAATAGTAATCATACACTTGGAATGGTTCATAACGAGTACAATCTTTGTTTGCATCGATGAATAACGAGTGCAGTAAATGTCGACATGTTGAAATGCAAAATGTTTATTCCAACTTGTCGACATATTTTCATTAGTTTTACGCATTCAATTATAGTTAAAGTTAGAAATTGTTTCATTTTAAATCTTTCTTATCTTTCTGTCGTGTTTTTTTTTCATATGTTAGGAAACATAGCTGGAGCGCTAAATATTTTGGTTTCAATTCTAGGTAATGGCATCTCAGCCACTTGTCTTTAAACTTTTGTAAATCAGTACTATATATATATATATATATATATATATATATATATATATATATAGAGAAAATAAAAAAGGAACAAACCGTATTATGTGTTCACCAACGTTTCGTCTTTATTTCGAGACTTCCTCTGGGTGAAATAAAGACGAAACGTTGGTGAACACATAATACGGTTTGTTCCTTTTTTATTTTCTCTATTTTGTCGGAATACTATTTCCATTATTTTCATCATATATATATATATATATGTAAAAGTGAAAGTGTCTGTGTGTGTGTGTGTGTGTGTGTCTGTGTACATTTCCCTACGGCATAACTCTGTCAATTTTTAGTCTACAGACTCGAAATTTGATATACAGAGTACTGAGATTTGGGAAAATCAATGTGATCGGTTTTCGGCCAGAAATTTGGCGATTAAGGGGTCAAAGTTCAACGATTTGACCTTTGAGAACTCTACCAAAATTCTCCGACAATTTTGGGTCTACACACTTGAAATTTTAAATATAGGTTCTTTGAACATGGATCGAACTTAATAATTTGATTTGAGTCCAAATCAATAAATTTTACGGGGTCAAAATAGGAGTCATTAAAAAAAATGACCTCTGCGGTCTCTACCAAATTACTCAGACAATTTGTGGTCTAAACATTTGAATTTTTTCATAAAGGGTATTTTAATCGGTTTCGGTCGAAAAATTGACTTACCAATATATAAATGTATGTATGTATGTATGTATGTTTGTATGTCTGCCTAAAACTTTCGACAGGCGACGGATTTTCACAAGATTAGTATCGTTTTGAAGTTCGATCCTTCAGACGACAAATACCGAAAAATTGGCTAAAAACATTGATTTCTTCGCCCTCAACTGGGCACTTTTCTATAGGGAAGAGTCGCTTTTTTCACCGATATTTTCGAAAGTAATCCTCTTTTTGCGATTGTCTAGCCTATTTTGGGTCTAAACACTTGAAATTTTAGATATAGGTTCCTTGGACATGGATCTAACTTAATAACTTTATTTGAGCCCAAAACAATAAATTTTAAAGGGTCATAATATGGGTCAAATTTAAAAAAAATTGACCGCTTTGGTTTTTTTGCTCAACATACACCTCCAAACACCCAGGCAACGCCGGGCACCCATGCTATTCTATCTTTATTCCTATGAATTCCGTTTTCTTTTGCGTGTATTGATATTCATATTAAAAACTCTCTTTTCTATTTATTTAAAAAGAAAATACAATTTTGTTATATATGGATTGTGGAATTGCATTCACTAGCAAACGATCTAGCTAATTTGCATATACTTTTAAACATTCATTTTACTTAATTCTCTATTAGTTGCTTCGTTTTTTTAATGGGATAATAATCTTTAGTTAACTACTACGTATAATTATATTCATGCAGATATTCTACATGATTTATACTTGCATAATATTTGCGAAAAAATTAATAGTTAACACAAAATTGTTTCCATATATATTTGTGTATACGTATATATTTTTGTTTAATCAATTAGTCTATCTATCTATCTATCTATCTATAAAAGTGAACGTGTCTGTGTGTCTGTGTTTGTGTGCCTGTCTATCTGTCTGTCTGTCTGTCTGTGTACATTTCCCTACGCGATAACTCTGTCAATTTTAAGTCTACAGACTCAAAATTTGATATACAGGGTACTGAGATTTTGGAAAATCAATGTGATCGGGTTTCGGCCAGAACTTTGGCTGTTACGGGGTCGAAGTTCTAAGATTTGACTTTTACGAACTCTACCAAACTCCTCAGACAATTTTGATTCTAATCACTTGAACTTTTAGATATAGGTTCCTTGGACATGAATCTAACTTAAAACCTTTATTAGATCCCAAAACAATAAATTTTAAAGGGTCATAATAGGGGTCAAAGTTAAAAAAAATTGACCGCTTTTTTTTGCACAACATACACCTCCAAACACCCAGGCAATGCCGGGCTGAAATGCTAGTAAAATCATATTTCTGCCTTATATATATATATATATATATATATATATATATATATATATATATATATATATGTGTGTGTGTGTGTGTGTGTGTGTGTGTGTGTGTGTGTGTGTGCAAACACTTAATAAAACATGTTAAAAAACACTTAGAAATGAGTTAAAAACATATTTAATCTGAAAAGGAAACACTAGATAAATGGATCGTCCTTAATCCACGGAGTTTCGAAGAAATACTCTCCTTCTCATCAGAGGGTAGGAATTAGGATCGGATTTTGCATGCAGAAGTATTTGATGAAACAACAAGTAAGTCAAAGATCTTACTTGAAAACAAAAAAAAAGTGACGCAGAGGGAATATGGTTAAGAAAAAGGTGATTACACATGAATGGATAGTCTGGTGGAAGATAAAAAATCCAGTGACGGTAAAATCCAAATGTAAAACTTAAAGAAAGTTAAAAGAATTTCCATTTGTACAAGTAAAATCCAAGGAAATCCCGTAATTGGAAGAAGATGGTCCATAATATTCCAAAGGCAGAAATCCATGGAATAATTCACAAAAATGTGTACAAGGAAAAAAAGAAAAGATTCCAATGATATTAATAAAACAAAAATAAGATGTGCTTTTTCACTCTACTTCCGAGACATAAATCTAAATAAGAAAGATCAGGGAAGAGAAAGAGGAGAGAGAAAAAAAAGGAGAGAAAAAAATGATGATAAAGTTAAATATAAAATATAAAATAAAGGGAAACGAAAGTCAAAATGACCCAGACAGAAAATGTTAAAGGCGCGAAAAATATATATAGGGCAAAATAATATAGGTCAACTGAAATGTACAGGTCATCACTTAAAAAGATGTCAGCAAGAGTTGTTAGAAGAAACTAAATGGAAAATAAATAAATAAATTAATAAATAAATAGAAAATAAAATAAAAAATAAATAATAAATAAACAATAAATAAAAAAATAATAATAAAAAAAAAATAGAGAATAAAATATAAAATATCTCTGATCTATTAATTATTCACGTGTTCATTAATATTTTAATTATTCACTGATCTGAGCGCGCGCACACACACGCTTGATCAGGGTAGCTACTTAATTATGAATTTAAAATTTATAATTATATTTAATAAGTTTTTGTAAGCATCGCCTGGACATTGTTTTTACTAGTTTTCGGTATTTATTTGCTTTCCCACCAAAGCAAATTAGGCACAAGGGCGCTTTTAATGTGGGGTAAAACCAGCTCCCCTAAAAGTAGGCAAAAACGGGGCACTCTGGTTACCAAAAATAATAATTGTCCCAGTATAGAGGGTTTCTCCTCCATTGACTGGTACAAATTATCTTAAGTGCAGCATTTGCAGAACAGACACTACACTTTGATCCCGGCCCGAAGGCCAAGAACAACAGAAAAAGGCAAGCCTCTTTTCTGCAATGATTAAAAAATGAACCATAATTTCTAAAGTAAAAGGCACGTGTCACAGATTAAACAAAAGTTAACCATGAAGACGATCATTGTTTTGTCCTCCTAATAAAGAAATATTATTCAACCCTAAAGCCTGGCATAGAAGGCCACGCATGTTGTGTGTTCCAAAATGAACGCATTGATACGAAAATGGTTCTCTTTTGGTAATAGGAGTGCTATTCTCTTGTTTTGACACGTAGAATGCTTTGGGGGGGGGGTGCACTTGGTGCATATCGAACTTAAAGAAAAAGGGGTTTGCGAGATAGGTGAACTCTTTGACCCGTCCAGATCTGATAAACAACAACAAGTTAAACATTTTTGGGAGAAGGATTTATCGTTCTTGAATATATCCAGACAATTATCCCCCCCCCCCCCAGTCGTTGAGATTTTTATTTATGTCACGTTTCGACCGAAAGTGATGTTTTCTGTTGTTTTCTGTTCCAGTCAGATTATTGGGAGACGTTGTTAGCATTTACGTTGGGTTTCTCTCTCGCTTATCCTGTTTACAGCAATTGTTGAGATTAGAATTGGCATGCTCAGGTGTCAAGCTAGAAAAGAAAAACCGGAGAGGAGGAGGGCAAGAAAACGTAGAAGAAAAAAAAAGAAGTATTAGTTGTAGTAATGATGGGAGGAGGTGAAAGAGGAGAAGGAGGAAGAGGAGGAGAAGAAGAAGAAGAAGAAGAAGATGATGATGATGATGATGATGATGAAAACAAAAAGACAAAGAAGCAGCAGTAATAAGAGGAAAAAGTAGAGAAAAAGAAGAAGTAAAAAAAGAAGATAAAGATAAAGTATAAACAGAAGACGAAGGAGAATGAAAGAGAGAGAAGGGGAAGCAGGAAAAGAACAACAAAAAGTATAATTTTTATGATAGTTTTTATTTGCAGGAGACGATGGCCCCTTTAAGAACATTCATACTATTGTTTGTTCATGTAACACGATTCAGCGATACAGGAAATTACTGACAAAATAATTTTCCAACAAAGGACATTTTTTTCTTTCTTATATAGTTTTAAAGGTTTTAAAGAAACTTCCAATGCTATATATTTCCCCAGACCCTCTGGCCTTGATGAAGGAGAGATTAAAACTTGCTGTTATGGTTTCAATTGATGTGAAATAGCAGCAAGGGGAGACTTGATTCCAAATATTTCTCATATGTTATATGTCTTCTCTTTGGTTTTCATACGTAAAGCAAATTTCACAGTGTATAAAGATTATTTGATATTGGAGATATTCATAATCGTACCCTATTTCCAAAAGAGGGGAGATATAACATATGAGAAATATTTGGAATCAAGGTTCCTCTTGCTGTTATTTTAGATCATTTTAAACCATAGCAGCAAGTTTTCGTTTACCCTCCATCAAGGCCAAAGGTTTTTTTTTGGGGGGGGGATATCAGATATTTTGTAATTCATATGCAAAACTAGGAAAACAAGTAACTATCATTGACGTATTTTATGGTTATAAAGAACTGCTAAAATTAGGTTCTGAACGATGGATAATCCTCTTAAGATGCGACCTAAAGGGCAAATGTCACATAGCCCAATACACAAGTCAGGTCATTAGCTTTCCAACGAACCTTCATTTGTTAAATTCTGATCAATAGTCGCTGAGAAATTAATAAGTTTTTTCGTCTTCGGTTGTCTTCCCTGTGGCCTTACTAGGCTACTAATATATATATATATATATATATATATATATATATATATATATATATATATATATATATATATATATATATATATATATTAGTGATGGGACGATTCCAAAGTTTTTTCCCGATTCCGATACAATTACCGATTCCTTTCAAAATTTCAGATCCGATTCCCGATTCCGATTCTGATTCTTTTAAAATTTATACATATTTAATTAGAGATTTGTTTTGTTTTTGTTTTTGTTTTGTTTCTTTCGTAAATTTTCAAATTATTACATAAACCCCTGGGTAATGTCCGCGTATATTTTTTCTCAAATGTTTGCTCTGTAATTGATTAAAAATTATAAGACAACAAAACATTTATTTTGATTTTAAAACAAAGCTATATTGTATCAGTTCGTATTTACTGTATAACATGCTACTTACATAAATAGTTGAAAATATTCGAAGATTGGTAGGCAAAATAAGAAAACGATGTAAGAACAACATATTTAACAACGCCACTTCTCATTGTTACGAACGAATTTTTAAATAATAATGTTACTATTCTATTTAGAAAAAAAAATTTTTAATGTGAGATTGCGTGAGCTTTCTGTGCCTTCTCTCTATGAATCAACTAAAATCTTATTTTAATTATAAAAATTTGGTAGGTTATTAAATTGATTTAGTTTGCTATAAAAAATAAAACAAAACAAAAACAAAACGAAGTACAAATGGTGGTGATGATGATAATGATGACGACAACAACAACAACGACGACGACGACTTTGTAGATTAACACGCAGCTAAATCCTTATTTAAATATTTATGAAATATTACTTTTATAGATTACGTGTTAGAACATTTTTTAAATTGACGGAAAGAAAAGCGATCATGTTACTTGTGCCATTTACGTCCCTCATTAAAAAACGAAAATTTCAAAAAATAATTATATTCTACGTACCCGTTATGGAATGAAGTTCTCTTTAAAAGTTCACTTAATTTCATCAAGTAGTTTTGTTTTTACAGCTTGTTTTCAATCTCGAGAACATGGAATTTCTCTAATAAATCGCTTAATTGATATCAAAGGGAAGTAATCCATTATATTTCGACCAAAATCAATGCTAATAGCGTAGTTTAGATTGACTGTTTCGAATGCCTCGAATGAATGCTTTTAGCGATAAAAACAAAACTACTTGATTAAATTAAGTGATTTTTTTTATGAGAACTTCATTCCATAACGGGTACGTAGAATATAATGTTTTTTTTTTTAATTTTCGTTTTTAAATGGGGGACGTAAACTGCAAAAGTACCGCGATCATTTTAGAATTTAGAGTGTGAAATCGGTTTCAAATATAAATTTAACGTAAAATGATCATCGTTTCTGGCCACCCTAATTCTTTATGGATGTTAACTAAATTGTTTCCCACTAAATAAAGTTCGATTTGCAACGTTGTAAAATCATTGTAATCGTTTAAAAAGAAGACACCCCCTCCTCCAATAAGCGCACATAATTTAAAATTGGTAACACAAACACACTACAATGTTTTGGAAAAGCAGCTCATTTTACGTTAAATTTATTTCTGAAATTGACCCTCTATTTTAAATTCCTAATCGTTTTATATTTATTTATTTTTTTATAATCATGAGTGTTTATAGGCAATGTTTATATTTCATTTTTAAATAGTTACGTGTAAAACGCTACGAAGATGTAAATAATGTATTCTCGTGAACTTATCGGTGTTTTTTTTTTATTCCGTTTTCATTTTTCGCCCATCGCAATTATAACTTTTTGTTGCGAAAAGAAAAGTTCGATTCTCCATTTTATAAACGACACAGCCTTTTCCCACTACTAACCCTAAGTCCGTGATAATACAAAAAATAAAGCGATTATTTGTGTTTTTATGATTTTGCCGATTGGGTTGTGAGTCAATGGTATAAAAATCAGTTAACTGCTTTAAAACGATTAGAATGGCTGGGAAACGGGTAATCATTTTATATTAAATTTAGGAATTTAAGAAAATTGGGCAACGGAAAATGGCCATTTTCGCCAACTAGGAATAAAAAGGAAATTATTGAATAAATATCGACTGAAAATTAATTTGATCCCGGTTCTTGCAGAAGAGGACTCCCCATATCCCACCCCAATTAAAAATATATTAATATACTAATTGTTCTATTTTGAGCTCTCGAATGCTGGAATTTTTCGGTTGAAATGGAGAATCTGCACAGAATTTTGGTTCGAAGTCAAATCGACCGAAACATTAACAAAGTTTAGTATCTCTTCTGATGCTAGACTTCACCTCTTTTCGTTCAATGAAGGAGAAATGACCGAGACAATTTTTGTTCCGACCAAAAGTGCCCTTTTTGGGAGCTGGATATTCCCCATATTTAAAAATGACTTTCTATCAAACTGTACTTTCTGGGGGGGGCAAGTAAATAAAAACACTCAATATGTAAACAGTAGTACAAAGCATGTTCATAACTTATAGACATCGATTTTATTTGGTTTCACATTTAAATTTTCTTTTTAATATATTGGGGGGGGGGGGCTTTAAAAAGACTCTTGAACAACAAGCTATTTTCAATCGATATTTATTTAATAATTGCCCGAAATGTATATGGGCTACTAACTCTCCATCCTAAATTCTAAAATAATTTTGTTTTTAGTGGGTTCACAAATATCGCTCAAAAGTAGAATTTCAATGCGGGTGGAGGGCACTTTTAAATGTAGATATAATTTCTTTTTCAATTTGAAAAATTTCTAAATGTTTTCTCTTTATCTATTTTATTCAGGCTTTGATAAATTCATTGCGATATATTCATGTATATTTTTACCGTTTGCGAAACCCCGAGAATGATGCGATAAAAAAAAAAGCAGACTGTGTCAGACAAAGTGGCCCCAGAAAAATAAAATAAAACTCGCCCAGTCGTTTGAAATCTTCTAACATTAAACTGTGAACTCCCTGGGAAGTGGCCTGTAAACATTTGGCACCTAGGTGCGGAAAAAAAAATACTTGCCCGTTTTAAACCGTTTGATAAGGGGATGGACAAGTGACCTCTAAAACATTTACTTAAACCAATAAAAAATCAAATGAAAGTTGAAAGCGATTCCCCTACAAAAATACAAAACAAAATTAATTGCTTTTTTTCGCCATTGCTTGTCATATTTGCCAATGCCGAGTAAGGGAGCGGACAAAAACCTAACCGGACAAAATCCAACACTATTGTATTCTACTTTTGATTTAATTAGCAATAATGTTTGATATTATTTTTCTTGACAAAGTATTTTTTTAAATTTAAACAATTTTTCCAATTCATTGAAAATAAACTGCATTCATCTAAAGGTTATCTAGCGAATTTTCGCAAAGTTTCACTTTTATTTTGCTTATATTACGCAGATAAAATAAATTTAAATCTTCTTTTAATGTTAGCATGATCTATAGAGGTTAGTTTTACTAATAGTTTAAAAGGAATGAATATTTATCAACGGTATCAGCAATGAAAAATTAACATAATAAAATATTAAAAGAATCGGTTTTGGAATCGGAAATTAGGCACAAATTTTTCCGATTCCGATACCGATTCCGATACCGATTCCGATACCCCGAAAACTACCGATTCCCGATTCCGATTCCGATTAATCGGTACAACACTAATATATATATATATATATATATATATATATATATATATATATATATATATATATATATATATATATATATCAAGGTAATGGGAACGAAAGTTTACCCAATTCAAGCAATGTAGAATTCTACCTAATAAATATCAATATTTATATAATAATATATTAATCTCAACCGAATAAAAAAGCTCAATACAAACACAATAGGGAGTAGAGTTTGTAAGCTTGTCACAAAGAAAAGAAATCAAGACAGTAAATTAAAATTTACAAGTAAATTTATTGTTCGACAGCATGCATAAAAAACAATGAAAAAAATCTTTATTCCGCGAAATGTCAAAGAATGCTATTCTTCTCTCCAGAGGAAAGAAAGACATTAGCAAATTATTATTATAGAGAAACTAAAATTCGCTGGTTTTGGCAACTGCAAGAGGGATTTTAAAATCCGGGCCAACAAAAATGGAACCCGGAATTGGATGACCTAATCCTATGACGCAAGTCGTTTTATGGGTCACGCCGTTGTATGGAGCAAGGTTCGAATGAACTTAAATCCTGGTCACGGCACCAAATTGTATATGTGTTATATACTGGTTGGTATGAAGATGACGTATATTCTGTATTGTTGCTGTTGTTCGTCTTAGGAAGAGTCTTAGTGTTTCATCTAGAGACAAGGTACATTCTACTATACACACACACAAATATATATATATATATATATATATATATATATATATATAGTTTGTTTACTTACTGTACATATCATCTCATTCATACTTAACGGTTCCCAATTCCCGAGTTCGACGGAAACATTTCCGAGTTTGACAAGATACATCTGAAGAAGGTCGGAAATTACATCGACCGAAACGTTGTGAAAATGACACTTAAGATGAGAAAACTAATCCGAAGAATACAAAGAATAGGAATGACCAATCCTCATCTAAAAAATTCAAAAACTGATGTTTTAAAGATTGAGAAATTATTGAGCGATGACGATTACGTCGCGATCTTATTTCATCCTGCAGTTTCGTCTATGGTTATGTACCTGTTATTCACTTCTGCGGCAGAAAAAAAAAAAACTACACAAACACTACAAGAATTTATTTTACCTCCGATTTTGATTAAATCGAACGCAGGCCTTTATCAGTTAAAATCTCGGGACCCTGTAATTGATTTCCAAGTGCAGAATGCGCTAATAACATAACAATTCAATGTGCTGAGTTACTGTGTCATCTATTTATCACTTCCTACCATCCATTCTTTATATGGCAATTGAAGCAGGATTGATATATATTTGCAAAATAAACTGAACTGAATTGAACTTTCTTTCCACGTCTCAATCCTGTGACATAATGGCAGGAAAGTGAGATTTGAAAAGCTTGCACCCTACACGAAGAGAACTAGACTGCAAAAAATGCCTGGGCAGCCTCGTCAGCATTTCCTGGTAGGTGCACGTCAGGCGATTAGCCATACATTAACTCGTTCTCAAGGGAAGAAGCCAAAGCCTGGGAGGATGGACCTTATAGAACTGCACGGGGTCAGAGACATATGTCAGTCAACGGGGAACAAGCTATCTCAACAATGGCCGAGACTCTGTTAGCTTTGGTGCTGAGGGAAAACATCGACTGTTGCTGTAAAGCAACAAATATTAGAAAGGTCAAGGATGTGATATTTAGGTTCGACTGAAAGACAGTAGATGTTAGACAACCATGCTAGCGTTTAGAGAAAATTGAATGGCTAGTTAGGCGGCATGGTGGAGAGCAGTTACTTCATGGCAAGATACGTCTGGTATAAAAACCACTCAGAGAGAAAGTCAGTCGACAAGTCAAGCGCTTTTTTTTACATGGGGTCACCACTTATCAAGGCCCGAAGGCTACTCAGGGATAAGAGTTATTGCGTATACAGTAATCAATGAGATAGTATTGTAGTAATCATTAGTATTAGGGGTTTTGATAGAGTGTCTTACTTAAGGGGGCGGTTTGTCAGGAGTTTGTTTATGTTGGACTTGAAGACGTCCAAGTTGTAGTCAGGTGAGAAACAGGCAAGCGGCAGAGAGTTCCACTGGTGTGCAGTTCTAAGAAAGAAGCTTTGCTCATGGAATCTACGTTTGGATTTAGGCACAGATAGAGAGTCGGAAAAATTATTAACAGTAGTTTCAGCCAGACGGGTGTTTCTCGTGAAAGATTGTGAGGGGGGGACGAGGGATTGGAGCTCAGACGAGCACCTGCTATGGAAATAACGATAAAACAAAGACAGGCTCGCAACGTCTCTTCTGTGGGAGAGGTTGCAGGGAAGAGAAAAGGACATCCCCTACTAAACCACGAAGTCTATTTTGTACTCTGTCAAGGCAGGGTAGGCTGTTTTTAGCAGCTCCTGCCCAGATGTGGCAGCAGTACTCCATCCTTGGACGTACTTGGCTTTTATACAGATAAGGAATTGCATCAGTAGTTAGATATCTTCTGGAGCGGTAGAAGGATCCCACCATTTTCCCAGCGTCCCTGGCAACAGATTTGATGTACGTGCTCCATTTCATATCAGGAGTAAAGGTCAAATCCAGAAGCTTGTCAAAACATGGAACCTCTCCAAGACGAGAGCCATCCATTTCAATTGATGCCAGCTGGGGATCAGAGCGTTGATGATGTAAAGATAGAAGCTTGGTTTTGGATGCATTAAAAGTGACCAGCGGAATGTAACATCACTGACGTGGCAAGCCTTAATCAAAATCAGAGGTGAAATAAATACTTGTAGTGTCTGCGTAACCCTTTTTCTGTCACAGAAGCGATAACAGGTCCATAACCGTTGACGAAATTGCAGGATAAGATCAGATCGCTGCGTAATCGCCAGCTCTCAATAATTCCTCGACCGTTAAAACATTAACATCAATTTTTGAAATTTTAAGATGAGAATTGGTTATTTGTATTATTTGGATTCTTCTGATTACTGTTTTCCTCTTGAGTGTAATTTTCACAACGTTTCGATCGATGTAGATCAAACCGACCGCTATCCTATTCGTACTTCTTTTTTTAGGGTGCGAGGGTTGTCAACCAGTCGGTGAGGCGCCTCGGATACAGATTGTCCAGGCGGGGATGCACAAGACACACCAGTATGGGCCAACCAAGCAGCCGTTTATGAAGGTGAAAGAATGAAAAGGTAACGAAAAGTACACGATTGTCACTAATGCTTTTCCAGTTCCAATAATTATCTGTTTGTTTGAACCAGAAGCAGCAGCAGTGAATGTTGTTTATGCGCATCGACTTGCGATTGATAAAAAAAAGTGCGACTCAGTAGTTTACCAACAATCCTTAGAATGAGGATATTTATTTCCAATGTTGGATGGCAGACATTGACATGCTGTTGCTTGGATCTCTCTTGCACTTGGTTCACCGGGTATATTTATCAGGTAGTTTTTGAATTTCGTTTTCATAAATTCCTCACTCTCTATCAGTGCCTAAACCTAAACGTAGATTTCACCAATAAAGCTTCTTTCCCAGAACTGCCCGTCTGTGAAACTGTTCCACTGGCCTGCTTTCCAGCTGACTACAATATTGTCATCTTCAAGTCCAATGTAAACAAGTTCTTATTGAAGCGTCCTCGTAAATAATCTAGTTCTATTAAATTTCCACCACAAACGATTACTACACTACTGTATCAATGACTACAATACACAAATTAACACTTATCCTCGATTGGTTCCCGGGCCTTGATATGTGGTAACCACTTTGTAAAAAAGAAGCTTGTTAGCTTCTATGATTACTGGAATGGTTGAGAACTTCCTATGATCCAAGTTTCTTCCCATACCGGACATAAAATATTATTTGCTACTTCCGGTTATCATTACTTACTTTTCTTGCTAAATGTGAAAGCACACCCACCACGAAGATCTTCCTCCCAAAGACTGCACACAGTTCACTAGATATTCTCACAACGTAAGGCATTTTCATCGCCATCGTAAAGAAGTGGGTTTGCAGTTGTTCGACGCGTACGTGCGCCATTTTTCTCGTACTTATTCGAAGTTACGACGAGTGACGACAGCACGGCGACAGATTGGCCGTTGTTCGGTTCAAAGATTAACGGGCTTTTCATTCGCGAAAAGCTTATTACCCATGAAACAAGGACAGCGAAGCAGGTGGCGCCGTTAGTTTGTTTAAACACCCGAGAAGCGCGTAAGAACGGATGAGTCAACAGAGGACGACTTTTTCCTGTTATGTTTTATGCTTGGAAGGAAAATAGATTTTTTGCACTTGTTTCTTTTATGATGAACGGATTAGATTTATTGAAGCCTTTTTAATGTATATTTATCTTTATTCTCCACTCTATCTATCTCTCTAGCTATCTCTCTAGCTATCTCTCTCTCTTTCTCTCTCTCTCTCTTACACTATATATATATATATATATATATATATATATATATATATATATATATATATATATATGTGAGAATGTGTTTGTGTGAGGATACTTGTCTCAACCTATATACTCAGCGAATTTTTTATCTACAGACTTGAAATTTGGTATATAGGGCATTCAGAGATATGGAAAACGTAAAAATCGGTTTTCATTGTAAAAAACAAAACGGATGCTAAGGGCTCAAAATTGAAAAAAAAATTGGTAGTTGCGGTGTATCGGATTTTATCTATTTTTCAACTGTTTCACGAGGTTTGAAAACACCTTTAAAGATCGTCGCAAGCTGGTCTAATGGTTATCGCACTTGACTTACTGCCTGTAATTCTTGGTTTCGACCTCAGCTGGAGTATTTTCCTACTTACAAGAAGTTAACTGCTTGGAAAAAAAAACATAATACTCGCATGATCATGTCCCAGTTTCTTTCCGTTTTTTTTTTACTTTTTGTTTTTGAAGGAATATAACATTCATGCGTATTTTACAATCGGGAAAAGCCGGGCGACCTGCTAGTATATATATATATGTATATATATATATATATATATATATATATATATATATGGCTACTTAATTTACTCACATAAAATTAACATACGAAAGTATAGATTTATGCGTAAACTTTAAGTATTTACTTCAAAAGTGCTCAATACGTAGGTAGAGCTAGTTAGTAAGTTATATATATATATATATATATATATATATATATATATATATATATATATATATATATAATAAACACGTAATTCTGTCTGTTTATTCACAATTTGTTTAATATGTACAAAAAGTACAGGCTTTTCACAAATTAATTTTCATACTGATAACAGACTTCTATATGCAATAATCCTGCATGATTCTATATATACTATTTATTTAAAGGAAAGCTACATTCTAGGAGTAAACTCATTTGCATATTACATAAAATAGAATTTTATTTCAATAATTAAATCCATATTATTTATAGTTATAATAGAAGTGTTTTAATTGTTCTGTTTAGAAATATTTTAAAAGTTGATTTCTTTTATTTTAAGTTTAATTTATATTTAATTTATTTTAATTATTATTAACCCATACTAGTTGTGTTTAAAAACGAAAGATTTATTTGGTTATTTATCCAAGCTATGAGAATTATTAACCGTTTGAGGTGTTTCATGCTTCCATAAATGCAACATGTGGCTCAGTTTTAGGAAAATTGCTAAAAGGTTAGGGTATTCGGTTCGTCTTTAAATTATAATTAAACCCTCCGTTCAGGAATATGTTTCGATCAAAAAAACTATATATAACTAAACCCTCCGTTCAGGAATATGTTCTGATTAAGAAAAAAAACGACTGGTATTTGCAAAAGAAAAAATAAAATATATAAAAAATAAGAAAACATGAAAATTGAACACCTGGTGATTGGGCCAAAATTGTTTGATCTGACGAAAGTAACTTTAACGGCTTCTTTTTCCTAAACTTTGAAAGGAACAATTGAAATGTTTATGTGAATACACATCCATAACATATTTTAAAAAATTGTAACAAATTCTCATTTTTTTATCATGTTTTTGGATCCCCTGGATCGGATTATGTTCTTATTGTATGATTCCGTCAAATTTGGAGGCGGAATCGTAATGGTTTAAGGCTGCATGGCTCCTTCAGGCACTGAACTGTTGTGCACATGTTAGAGCAGAATGAGATGCACAATTTATACTAACATGCTGGACCAGATTAAGCAAAGGTTTTTGACTAAAATGTTTAATAATAACATTCTAAATGATGTAATCTTCCAACAAGAAAATGCCCCATGCCATACGTCAAAGGTTTCAATGGGTTTGTTTGAGAAAAAAGGAATTACAATGATGAAGTGGCCTCCTCAATCCCCAGACTTAAATCCTATTGAAACTTTGTGCTCCCATCTAGGAAAAAGAGTGAGAATGCATAAATGTTCATAAAAATAAAAAAAAGAATTAATTAATACTACCACCACCATTGCTATTAATATTAATAATAATAACAATGATAACAATGAAAATATTAATGAAATAGTATATATATATAATTAGTAAATACCCGAAGAGAATGCTCAATACTATTGCAGAGCAAATATGTGTTTTATTTTTTTATTACCGTTATATCTGTGTGGTTACATATGTTTCAGATGCTGGACCATGTTTACGATCTAACAGCCTCGTCAGACCTTACAGAAATGGTTGTTTGTATTAGGAAGAAGTGTTTTAGAAGAAATACGAAAAAAAGGGGGTTAGGTAGAAGATAATAAGGGGGGAGGGAGACGGGTATTGAAAATACCCGTCTCCCTCCCCTCTTATTATCTCCTACCTCAACACCCGTCTCCCTCCCCCTTATCTTCTACTTCAAACCTCCCCAACTTTTTTTTGTATTTCTTCCAAACCACTTCTTCCTAATACTAGCAACCACTTCTGTAAGGCCTGACGAGGCTGTTAGATCGTAAACATGGTCCAACATCTGAAACATATGTAACCAAACAGATAAAACGGTAATACAAAAATAAAACACACACACACACACACACACACACACACGCACACACACACACATATATATATAAATATAAAGCAACGGTCCAAATTATGGAGCACCTATAAAAAATCGTACATAATAATTTTAACTCATTCATTTACAGATTAAGAATTATAAAATGAACAGTTGAGAGCAAATATAAAATATTCAACAGTAGATTGTAGTATTTACTTGCTTGAGAGAGTTATATTTATTCCAATATTCAAAATGATTACTTGTCATACTTAAAGTTGTTTCTTATTTGTCAGGTAATATTTGATTCCTGCCAGGGCTATAATGGTATATTTAATCGAAAATGCCTCCAAAGAAGCAGCTTTCAGAGATTAAAAGTGCACAAATTGTTGCTTTATCTAGTAAAAGATTTTCTCAGGTAGAAATTGCAAGGAAGATGGAATTTACAAGGAAAGGAGTTCAAACAACGATTAAAAGGTACAAGAGAATAAAGTCTTTCAAAAACAGAAAAGGACAAGACCTTAAAATATCTACAACAACCAGGGAAGAGAGATATTTGAAAAGAGCATCCCTTGCAGATAGGAAGAAAACTTCTTCAGAACTTGCTACTGAATTTTGGGAGGACACAAAGATGTCAGATTGATCAGTGAGAAAAAGCGCATTACAAGCTGGATTAAAATGGTTTCAAAGCAAGGAAGAACGCCAACAAGAAAAAAACAACAACTGGAATTTGCAAAAGAAAAAATAAAATATATAAAAAATAAGAAAACATGAAAATTGAACACCTGGTGATTGGGCCAAAATTGTTTGATCTGACGAAAGTAACTTTGACAGCTTCTTTTTTCTAAACTTTGAAAGGAACAATTGAAATGTTTATGTGAATACCCATCCATAACATATTTTTAAAAATTGTAACAAATTCTCATTTTTTTATCATGTTTTTGGATCCCCTGGATCGGATTATGTTCTTATTGTATTATTCCAAGTGTCAAATTTGGAGGCGGAATCGTAATGGTTTAAGGCTGCATGGCTCCTTCAGGCACTGAACTGTTGTGCACATGTTAGAGCAGAATGAGATGCACAATTTATACTAACATGCTGGACCAGATTAAGCAAAGGTTTTTGACTAAAATGTTTAAATGATGTAATCTTCCAACAAGAAAATGCCCCATGCCATACGTCAAAAGGTTTCAATGGGTTTGTTTGAGAAAAAAGGAATTACAATGATGAAGTGGCCCCCTCAATCCCCAGACTTAAATCCTATTAAAACTTTGTGCTCCCATCTAGGAAAAAGAGTGAGAATGAACAAATGTTCATAAAAATAATAAAAAAAAGAATTAATACTACCACCACCATTACAATTAATATTAGTAATAATAACAATAGTGATAACAATAACAATATTAATGATAAAATAATAAAGTATTAAAATAATGATAAATACAAAATGTAAATTAAAACAATAATAATAACCTTTTATGTGAGGGCAAAATTAACTCCACAATTTATACTAACATGCTGGACCAGGTTTACCAAACCTCTTTGACTGCATGCATAAATGTTCATAAAAAAATTAGAGGCCAAATTTCATGAAAAGTAGCAGAAAATAGATAATACCACCTGCAACAATTTGGTCAATAATATACAAAAACAAATAAAAGCTGTTATAAAGGCAAAAGTAGAACATTCCAAATATTGATTGTTGTTAGAATAGATTTATTAATTAACTAATTAATTAATGAATTAACTTCATTATTTTTAACCTTAAAATATATAATAATTTCGATTTTTCATTTGGACCATGGTTATATAAATATACCGTCTTATTCATTGGATTTTTACCAGATCCTTTTTCTTTGTTTTTCCTATTTCCTGCGTTCTTAATCATTTTGAATCCCCATAAACTGTCACTAGCTGTTAAATTACTTTTTTTAATGCATGTATAATTAATTTCATAGTTGTAGTTTCCTTTAATGCATTACCCTGCAAAATTCATTATATATTTTCTAAACCTCTTTCCTCTGATTAGAGGAATTGCATTTTTCGAAACTCCGTAGAATAAGGTCTTTCTTGTTTATTTATACTCCTTGTCGGATAAATAAAATTTTGTATAACTTCCTTATAAATTAATATTTATTTTTGAAAATTTGCATTAATTTTCAATAATAAGATTTTTCTATATTATATATATATATATATATATATACATATAACTACTTAATTTACTCACATAAAATTAATATACGAAAGTATAGATTTATGCGTAAACTTTAAGTATTTACTTCAAAAGTGCTCAATACGTAGGTAGAGCTAGTTAGTAAGTTATAAAATGTATATGGCGATTAAGCAACACTGAATATTCCGCGTTTCATCCACACTAGGAATCCTAGAGTGGATGAAACGCGGAATATTCAATGTAGCTTAATCGCCATATACATTTTATAACTTTATATATATATATATATATATATATATATATATATATATATATATATATATATATATATATATATATATAATGTTCATATTTCATGGTAAACAACTGATGATCCCTTAAATTAACATTAGTACTATAGTGAATTCGAGAGAGCAAGTTGATGCATTGACTGCAGTTGATTAAATGACTTACTGACTAAATAGTTTTCTATCGAATGATAAAAAATATAAAAATTAAACAAGCTTTTTTTTTTTATATAGTTTTAAACGTAAAAAAAAAATTCCAAGACCATATATATATACATAATTTTAATACGCGAATTTTTAAACGACCTTTATTTTTAATCGACTTTTCATCGACTATATATTTTAACTTATCGCCGTTTACTGTATATTTTAGTTTTCATTTTTAGTTCTCATTTTCACTTCTTCGCCCTTTTACTTCAATGATGATTCGTGGACGAATAAAGACCGCTCGTGACAGCAAAAATTACGGAATTTTTATTATTAGTTTTTATTTTGATAAAAAAAGATAATACGAAAAATCGAAAAATTAAAAAAAAAAATCATAAAGAAGAAAAGTGTCTCCGTTGCATTTAATAATATTTGCTTGAATGAAAAAATGCTGCCTAAATATACCAATATATATATATATATATGTATATATATATTTATATATATATATATATATATATATATATATACGTAATAAATAAATAGGTAATAATAAAAATATATCTTTACATCTTTACATGTCTCTAGCACAATTTTTATATTTTGTTACTAGGCTATTCTTTTATGTCAATTATATATATATATATATATATATATATATATATATATATATATATATATATATATGTGTGTGTGTGTGTGTGTGTGTGTGTGTGTGTGTGTGTGTCAGAATACAGAGGGTAATAGGATCACAGATTACTGAATCCTGTGGCATCAAGTCTTATAAAATACTTTTGGAGGTAATATTATATAAGACAATCCCAGCCCAAAAGGGAATAACTTACTACACTTGATAAAAAAATGAATTTTATAGTTTTTCAAAACGGAAATTTATTATTTGAAGAGAGAATACAGTTAGAGTACTTTCTTTAACTCATGGATTTTCGATGTAAGCTTATCTCCTCAGAGGAAAAGTCATTAGCAAAATATTAGATCTGATTTGAAATAATTTTGTTATTCAGCATATAAAAAAAAATATATTTTAAGGGACATAGATAAAGACAGTAAAGGTTTAAATAATGAAAGGATAAAAATTATGGTATCTGAGTATTGTGATAATCCTTGAATGGAGTGGTATGATGTTGTTAGAATCCAAGATAATTGAATAAATCCACACTGAAGGGAAATTCCAATTATATATATTATATATAGGCTCCAAAACGGCTGCGCTTATTTTTTTTGTAATTTCACACACGAATACCTTTTTTGCCTGGGAGTATTTTTAGATAGGATTTGTATCGGAATACCTCTGATAAGTATTCAAAATTGATAATCAAATAAATCTGATTAAAGAACAAACAGTCCAATTTTATTCAAAGTTAACAATTTTATGCAGCCTACCAACATAATTGCATTCAAGAAACACGGGGATTTAATGTACACACACACACACACACACACACACACACACACACACACACACACACACACACACACACACACACACACACACACACACACACGCATATATATTAAATCCCCGAGACTGTTTCATGTTTCTGTTTTAATCCCCGAGAGTGTTTCATGATAAACATTTTATTATCCGTTTAAAAACATTGGTACTATTTCTTGTACATGTAAGTAAAACTATTGAGCGATGCAGAAAATTGATTGACTTTCTAACAAAATAATTTCACAACGAGTGCCATTTTTTCTAATATTGTTTTAAAAGTAAAAAAAAAAAAACCCCCAAAACTTCCAAGTATATATATATATATATATATATATATATATATATATATATATATATATATATATATATATACTTGAGAATAGTTTTTATTTAACAAACAGTTGTTATGGAAACGTGAGATTGTAAGGTTTACAAAATATTACTGGCAGTAATATTCTATAAGTTATCCCATCTAAACAACAATTGCTCGATATGCAAGATAGAGCAAATAAATTAAATTGTGATTCAATGAATTTCAAAAAACTCTCATGGAAATGAAATGAAGTTGTTGAGTTTCAAATTAAAGAATTTTTATTATTCTAAGCAAGACAAAGAATGCTTTAGAAAATTAATCTCCTTTAGCAAATAGGGTGCATACCTTTATAAGTATTTGCTAATATTTTCTCTCCTCTGATGAGATGGTAGACATCGAAACCCTATAGGTTAAGGAGATTAATTTTCTAAAGCATTCTTTGTCTTGCTTAGAATAATAAAAATTCTTTGATATGAAACACAATCACTTCATTTCATTTCAATTAGAGTTTTTTGAAATTCATTGAATCACAATTTAATATATATATATATATATGTATATATGTATATATATATATACACACACACACACACACACACACACACATATATATATATATATATATATATATATATATATATATATATATATATATATATATATATATATATATATATATGTGTGTACAGTGCCGGCAAAAAGAAAGTCTGCACTTGTAATTTTTTTCAAAAACTGCAAATTTAAGCTAAATTTAATGCAACTGTTTAAACAATCTATATTTCATTTCATTCGCCTTTTATTCATCTATAATTTTACCTGTTCATGTTTGACTTTTAATTGAAATATTCTAGTGGTCATTTCAATTTAAAAAAATAACTTCAAATTGAGGCAAAAAGAAAGTCTGCAAGAACAAATTCGCTTAAAATCAGCTTAAATTATCGGCCCTAAATCAATTTAAAATATCCACCAACAGGCAACAAAGCGTCTCCAATAGTAATTGTTGTTATTCCAGGTTATACAACGTAACATTTAGTCCATATGCCACGACTTTCTCTTAGTGATCGTCAGGAGTTCATTAATCTCCACCTTTCTGGTTTATCCAATCGAGAAATCGGCCGCAGATGGAATGTGATGAGAAAACAGTACGAAAGATTGTGTAAAAGCACCAAAAGACCGGCACTGTTCATGATGTCCCTAGATCTGGTCGTACTAGAGTTACTTCTAACAGGGAAGACAAGGCTATTACGATCCGCAGCCTCAGAAACAGATTTGAAATGGCTCCCCAAATCCAACAACAGTGCAATATTGCTAAAAAGCTACTGTCAAGAACAGATTAAAGGAATTTAATTTGCGAGATTATGTTGCAAGACGCAAGCCAATGATTTCTGTAAAGAACAGAATGCGCCGTCTGAACTTCGGCAGATGCAATGAAGATCATGACTCTTCATATTGGCCAAAAGTGCTTTTTAGCGACGAAATCAAGTTCAATAGGCTGGGCAGTGATGGTAGGCAATACGTCTGCCGGAGGAAAAATGAAGAACTGAATCCTAGGTGGTCAGTTTCAACGCTGCAAGGTGGTGGACGTTCAGTTTTTGTGTAGGGCATTATCAGTACCAATGGTCCAGTGCCTATAGTTCGCTTGCAAGGTCGAATTAATTCGACCAATTCCATTAATATGTTGACTGAGCATTTTCTACCCTACTTTGGTCAGAATTTGGATGATAATCCCATCTTCATGCAGGAGAATGCTCCCATTCACACAGCTGGAAATGTCAAGAGGTTCCTGGAAGAACATGATATTCCGTGTTTGGATTTGGCTGCACAATCTCCCGCCCCTAATCCTATCGGAAACGTATGGTATTACATCAAACAACGGCTACGCAATGATAAAATTTCAAATTTGGAAAAACATTGGACAAAAATTAAAGAAAAGTGGGAAGCCCTTTCCCCGGAGTATTGTTGCTGCCTAGTTCAAGGAATTCCCCCAAAAGATTGCAGGCTTCCAAATCGCAGAAGGGCTATGCTACTGAATATTTACAAGTTCATTGTGTTCCTGTTGTATTTGTGTTGCATTAATGTCCTAAAGTTACATTTAGATAACAATTTTCCCTTGTGCGGACTTTCTTTTTGCCTCCTCAAGTTGAAGTTATTTTTGGAAATTGACGTGAGCACTAGAATATTTCAATTAAAAGTCAAATATGAACAGGTAACATTGTGGAAGAATAGAAGACCAATCAAATGAGGTACAGTGTGTTTAAACAGTTACATTAAATTTAGCTTAAATTTGCAGTATTTGAAAAAATTACAAGTGCAGGCTTTCTTTTTGCCGCTTGTATACATACATATATATATATACATATATATATATATATATATATATATATATATATATATATATATATAGGCAGCAATCCATTTTTATTTTCAAGGGATATCGGGGTGAATCCGATGAAGTTCTCTCTTTTTCTGTTCTTTCTATTGATTCTCTCGATATATATATATATATATATATATATATATATATATATATATATATATATATATATATATATATATGTGTGTGTGTGTGTGTGTGTGTGTGTGTGCATGCATATGTTTTATAGGGAGTCACTCATACGTAATATATAAAGGTTCAAAACGGTATAAATAAACCGAGTGGTGCCACTTTATGTTGTACTCTTTAATGCAATTTTGGCATGAAGGAGTACAACTCCCGTTTACTTTGTATTTAATCTTTCCTCATGACGTTTCCGGGTGACAACAAATCTGACGAATCATAAATACTTACAACAGGGTATTAGCGCCACTAACAAATCAGTTTTCGAATAAAAAGGAAAAATAATTAGACACCTAAGCTATCTGACAACGGAATGGCATATATAGCCAATATAGTCTTTCAACTCGTGCAAAGGAAATACTTCACATAAGTTCTTCAACAAATGGTGTTAAGCTAAAAAGACACTGGGGGAAACAATTCTCAAAATTGTACTTGAAAAACATTTCGAATAAAACGGATTATATCAATCAGTTAGTAAGATTTTCTCTAATCAAATTGTTTCAGCCCTCACAGAAACAAAAAACGTAAAGTTGCTTAGCGTATAACATTAAACTGTAATGAGTAATATACAGCGGCTAATACAAAATAAAGGTATTTTTTTTCCAGTAAATAAATTACGTTCTCGTTAAAAATTAAAAAAAATACAAATGGAGGATTTCAAGGTTATTATCGTTCAGATGATGACAGCCTAAATGCACCATCAGTCTAAAACAGAAGAAATAAAGAAAACAAGAATTACAAAAACAACAGATTTAATAGGTTCTACAATAACAACAGAATTCTGAAGAAAAAGTGCATCCAATAATACAAAAATATAAACCAACGTCAAAAGAATAGCAAAAAAGAAAAAATGGAATAACAGCTACAAAAAAAACAAACAAAAAAACAAACAGTCAAAAATGCAAACAAGAATTACTTTTCAGAAACCTGAACAGTAAACCATATACTGCGAGCAACACTGCGCATTTGTAGAAAATTGTATGGAACACTATACATTTTTTAAACAAAAATGTAGTAGGCAAAAAGAAAATACAATTAAAAACAGACGGAGCAAAAACTCGCTTCTCGCAGACACGTGGGTCGTAACAAGCACGATCTACTCGCCAGAATCACCTACACACAATCTGCAGAACACCCCCTCTCCTTTCCAGTGTCCTGCCTTTATAGTGGCCGGGAACGACGTATTTGCATAATCACGTGAGAGCAGACGTGATTCAACGATAATTACAATGGGTAAACGCTAATAAAAGCCCATGGACGCCATTTTGGAACTCTCTCTTCCGCTCAGCCCAAAACAGACGTATCCGAGGTAAGCTCTCTATTTCTCATTTTGGTTACTGCTAATTCTGATACAATTTTAATGAGGACAAACCGTTCGACGTTTTCTTCAAAATGTATGCATACGTTTTCAACGTGGATTGCGAAGATTTGCTGATGCAAGAAATTTCAACAAAAGCTAAAAACTACTGAACACAACAGATTCAAAGAACACATCCTATCAAAAAAAAAAAAATAAATAAATAAATAAAAAATAGCAAAAAAAAAAATCACTGATCTGGAGTCCGCGGAAACAGTGAAGTTACAGTATTGAGCAAATTAGTTGGGACAAGCTTAACAATTGTTCATTTATTGAAACAACTTTTGAGTCAGTAAAATTGACAGAAAGAGGTTGTTTATCTGCGTGCATGAATAGTGTCAGTCTATTTGACCTTCTCACTACAGATTTGACTGTTTCCAGTATGAATATTATTCGTAGAAAACTTGCAAAGATTGTGATCATGAGAGAACATACTAAAATGAGAAGGCAATTGGTGAATGTTTAAATGTAGGAAAACCTTCGGTGGCAAGGCTTATCACTGGAAAAAACCAAATCTAGTCATTTAGACACTAAAAGAAAGTGAAATTGTGACCGGAAACGTTAAACCATTGCTCGTGATAGTGGATTTCTTATAAGTATGAAAGACCCTAATAAAACTAGTGTTGACTTGCAGCGCGATCTGGCAGCTGGAGGTGTGATTGTTCACGTTTCGAAAGTCAGACGAGGCTACATGAAGTTGGAAGAAAGGCCCGCAAAACTATGCATAAACAACTTTTGAAACCTGCAATGAAGACAAATGCACATAAGAATTGGAGTGGAAATATCTAGAGAAAAATCAGATGAGTCACATTTTGAAGTCCACGGCCACAGGATACTGTTAGTGAGAAGATCCACCGTTGAACTTGTCCGAACTAGACGAATTCAACAAGAGTTAACACATCTTAATAAGTATGTTTAATGCTTCTGGTTCTGGGCATTTGAGACCTTTTATAGGTATAATGAATAACGAAAAAGATGCACTGAGACTAAAGCTGCTTTCAGGACTGCCAGCAACCACTGTAAAAGAGTAATAAAAAATGCAAGAGAGCTATATGCTCAGTCCGTTAAATCCAAAGTAGCTGATCAGCGGCTTGGTTTCCACCAGTTTTGGCAAATAAAAAATAGGATCCTGAACAGAAGCATGCGCCCCAACCATTATCATGGGCCAGAGATTATCTCGTTAGCAAGGCCAAACTACTTGCCAAGAACTTTGCAGCTAATTCTACCCTATGCGACAAAGGTCACCAACTCACCGTATTTCCTCCTATAACACACAACATGCTAGGTAACATACAAATATCTGTGCATGAGGTCGCCAAGCTAATCAAGAACCTTGATTCCAGCAAAGCAACTGGCCCTGACGGCATCCCAATTATAGAGTTAAAAAAGCTTCAACCAGAACTTGCCCCCATACTTACAAAACTGTTTAAACGTTGCCTTAAGGAGAAGTGTTTTCCAACACCCTAGAAAACCTCATCAGTTTGTCCTGTATTTAAGAATTCAAGTGATAAGTCATCTCCCTCTTAGTACAGACCAATAAGTCTCCTGTGTGTCATGAGTAAGTTGCTGGAATCCATATTAAATAAAGAAGTAGTCAACCACCTCAGCAGAAATAACTTTCTTAATGGCACGCAATATGGTTTCCATCCTGCTAGATCTACAGTAGATGTGCTAACAGTTATATCTCATAGGGCAATTGTTCTTGACATATCAAAGGCTTTTCATAAGATATGGCATAAAGGCCTACTTCATAAGATTTCCAGCTACGGTATAACTGGAAATGTTTTCTCAATAATTAAATCATTTCTCTTTGGTAGGCACATAACTGTAGTGATTGATGGCCCAAAATCAGAGCCCCTCAGTATTAATGTTGGAGTCCCTCAGGGGTCCATCCTGGGCCCAACTCTCTTCCTGATCTACATCAATGATCTCCCAAAACACATACTTAAATCATTCGTTGACATCTATGCTGATGACACGACCATCTACGGCAACACATCAAAGGCTGTAAATGACAAAGTTCTCTTTGATTCTCTCTACTCTGATCTTGAGCGCGTGGTACAGTGGTGGAAGAGGTGGCTGGTTGCCTTTAACGCATCTAAAACCAAGCTCCTATCTTTACATCATCAACGCTCGGATCCCCATCTGGCATCAATTGAAATGGATGGCTCTCGTTTAGAGGAGAGTCCATGTTTTGACAAGCTTCTGGGTTTGACCTTTACTCCTGATCTGAAATGGAACACATACATCAAGTCTGTTGCCAAGGACGCTGGGAAAATGGTGGGATCCTTCTACCACTCCAGAAGATATCTCACTACTGATGCAATTCTCTATCTATATAAAAGCCAAATACGTCCAAGGATGGAATACTGATGCCACATCTGGGCAGGAGCTGCTAAAAACAGCTTATCCTGCCTTGACAGAGTACAAAATAGACTTCGTGGTTTAGTGGGGGATGCCCTTTTCTCTTCCCTGCAACCTCTCTCCCACAGAAAAGACGTTGCAAGCCTATATTTGTTTTATCTTTATTTCCATGACAGGTGCTCGTCTGGGCTCAAATCTCCGGCCCCCCTTCGCTAATCTTTTACGATAAACATCCGTCTAGCTAAATCCACTGTCAAAAATTTCCCCCACTCTTTATCTGTGCCTAAAACAAAACGTAGATTCCATGAACAAAGCTTCTTTCTTAGAACAGCACGCCTGTGGAACTCTCCACTGGTCTTCTTCCCTCCTGACTACAACTTGGATGTCTACAAGTCCAACATAACAAATTCCTGATGAACCGCCCCCTTAAGTAATGACAGTTTATCCAATCTCCAATACTAATGAATACTGCAACACTATCCAATTGATTACTGTACACAAAATAACCATTATTCCCGAGTGGCTTCTGGCCCTGATAAGTGGTGACCTCCATGTAAAAAAAAAACGAAAAGATTTTATATGTATAATGAAAGAAAGAAGAGATTAGAGACTCATTTGCTTCCTATGTAATATCAATCTTGATAGATCCTCGTCATACACACGGGGTAGAAAATGTGCACTAGCACTAATGCCCGGTTGCTACACTTTTAACTTTTTCTAGTGCTGGACCAGACTCTCACTGAACACTGGAAAATACCGCTGATATGCTTGGAACCCACAAAACCCTAACCCTAAGTCTGTGTGGCAAGATTGTTTACTTTGGCCGGTTGTACATCGCTGAGTTCTCTGCTCTCAATGGCTTGGTCTGTGTCTTCATCGTCTCGGCGTCATGTAGATCTGAAATTAACTGCACTTTCAATTTGACAGGCACTCAACAACTAAAGAAAAAATAGTGATCATTTTTCTTATAAACAACAAAATAATTATTCACTGAAAGTTACAAATCTGTAATCGTTCATAAATTGCGACTCTAATTACAAATTCTCTGGGGACAGACGGCTCCCATTAGTAAAGTTATGCTTGTCTCGTCACATGAGCTTAGAATAGAGTGTGTCTTAAATCAGAGGTTCTTTTCTGACTGATGTGAAAGCTCCAGGTAATTAGCAGAATATGTAAAATTAAGAGTTCCTCTCTGACTGGTGTAAATACCCAGGTAGGTGGCAAAGTTTTAAAGCTCATTATAGTGAGAATCTCTTGGGATTAACCCCGTCTATAATTCTCAGGATTAAATTTCACAATTCTTAGAAAACTAATCTCGGGCAATTTTTGAAATTCTCAGGCTCCAAATTTTTTCGTCTTCCTTAATGTGCATCTCTGACTGCCACTCTCGACAGAAGGATTCATTGCCTTCACTTTCCATTTTCACCATCACTCACCTTCATTTGTATAATCAAGGGTTTTTTAAAGTGCATTTCTAATGAGTAAAAAAAAAAAAAATAATTTGGTTACCTTCTTGGTGCGGGGGGGGGGCAAATTTCCTTGAACAATAATAATAATTAATAAAAAAAAATAATAATTAATAGAAACTTGAAAGAAACTCATAACATTCGACCCATATTTCGGATGACACAATAATACATTTTGCCCACCCAGAATTTTGTTAACTTGACAGAATTTTCTTAACAGGGGTGGCCTATTCAGATGAACTGCTCAAATCACCAAAAGGCGCAATTTCTGACATTTTTATCAAATATCTTTATGTAGGAACGCCACGTTTTCCGCCAGTGTTCTTTATATATATATATATATATATATATATATATATATATATATATATATATATATATATATATATATATATATATATATATATATATATAAATGGGCAGCAACTCTTTATCGATATCAGTCTGGTTAAAGACAACGAAATTCTCCCTAACCTCATTTTCTTAATTGTTCTCTCGACACTGCGAGCTAGCTTTCATATCTTTCGTTTTAATCAGTGCAGTATAAATCAAAATGTTATTTTTCATCCATATCTCGCGTTATATCGATCGATTTCAACACTAATTGAAGAAAGAGACACGAAAGCTAGTCTGCGGAGTCGAGAAAACAATTAATAAAATGAAGTAAAGGAAACTATATGACGCATAATAAAGCCAGTGTCTGGATTTATTTTTTTATATGATAGCCTTTAAAAACAACATTGTATTTCTGTTTTCATATCAACGTGAAAGCCTGAAAATCGTCGAATCCTTTGTTGTTTTTATCGATTTTCCTTTTACTGAACTCGTTAAACATGAAAATATAAATAAAAAATGAGAAAAGTATTATTTGGTGTTCTTATACAAGACACACACACACACACGCACACACACACACACACACAACTCTTTCTCTCTCTTTTACACTCACACATACACACACTCTCTTTTTCTTACACACACACGTACAATCGCGCTCACACACATGCTCTCTCTCCCTCCCTCCCTCCCTCCCTCTCTCTCTCTCTCTCTCACACACACACACACACACACACACATATATTCAGGGTGGAACGATGAATTTGTTTCTCTACACGTTAGCTCTATTTTAAAACATTAAAAAAAATCAATTCAGACAACTTGTGTAGTAGAGCTGACATCTATTCGATGTAGCCGACTTCAACCTCAATCACCACCTTGATATGAGTCTGGAACAGGGATTATGCCTTTTCCACAATCCACGGTGGATGCTCGGCGAATACATGGCGTATGGCGGCGACCAGTCTGGCTTTGGTGTTGTGAGAGGTCATGTTTGTGATTTTCCCTTTGGACTTTTGGCCCAGTGCCGATTCCTGCTGCCACACGCAGGATCTGCCAGCGGCCACCTGATTACACCAGGGGATCACCACACTCTTCAACACACCCAGGTACACTTTGGTGCTGACTTTCAAGCCGACTGCGAAGATGTGAGGTGGCATGATGTGATTGTCACTTGAAACAACACCGAAGACCATAACCATAGCCGGAAACTTCGTTGAGCTGTGCCCTCAACCGTTGAACCGTCCGAATTTGCAGTTTTAGGGTGCTGGCAATAGCCTTGTTGTCATAACTTGGATCGAGAGAGAGCATGAATTGTACAGCGCCGCATCTCCAATCTCGCTCGTTGAACATTGCACCACTTTCAGACATTATAGAAAGCTCCTATCTCTCTTTGGGATTTGTACACAACCGGCCAACTAGTAGAGAGTCGGCAACAAAAAAGAAAACCGGTTTTCATCTAACGGAAATGGAATCATATCGTCTTTTATAGGACGAAAATTCTATCGTTCCACCATATATATATATATATATATATATATATATATATATATATATATATATATATATATATATGTGTGTGTGTGTGTGTATATGCGTGTATATATATGTGTGTGTGTGTATATGCGTGTATATATATATATGTGTGTGTGTGTGTATATGCGTGTATATATATATATATATATATATATATATATATATATATATATATATATACGCTGTATTCAAAAGAATCTAATTAATATCCCTCTTAAAACATGAATCAAAATCATCATAGCAAATAATAAAAAAATACCGTATCTATTCATTAAAAACAAATTCCCCATGAGGTTATATTTCAGGTCGAATTGATAATCTGGCGTCCGTCTCTTTTCCGTATCCGCCATATTGTTGCTAGAATCAGATGCTGATTTTCCCGAGTTTTTGAAAGCGATATTAGCAAAACAATCGCACGATAATTATGTTCATTGAATTATTCCTCTTCAATGATTTTTATCCACTAAAAACATAATTATTCAACGTGGAAGTAAAAACTAGTAAGGCTATTCATAAATCAGAGCCGAACGTGCTTCTATAATTATGTAAATCCACCGTTTATTTTTATGAATGGATATCGCCGGTCCGAATAATAATCGGCGCCATGATATCGCAGTGATATGTCATTGTACTTGCGCGCTTGGGCAAACGGAAACTCACGTATCTGTTCATTAACCAAATAATTTGGCTCGCGAAAAACCGACATTTTGAAAACCTACACTTAACAGCAAAAGCATAATAATTGTTTTTAAAAGCGAGTGCATTTTAACAATCTAGCAGGGCTACACGATGTTGCCCGGGAGAATAAACACGAAAGTAAAATAGACATTATCTCCATCTCTTTAGTAACGGTTACATTTGGGAATCTACAGTAGCGTCCCAAACAAAGGGACAACATTTTAAAATCTAATATTTGTTAGAAAAAAGAACCGTGAAAAGCTCAAATTTTGACAACTCGTAATCGTTCTAATCCATAATAACATACTAAAATTTGAATCATTTGCAAAGGACAGAAAAAGAATTATAACAATTATTTATTTATTTTCAAAATAGGAACGTCCAAAAGTAAGGGACAAAATTGAGAAAAACAATGTAAACAGTATGCTTGAGCGCGCACATTCCAGTGGAGAGTCCAGCATAAACTAGGTAATTTCAGTGTCCTTTTATCTGGTGGGCTGACGCATTCGTTCTGGATAGTTCTAAGAGGTCCACTCTACCAGGCCTTACCCCCAGGCTTTCGCGTGGAGTAAGTTTATGTTTAACTGCCCGAGGAACCCCTCCTAAATAATGTAACAGAGCGCGTGTGAACACGTGGGAAAATATCAGAAGCTGCAGGATAACTGGCTTGCGAAGATGGTAGCAGCAGTAACCGAAGAGAAGCACATATGCAAATTAAGAAGTGTGCACGGGATTGCGTCACAAGAAAAAGAAAAAGAAAAAGGACAGCACATGATCGGGGAGAAACAAAGTGAAGACTGAGGAAAATGGACGTGTAAATTCGAAGACAAGAAAGGACTGGTTGTGGGCAGCGTGTGGTCGGGGAGTAGAAGAAAAAACGCGCACTAGGTGAGATGGATGTATGGCCCCGTAGTGGTGGCCAAAGACTTTTTATCTGGTGTCGAGATGGCAGGGTGTTGTTAATCTCATGGCAGACGAAATTCCTGACCTTGTATAACATTTTTTAGTGATGGGAAGTAAATTAGTAATATTTCTGTTACCATTACAAGCTCAGCTGCCGTTTTCCCTCGACAGCGAAACACACAGGCGATTGTAAAGATGGATTGTTTCATGTTAACTGAGGTAGGTTTCGTGTCCTGTGCAGTTCTAGGAGATCTAGCCATCCAGGTTGTGCGTCAATGCTTTTGGGTGAAGTAAGTTTATTGTTAACCGCCTGAGGTGCCTTGACTGAGCAATGCCGACGGTGCTACTCAAGCAATTTTTGATAAGCCAGAGGGCCCCGCCTTTAAGAAATCTGACTTAACTCTCTTCATCTTCCGACCTTGTGACTACATCTCCTTGCAATGGGAAGGAAGTAAATACTAGCGATGGGACGTTCTGATATTTTCCTTGAGTTCGATATAATTATCGATTCTTTTTTAAACTCACGATTCCGATACAATTATCGATTCCGATTCTTTTAAAATCTCTATTTAACTATAGAGTTTTTTTAAATTTTTTTTATTTTTTACCCACAAAAAAACAAACCCCGTATAATATGTGCATATAATACATTTGTGTTAGCGGGGAAGTGATTTATAGATTTTAGTTTTTCTGTTGTTTAAAATATATAAATATTTATCATCTTATAATTAATACCGACAATGGAAAATTAAGTTTGAAAGAAAACAATGAAAAAAGATTACTTAAAAGTCCATTTGTGGCATTGGAAAATAGACACAATTTTTCCAATTCCGATACCGATTTTGATACCCCCAAAAGTTCCGATTTTTTCGATTTCGGATTCCGATTGATCGTCTCAACACTGAATTATCACTAGTCGTTTGCCGTTTCCGCATTGCTCTCTTAAGCTACAAGCAACCCGGTCTCAACCAAGCAGACAGCCAGGACAACTAGGCTGAGAATGACCGACGGAAGCCTTCTATTATAGTGTTGTAATTGTCAACAGAAATACGTAGATATAGAAAATTGTTTGCAAAATATACATTTCGTTACTCTTTGGGTCAACACTTATGAAAGCCTATAGCCACTCAACGATAAGGGGCTAGTAGGACGGAATAATTATCATCCGAAAGATGAAGAACACCATGGAAGTACTAACACTTGTAAGAACTGCGTTTGATTACTTATTTATTGGACGACCTATGACAATAATTTGTCAGCATTAGAATTGAGGACAATGAAGTTGTAATCAACAGAAAAGCAGTTCCATGGTGATGTGTTCTACAGACGGGAAGCATCTGCAAAGAAGCAATGAACATGGAGGAATAAAGGAAAGTTTTTTACCATTGTGGATGGCAATATGAGTTCTTACTGTGATTATCCTTCAAAAAGGAACCAAAGATTAGAGCTCGGTCGAACACGTTTTATGGAAATTAACAGTAGAGTAGAAAGAAACTAGTAGCGTCTTTTCTGTAAGTAAGGAGTTATTAGAGAGAGAGAGAGAGAGAGAGAGAGAGAGAGAGAGAGAGAGAGAGAGAGAGGAAAAGATCACCATTCACTAGATTTTGTAGCAGATTTTCTACTCAGCGTAAGGAAATGTCGTCTGAGTGGTACCTCTCCAGATGTGGCAACAGTATTCCATCTTCGGACGTTTGCGTACTTTTATATCAAGAGCTAGGTACTATCTAGATTGATAGGATGTCTAAACATATTTTTTGCAACCATAGAAACAGATTGAATTACCGATTCCGATTCTGACTAACTGTCCCGACACTAATATATACGAAGTGTCTTCGATAAGTTTCCAAACATTTTTTGTGCAGGCATTTAAAATTGTTGTTGACTCTTGAAAATTCAGTATGTTATTGCTATATATACATTTTATGAGATGACTGGTGAATTTTTATGATTTCATCTTCAAATAAACAGCTACAGGAAGAGGAATACACCCTACTAAAGCCGGAGTGTCACAGCTGGCGAATTTCAAAAATGCAATCTGGACGTCAGGACAATTTAGAAGGATATGCAATAAAATTCTGCTTTAAACATTCCAAAAAGCCACAGAAAGGCATGGAATGCTTCAGACTGCTTTTGGATCATCTTTCATGAATCGAGCATCAGTTTTTGAGTGGCATAAGAGATTCAAGGAAGGCATGGGGTATGTGAGAGACAATGAAAGGTGTGGAAAGAGTAAGGAAGTCAGAAAACCAGAGTTGATTGGCCAAATAAAGAATTTCATAGATAATGAGTGTCCTGTGTGTATAGAGACATTAAGAGAACAGTTTGATGTCATTGTGGGAACTGTACACACAATTATTTGCGAGGAACTCCATCATTGTCACATACTATTTGACCAAGATGGGCATCACCCTTCCTATAGTCTAGACCTTGCTATCTGTGACTTTTGGTTATTCCCTAGGCTCAAGGAAAACCTTAGAGTCTGTCGTTAAGAAACAATTGAGAGGATGAAAGAGGCTGTGGCGAGGGTTGTTGACACGCTTACACAAAAGGACTTCTATGGGGGAGGGCTTCCAGAAGTTGTTGGAATAGAACAGTAAGTGCATTGTAACCGGAGGAGATTATCTCAAAAGAGACTAGAGTTTCATGTGTGTACTAGCAATAAAATTGCTCATACGAAAAAAGTCTGGAAACTTATTGAAGGCATCTTGTATTTTGTTTCTGAACTTTTGAGATGAGGAGTGATAATTCGTTTTATTTCGATTACTCAGACTACTATTCTCATTTTGACTGTTATTTGTATAAAGTTTCAGTCGATGTAACCTCCGACCTTTTTCAGGTGTATCTTGTCGAACTCAGAAAACTTTTTGTTGAATTCGAGAATCTTTCTATTGAACTCGATAATCCGCACGGGATTTAGAAGAAAATCTTTATTTAATTTACAGAGGTAGCATATCTTGAGTAAATATTAATTGTATTTCGAGTGTCGCCTGCACTGAGGATTGAACTCTCAATCTCCAGAAAATTATAACTCACAACTGAATTTTATCAAGCACTTTATTCACTACGATACAGCTCCTTTCGCGTTTCACAGTTCTGGAGGTTGAGAGTTCGATCTTTACTTCAGTTATGGCTTAATGCAGTCATGTATGACGGAACGACAGCATGCTATGCCGCGGATAAAATAAAGGTTACTATTAACAAGTCTGTGCAGATTTCCGAGTTCGACAGAAAAAATTGCCAATTTCGATATAAGATACGCCCGAAGAAGATAGGAGGGTACATCGATTGAAACGTTGTGCGAATAACACTCAATATGAGAATAGTAGTCTGAATAATTCAAATAATTTCCATTTCAGGTATGAGGTGAAAATCAGTCCTAAGAGCTTATGACGTCATTAATATTGGGATTAAAAAGGAATCTGAGCGTTGGCGGTGAAAAGAGAGGGGGTTGGTTTTAAAGGTGTTGAATGTAAAAACTAGATTTTCGCCATGTGATCCAGGCTTGAAGAGAGATAATCAGCGAGATCTTGTTACCCAGTGCTTTTCAATGTGTGTTGTCTACGTAGATGTGAAACTTATAAAACAAATTCACCTACAAGACAAATAGTATACAAGACAAATAATATACAAGACAAATAGTATACAAGACAAATAATATACAAGACAAATAGTATACAAGACATTTACTCGGCTTCGGCATGTAATAAGCCAAGAACCTATTCTAATTTTTGAGTAAATACGTGACTTTGGCAGAGGGCCACAATCGGGAAAACCTAAAAAAATAGATTAACCAAATTTGACTTTCTTCGAGAAAGTGTTAATTTCCGGTTCAGATGCCGGAGGACGAGAAGACGAGAATGGTTTCTCATTGACAATGTTAAACAAATCGACATATTATCCTCTCCCACCCCAACCGTATTAGAAACAAGACTACAACTTTCTTCCTGAATATCACTTAACCCCAACCCTAACCCTAACCCTAACCCTAACGAGACGGTGCCACTAAACAACGCAACATCTGCTGCAACATCAAAGAAGATATTCAGATTTGAATTTCAATTTTAAAAGAAAATAAATCGAAACGAAAACGCGACCCCACCCCCACCGTCACACTTTTCTTTAAGCTGTAACCTCGTTTGACCGCGTTTGACTTCATTTAACCTCGTTTGTTTCAGGTCAGTAGTACAATTTTAATTTCAATATCAAATACAAAACACTCTCAAATTTGAATAAATGAATTTCAAATTAAAATAAATTAAGTGTAATTTGTTTCGGTAAGGTTTCACTGTACATCGCAGAGACATGTTTGACCATAGATTTAGGATCAAAGTGTAGTATGCGTTCTGTTTTCGATCTTATCTGGGACAATTTTTAGGTTTCTCTCACTCCAGTGCCTTTTTCTCGGGATCTAAATTTTCTCCACACTGAAACCGACCTTGTGTCATATTTTATCGTAATTTTAATTAGGATTTCGGTGCACCACGCAAAAACATGTTTGATCTTCGATTTAGGATCATAGTGTAGTATGTGTTTTGACCTCGATCTTATTAAAAAAAATTTTTTTTGTCTCAACCTAGTGTCTCGTTTCAGGACCTAAATTCTCTCCGCGCTGAAATTGTCCTTGTGTCTACCTTTACTGAAATATTTATCATGTATCATTTATAATTCTATTTGTTGCATTGTCAAGATGATATATAATTTGCAATTCTGCTTCGACATGATTGAGGTTCCATCACATTTTGCAAATGAAGTGTGCAGATTATACGTTTTATGCGAATTCTAATAGAAAATGTGGAATTGGTATACAATTTTTAAACAATATATATTTTGTTAATTTCTTTTTCGTGTTAATTAAATGAAGCAATACAATTAGGAGATTATACGATATGATTTCAAAATTTCCCATGTGAAAAAAATCTATATATTAATACCTTTAACGTACGTATGTGCGTACATGTGTCACGGTTTCCAGATTATAAATTATTCAACCGGAAGAAGTTATCTATTAAAAAAGGATACACGGAGTTGACATACTACGAACATTAAATTAATATATAGATATATAGCTAATATAATGTCTGTAGTATGTCATCACTAGGGCTATGACAAGAGCATATTATTATCATTGATGTGACTCTCGAGTATATATCCGACACTGTTAATCAATCGAGAACCACATCACTCTATCTAAATACATATAAGATATTAACTGATATATACTCGAGAGTCAAAATAATGAAAAGAATATTCTCTTGTTATAGTTCTATTTATTACATTCAATCCTCCTTTTTAATAAATAAAATCTCCCGAATTACCGAAGACGCAATAATAATAAAAAAAATAGTGAAATAAAAAGAAAATGATGTTGCTTTGGGTCGTACATGAAACTAAAATATACCTTCCTGATCTTCTGGCTAGGATCTACAGGTAGTATTGTTTTGTCTAAAAACGGTATCATGATATCGTGGGGTTTATGTATAGATATTACATACGAAAGATGCCGCTGTTGGAATTTTCGTTTGCTTGTTTTATTTTGTTTAGGCATATCAACTCTTTTCGAGTTATTTAATGTTGAATCCAGTAATTTGGAAAAAAGTTTTTACACTTCAAATATTTTATATTTTCCAAATTTATTAATGCAGTTTGATTTGATTGTTTTAAAGCGCATCAGGTCTTTTCGTATTATTTAAAGCTGAAGTCAGTAATTTGGGAAAAATGTTTTATGCTAAAATTATTTTATGTCTTCAAAAATTTATTCACGGTATTTTTTTTTGTTTGTTTTGTAGAGGAAATTGTTGCTTTTGTTTTTAACTTTGCAGAACATGATTGAGTTTTGCTAAGTACGAGGAAAAACAATAGCATCAATATTTCATGCATTTAAATCAGGAAGCTGATATCTTCATATAACTTGCTCTGGTAGAACCAGATAAAACAACATTGATGAAAAAAATAAATATATTGTTTACGTAAATTCCAACCCGTCTCCGTGTTGTGGTAAAAATAATGAAAAACATGACTTACACAAGCGACGGCGCCTCTGTCTTGCCTGTCGATTAACGCAATCAAGAAACGAAAGAGCAAAGAAAAACTTTCGTCTACAGGCGGTTTCTTAATATACATATGACATTAAATTGCATATGAGGACAATGAATGCGGTGAAAATGAATGACGGGTAAGCACAGGGCAGTTTCTTTTTCTGGGCAGCTGGAAATATCTCTCGTTGTGAGTTAGACGACCAAGAATTAAAATAAAAAAAATACGTGTCTCATAAAACGGGTGGGCATGATGAAAGCTATCGACTTAACAAAAGTAATTTTACGTCTTGAATTTTTTAGATGAGGATTGGTTAATCGCATTATTTGATTCATCAGGCTACTGTTCCTATCTTGAGTGTCGATGTAACCTCCGACTTTCTTCAGGTGTATCTTGTCGAACTTGTGGACAGAATAAAAAATACACTTGCGAATTGCTTGGAACTTCTGTTCGGTCATGGCTGGCGGAGAGGGAGCTTGCTACCTTCCGTGAAGTAAATAAACGGTTCTGTTCGAAATTTCGTCCAAATTTCCGTGTTCGACAGAAACATTCCTGAGTTCGATAAGATTCGTCTGAAAAAGGTCGGAGGTTACATCGACCAAAACGTTGTGAAAATCACACTCAAGATGAGAACAGTAGTTCGATGAATTCAAATGATGTGAAAAGTAATGTTCACAGATTTTCTGTAGTTAAGCCCTTTTGAGTGCAAACTGTCTAGCCGTTATTTTTAGTGGGATATCTGGGTTATCGAATGTGAATAACTCAGATCAAGACTTACTGTCTAGGATTTTCCGGACGAAGATTCATATATTCCAGGATATGAGAACGGAATGCATCTGTTACCTTATTCATATGTCTGTCTACTGGTTTTCGGTTTGTCTAGTTCATATAATGCAGCGTCGGTTGTATTATCGAAACGTTTATATAATCTCTGGTGGTCTTTACCAAAAGTGCACGCGAAATCAGATACACACTGTTAGTTTTGATATCACAACAAGCAACAGGGTGACACAAGCAAATTTGGTTTATTTACAATTATCGACTAAACAGCAGTAAAGTGACGGAGGGGTTGGTACTATGCTGGGCGATGCAGTGGATGTGCGGTTCGGTGCGGAACGACTCAGAAATGTCTTCGCGTTGAAAAGGAATGTCTATTGTTCTATTGTGTGTTCGAAATCCTTTTTTAGGACATCAGAAATGTAGCTCAATTCCTTTTGTTTACGAATGACGTCATCAGTCCAGCAATCGGATCTGACACCTGGAATTGCCCAGCTCACAATTATTGCATGTGTGCACGTACCCGATATTTTCTGGTCACCTATTCAACACATTTAGAGTTGGGAGAATCAGTTGATTTATCCAACATCTTACGGCCAGTTGGATATGCGTTCCTCTCCAAGCATGATGTGTCCTTTGTTTCTTACTTAAATAATTGTGTTCATTGGAAATATGGTTTGATTTTGTCGTGTAAATATATTACAGTTGCAAGTCTGTTATTCAGAAAACGAAAACCTTTACAATAAACCTTTGTTGATTGATTTTTACATGAAGTTTTATATAAGTAGGGAGAATTAATTTGTCGCTTTCGACCGACAAAACGAGCGGACGATCACGGTTGGGTAGTCGACGTATGCATACGTGTTCGATTAGTTCGATATCTATATCTTTTGAGTACGTTTCGATTAAAATATATTAAATTTGTATATTTTAAAATTTTTTTTTTTATTCCACGGGCTACTGTTCTCACTTTGAATGTTATTTTCGACACGTAACCGACGTTCTTCGAGTGAATCCTGTCGAGCTCGGGAATCTTTCTGTCGAACTAATGAATCTTTCTTAGGAATGCAGAAATCTGCACGGAATTTCAGACGGAAACCTTTATTTATTTCACGAGTGTAGCATTTCTCGTTCCATCAGCAATGACTGGGTACAAGTTTGCATTTTGAGTATAGTCCGCACTGAGGATTAGGCTTTCAATCTGCAGAAGAGTGTAACTTACAACTGAATCTTACCAAGTACTTTATACACTCTTACGAACCCGTGGCGTAGTGGATAAAGCGACACTCAAAATACAATCGCGAATAACTTAGATTTCTACCCAGTCATAGCTGAGGAAACGAGAGCCTGTTATCTCCTGGATTAAATAAAAGTTTCTGTTCGAAATTCCGTGCAGATTCTCGAGTTGAGCAGAAAGTTTCCAGAGTCTGACTAGATACACCTGAAGAAAATCGAAGGTTACATCGACCGAACGGTGTGTGAATAACACTCAAGATTAGAACACTGGTCTGCAGAATCTATATAATACAAATTATCCATGTTTATCTAAAAAACTCAGAAACATAAAAGATTTTAAACATGAAATAATTTGCAATATTTTTTTTAAATATGAAAACATTTTAAAAAATTCAAATGAGTCTCTTTATGTTCTCTCGTCTTTCATTCTTTTGCAACAGATGATATAGTATTACTACTTGTGATGATATTCATTCTTAATTGTAATGGACAATTCGGATCCTTTTTTATACTTTCATCTCTTTATTATTTTTGACAATTATAAAACAGAGAGAGAAAGAGAGAGAGGAAGAGAGGGGAGATATATAGGGAGACGGTATAATATAAGGTTACATTTTCATTAACGAATATCGCGCAGTTAGGTTTTCATCACATACGTTAAGTGCTCGCTCGTTGGCGATCAAAAACAAACTACATGAATTTATATTTTAATACATACGTATATCAAGTGTATATATGTGCTGGTCTTCCTATTCAGCTAATCATTGTTTCTTATTCGTTGTCGCTGCTTCATGAGTGGCTGAAACTACAAGGACACTTTGCTGAGTTTTCAAGGTTTTATTTAGAGAGAGGATTTACTACTGGAGACAGAGAGACCACGCAACAATTAATTATTTACTTCTTAGTTTACCTCAATTTAGTTTTCTAACTTAAGGATTGAGAGAAGCAGGCGGGAAGATAACGCAGTGATATTCGTCTTAGATTATTCACATTATTATGCCGTGTCCCAATCATTACAGCTTTCAGAGTAAGACTGATATTTAAAATCCGTTTGTTTCTCTCGAACGCATGACGTCATAACCTCATCATATCGTTCTACTCTATTGTGTTTAGCGCGTTTGACCTGTTGACCCTGTCCTATCACTAATCTTCTATTCAACCCTGAGAACCGTCCATTTTACAGATCTGCGTTATTCTGACATGTACTTATGTGACCCTCATCGAAGTTCGTACTAGCTTACTTAATTGCTACATACGGGCATAGGGTCCCAATATGTATGTATACCATTAAGAGTGACGATTAAATAATATACAACGAGAGATGGTGATATTCATAACAAGAAATTGCGAAGTTGGTCACTTGCTGTCAAGTTATAACGATGAACTTTTGATGCATTGTTAAAACTTTTAAAATTTGTTATTTTAATCATAAAACAATGTTTGTTTCATGTCAAGTTTCTTTCATTCAAATGCGCCACTTTTAATATTTAAATCTGATATAAAATGTTTATTTCAATACATTGCGGATATTATCAAGGCTGCTCCAAAGAAGATGGGTTCCCACTACCGTGCTAGAAAAATTACTCACACCAATGAGTATCCTTTATCTTTAACAATCTACAATTAACCCATCCAGAGAGTATTGTTGCATCGACACTTACTCTCTCCATCTTAGACAGGATTCAATGAGTCTCAAATCTAATAGATCCAGTACTATCGCCCAAGATCTAACCTTTACCGCAGTGTTGCATCCCTGTGCATATTTTACAAGTATTTTAATGAAATGTGCTCATAAGCACGTATTCCCCGTCGACATGCATATTCATAACTAACCCTCCAAACCACATCATCCCACCACTTTACTGTTGAGGTCCCTAAATACCTTCTAGTCTAATACCTTCTTCCCTCGTACTGTTAGACTTTGGAATCCCCTCCTTGTTGCCGCTTCTTTGACTACACTAACACGCAGATGTTTAAATGTAATGTAAACAGACATCTCGCTGCTCAACTCCCCATAGTTTCCTGTTAGACACGATTTTAAATAATAGCTCTTTACATTTCAAGTATCAATATGCCTTGTTTGCCATATAAAAAAAAGTAAAAAAAAAAAAAAGATCGTTGTTATTTGTTTCAACACGAGGGTAAAGTGTTTTGTTTTCTTAATCAAGAATGAAATATTACAGAATAATGTCATAGTGACCACCGCGTTGTTCAGAGGATAGCTAGGTAGATGCGCCGGAACACCGAAACAGTCTCTCCTCTTTCGATCCTAAAGTTGCCTATCATCCGTCACATATCTCGTATACATCGTGAAATATCGGGACTGATGACTCCTGACGTTTCGAAACATATAGAACAAATAAAATAGATGTTTAAAACATAAACCAATCCCTAAACTGATCTATACTGTCAAAAATGGGAATGAGTTCATTTAGTAGTATGCAAAAGATTAAACACAAGCTGAAGTGTGGGTTTTATGAATGTGTTTCTGTGAAAGGAATTGGTTTTCAAGCCATGACGTTACCTACTTAGCTACCGTCACCCTCCAGAGAGAATGGCAAATAATGAATGATACAATTTCAGAAAAAGCGGATTTATTTTTTACTAGGCTTACCATTTGAAACAAAGAAAACAGAATATTATTCGATAACGCACATGTTTAAACATGAAAGAGAACGCAGTCTAGCTGAAAAGACCGAGATTTGGCGGAAGTATTTCGACAAAAAGCCCAGTTCTATAAATAAAAAAAATACATCTCTAAGTATAAAGTTGCGCCTAAAACACCGATCACTCTCACTCTTTCTCCTTCCTCCCTCTTTCCTTTAAATGTCTGCGAAATGAACCTAATTTAATTGATCGTAATTTTGGAGAAGAAAATGTTCCATCGAATTTGCGTTTTTTTCTAAAAAAAGTGTTAATTTCCTTTAAGATTTTGGAGCACTCGAATGGTTTCCCGGCTAACAAAGATTTAGGAATTTCCATATAGAATAAGTAGCTAAGGAGAAAATATCAAAAGATCAATAAATTAAAGATATATCAATATCTATCTATCTGTATATCTGTCTATCTATCTTATTTTGTCTTATATTTTATAAAAGTGAGAATATGTATGCGTGTGTGAGGACAGTTTTCAACCTATATACTCAACGAATTTTTTTATCTACAGACGTGAAATTTGGTATATAGGTTATTCAAGTTTTATCCGGAAACAAAACTTATAAGGGATCAAAATTTAAAACAATAGTACGTGGGAGTCGTCAGATTTTTCTCTTACGGATTCCTTATGTTAAGCATAAGTTGGTTTGAAACCACCTTTTTGAAAAGTGTGTCAAGCTGGTCAAATGATAATCGTACTCGACTCCCTGTTGTTAAGTTTTGGTTTCGATCTCAACACGAGTATTTTTTTTAACTTACAAGAAATGAACAGTTTAGAAAAAACTAATACTCGCATTCACATGTCTCTGTTTTTTTTTCCCGTTTTTTTTACTTCATTTTTTTAAAGGAATTTAACATTACATTTAATACCTACTATATTTCTGTTTATAATAAAATTGATTGGTTCGATGTTATTCCAATTTATCTATGTACATTATTTGGCCCGAGTGACAGCAATAGTAATTCTTTCCTTTTCCTCAAACATCCTGAACTCTTTGATTACGATGTCTCTTTTTCCTTTAGGACCCTCTTTGGCGAATACCTTGCTACCTGTGCTGCTCAGTCCAGCTTTATTGGTTTCATTGACGCCTACTGTGTCCTTTATTCCTAGGTTACATTACGCCTTCTGTGTGACCTTAACGGCCGACCATTTTGCCCCTGATTTTATTTCTGGATATGCCTTTTTAATAATGTCATCGACTGAGTCCTTCATCATCGTATGGACTTTCCCAATTTTAAATTCTTCCAACACTGAAAATATTGGGCGATATAAGTTTCTAGAATTGGTATATAAACCTACCTTTGAAAAACAAGGAGGAACTCCAAGCATTACATAGGTATGTATTACAAAATTGTTGAATTCGTTCAATACAAGATAAGGCAATCCCATACATCTGTCTTGAGCCACAAAAGATGATGCAGCAAACCATATTGGTAACACCACACCTTTATCCTTCCGAGTAGGTAAGTTATATCAATTGATTTAAGATCCTTCAAGGTTATTTTCTGGATCAATGTACTTCGATGTCGATAAGTCAAGGGGATTGGATAATTACGTCTAAGGCTTTTAACTGAAATCTCCATAACCCTTGGAATCGTATCTCCCCTAATATTAAAATGGGTTTCCATGACAGATCCCCTGACTAATGAAAGGCTTCGATTTTTCTTTGGCTTAGCCTTCATTCTCGCCCATGTGAAAAGGTCATAGCATTTTTGCAGTAGTGCATCGACATCACTTTTGGGTGGAATAAGAATGGTGATATCATCCATGAAAGCTCTAGATGGAAGAAGAATCAACTACTAAGTAGTCGCACCTTCTCTTAACGTGTTCGCTTCACTACGCAATATGATTTCCATCTCTAGAACATAAAGGGGAAATCACACAACGGGGTACTGTGTTCGGACTCCAGCTAGGCTTTGGGACATAGTTGCTGATTCTCTGTTTTTAATGTTACTTTTTCACTGCCTTCGTTCAGGATTGAACTCGGCACCTTTTGGGTAACTGTAAACTTTGATACAACGTCTAGGATCACTCGGCCATATGAGTGCGCTGATTACAGAGGTATTACTTGGCTTGAAACAGTGGGAAATGTTTTCGCAAAAATTCTGTTAAATCGTTCGATAGAATGGATTTGTCACTCGATCTGTCAAGAGAATGTAGTTTTAGATCTGACCGCAGCACAATGGACATGATATTCTCTGAGCAATAAAATGTATGAAGTAGTAATACATTTATCAATATGACAAAATACATTTATCAATATGACAAAATAAATTTATCAATATGACAAAATACATTTATCAATATGACAAAAGCTTATAATACTATCAATCGGAATGCTCTTTGGAAGATTCTTTAAAGCTAGGCTGTCCTACGAGTTTTGAGGAGATGCTTCAGCAGTTACACCATAATATGAAATCACAAGTAAACTTTAATATATATATATATATATATATATATATATTTTTTTATTCAATTTTCACCCCAAACAAGGCACAGTGCCACTTTGAAGCAGGGGGCTACTATTAGGGAATTAATTAGCGGGGTCATTATGAAGGGAGAAGAGTAGAAAGATGTTTGTTAACATTACACTTGAACTTCTGCATATCATTGCAGTTGGGAAAGCAGAATCCCGGAAGGGAGTTCCAAAGACCCGCAGTTCTGGGGAAGAAACTATTGGAGTAAAAGGCTTTCTTGCACCTAGGGATCTCCACTGTAAAGGGATGGGACTTAGTAGCTTGTCGGGTTTGTCGGGGGTAGTTACGTCGGGGAGGTACAAGTGTTTGCAGTTCGTCAGAGCATTCACCATTAAAGTATTTGTAGAACAGGCAGAGGGATGCAACATCTCGTCGATGGGACAGAGGTTGAAGCCCAGATGACAGTTCAGGACCTATCAGGTTTGCGACTCTTTTTTGAACCCTGTCCAGGAGCGAGAGACAAGCAGCAGATGCACCAGCCCAGATGTGACAACAGTACTCCATACATGGGCGAATGGTTGCCTTATAGAGGTATAGGATACTGGCAGGCGTAAGTAGTTTTCTAGCACGGTAGAGGGAGCCAACCTTCCTTGCAGCAGCCTTGGCAATGCTCTCAATGTATCTATTCCAGTTCATATTCCCTGTAAACGTTAGGCCGAGGAGTTTAAAAGAAGTACTTTCAGGCAATGTGTTCTTGGCCATTGCTATTGGTGGTAGAGAAGGTTTCTTGTAGTTATTGAAGGAAACAAGCTTAGTCTTAGCAGCATTGAATGAGACCAACCATTTTTGTCCCCATTCCACTACGGATTGGAGGTCATCCTCTAGTGTTTCTGCCATTTTCTTGGATATGTGTTCATTTGTTTTCCCCTCATATCTGTTATAGAGAGTGGTGTCATCGGCAAATATACCCATCTCCGAAACAATATTATCAGGGAGGTCGTTTATATATATATAATATTATATATATAAACCCTATGCTAGTATGTAGCAATTAATCAAGCTAATGCGAACTGTCTGATCGATTATTATTGGTGATGGTGTAAAACAATGTGATATCCTTGCTCTCATATTATTCTCGATATAATTCGCTCTAATGTATTGCAGTATTAGAGTGAAGTTCCGGTTTTGTACATCAGGTAAACTTTTTAACCTCAACGTAAAACCCAAAACTTATCTTGATTTTTTATTTGTACATTATGCAGCCCTTGTTTCACATTCATGCAATTTCTTATAAACAAGTTACGAGGAGCATGTAAAGCTTTTGAGCTTATCATCAGCCGCAGGTAAACATGTGTCCCCACTTCTTTTTGGAATGCCATGTGTTGAACCAAATATCTTGGTTGATCGTAAGAGGTTAAAGCTTACGGACAGTTTTGTATACCTTGTAAGTACGTTGAGTAGAGACTACACGCTTGATGCGGAGATGAATCACAGAATAGCTAAAACTAGTTCTACTTTTGATAAACTGGAGAAACGTGTATGACCACATCGGGAATCACATCAAAACAAAGATTAGTATTTATGAAGCATGTGTTATTTGTTATATGGTTCATAGACTTGGACAACATATAAAAGACACCCCAACCTATTGGAAGATACTCTGAAAGCTGAATGCATAATATTAACGAAGACTTTCACGCCTGACACTGTAGTACTTGAACGGTCAAATAGCACTTGGATAGAAATGAAAATAATTCAAAATCAGATGTGCTTGATTGGACGCTTGTTCAGGATGGAAGTAAAAGATCACAACATAAACGTAGTACAATGGGGAAAGAGATGGCTGGTTACTTTTAATGCATCTAAAACCAAGCTTCTATCTTTACACGACCAACGCTCTGATCCCCATCTGGCAACAATCGAAATGAATCGCTCTCATCTTGGGGAGGATTCATGTTTTGACAAGCTTCTGGGTTTGACCTTAACTCCCGATCTGAAATGGAACACATATATCAAATCCGTTGGCAAGGTCGTTGGAAAAATGGTGGGATCCTTCTATCGACCCAGTAGATATCTATCTGCTGATGCAATTCTCTACCTATATAAGAGCCAGGTACGTCCAATGATAGAATACTGTTGCCACATCTGGGCAAGAGCTGCTAGAAAGGACTTATCCTTCCTTGTTATAGTTCAAAATAGATTTGTAGCCTCGTAGGTGATGCATTTTTCTCTTCCCAGCAACCTCTTATATATATATATATATATATATATATATATATATATATATATATATGTGTGTGTAAATATATGCATATCTGTATAGACACACACACACACACACACACACACACATATATATATATATATATATATATATATATATATATATATATATATACGGCTTTGTAAACGTTCAACCGGCGACGGTGAATGTTGATCGGTTCAATCTTTTCTGCAAGGAGGAATCCAATGACACATTTATGCTTCTTACACGTAATATATATAGATACACACACACACACACACACACACACACACACACACACACACACACATATATGTATATAAATATATATATGCATGTATATATATATATATATATAGAGAGAGAGAGAGAGAGAGAGAGAGAGAGAGAAAGAGGCAGAGAGAGAAAGAGGCAGGGAGAGAGAGAGGAGAGAGAGAATAAATGACAAAAAACTATATTCTAAAATTCATGATGTTGACCATCTTATAATTTATTCCTTTAATTCAGTTGACTTATACAATTCTTGTCAAGAATTGTATAAGTCAACTGAATTAGAGGAATAAATTATAAGATGGTCAACATCATGAATTTTGGAATATAGTTTTTTGTCATTTATTCTCTAAATTGCTCTGTAATTACATTGAGCTTCTTAAATAAGGATTGGTACATATTATAAGGAAATATATTTCTGTAGAAACCTATATGTATATATATATATATATATATATATATATATATATAGGTTGCTTTCTTAGAGTATCACACCATCAATATCTTTAGCAAAGAGATGAAACGTTTAGGTCATAAAGTTCAGACATAATAACAATGCAATTGTTAATCTCCTCTAATAAAATTCGACGAAATAAAAAATAGCATTTAAGTATATCCCCCCCCCCTTCGTATTGAGTATGCCAGTGTGTTTTTAATTTGTTTCTGAAATCATTTGGAGGGTTTCATGTGTTACTAGATGTTGGTAAATTGAGCCATTAGATGACATGGTGACATGTGAGCCGGTGAAAGGAAATACTGATTCTAGTCATGCCAAAATTGTACAAAGGATCTTTTTTTTTTCTATTTTAATTCTGAAAGAAATTGTCGCAGGATTTATAAAGATGGTCCAAAAATGACTGTATTTTTTCTGAAATATAAAACAATTATGGTATTGGGTTGTGTTCGTAGCGTTTTTATATTTTCTGTTTTTTTTTTTTTTTTACAACGACTTTTGCATTTCGACAAAATGTATAATATTACTTGATAGAGCTTTTTCTGTCGAACAAAACTGTGCTAATCATCTTTTGGGATAATTTAATTTATACTGCTTTTTAAGCTTAGGAATGGAATATTCAGGATATAAAAAACAACGTTTTTGACATTTGCTCTTCTTCGCTTGTCATCGAGGCCAAAAAGCGGCTGAAGCAGCGCGAAACATTTGCAAGGAATACGGGGAGGGTGTCATAGGCGCGTCTACAACATGAAAACAGTTTGCAAAGTTCAGAAATGGCGGTTTTGATGTCAACGACAGGCCCCGCAAGAAAGACTTTCTGAATTCGACGAAAAGCTTCTCAAACCATTTTTGAAGGAGGACGGTCACGAAACACTCGTGAATTGGCAACCCCCCAAAAATATACACACAAAAAACAACAACAAAAAACAAAAATCAAAAACAAAGAAACAAAACAAAACAAAACAAAACAACAACAATGAACTGCGGTCACAAAACGATTCTCAATCATTTTCATTCAATAGGATCTGCCTCACGAGCTTAACGAAAAGAACAAAAAATCGTATTCAAATTTTTTTTCAAACATTTTGCTCGCCATTGAGCAACATACTGTCATAATCAACGCTTTTTGTACTTAATCGTCATTGAAGATAAGAAATACTGTTTATACATAAATATCAAACAAAGAAAAGAAGGGTTCTCTTCAGGAGATATGCCAAAGCCTGACCTGCATCCAAATAAGACCATGACCTGTGTTTGGTGGGACTGTACATAGTACAATCGGAAATGCTCGAAAGGAATATCACGGTCAATAAGGAGCTCTACATAACCCAGCTACATCGCGTGAAAGAGGCTATTCGACTGAAAAGATCGTATCTAAAGGGCCAAACCACACTTCTTCACGACAACCCCAGGCCGCATGTTGCACATGTTGTCAAAGCCGCACTCCAAAAACTCGAATGGGAGGTCCTTCAACAGCCACCGTATTCTCCAGATATTGCCCCCATTGATTACCATTGTTACTCCCTATGAGGGGCATTATCTTCGATAATGAAGAGGACGTTAACAACTAGCTCAACAACTTCCTCGATATCAGACTGGGCGATTTTAACAGAACGACACCGACAAATTGGTTGAAAAGTGAGAGGAAGTCGTAAACAGAAACGGAAAATGGATATGATAATAGATTAATTTATTGTTATGACATTTGATATTTGTGTAAATCTTTGATAAAAACGCTACGAATTTATTCCACAACCCAATACATTTAGACACGAGAAAATAAAAAGAGTATTTTTGCTGTGAAAATACCGTGAAATTTTATATTTGTTAAAAGTGTATTTAGTTAGACATTTACACGAGCCTTTTTGATTTTAAGTTAAAAATGCACCTGCTTTTCAAATAATTTTTAAATGAAATGTTTTTACAATCGTTTTTTATTAGCAATTGTTTATCTTTTAACTATATTTTCTTATCAGGGTCTAAAAAAAGTGAATTTTCGGCCAGAAAATTAAAAACTAATTTTCTTTTTACCTTTAATAGTTTGATATTATGGTTGCTATCGGGGTGTTTTGAACGTTATTTGTGAATTAAACTTATCGTACAAACGAACTGACTAATAGACAGAGAGAGATCCTGGTTTGAAATTGTTAGTCGCATCTCAGAATTGTGTAATAGTTGATGATGTTTTCCAACGTGAAATTTTACAGTTTTTGGTAGGCGTCACCTCCTCTGAAACAAATAAACAAATACAAAAATTATAAAAAGAAAGGAAGAAATGCAAAAGGATGACAAATAATGGAGGTCGGTTGGAAGGTACAAAAAAAAAAAAAAAAAAAAAAGGGAAAATAAGAAAATACCTCCACGAAAAAAAGAAATAAAAGAAAGTATGGCAGTCCATTGATGTCCGGGACTGCCTACACTGTTTGGTTTGTTCTGTTATGACCTTTTTTTCTTGGGGACGTTTTGAACCGGTTAACTTGCCAACTCAAATCATGCATCAACGGTAAATTCAATTTAGTTTCCTTTTCTCGGGCAGGCTATGCGCATGCGCATATCTAAGTGTATTTCCCATCATTTAGTGGCCGGGTTACCAGGTTTAAATGGAACTGGAAAAAAGAAACTTTTTTTTTTAAAATTCTTTCACGAATCAAGCATGAGAAACAAAGAATCAGTAGCAGTATCGCAGAAAATTAAAAAAACGCAAAAAAAAAAAAAAAAAATGACAAACCTAACGTAATTTTTATCGAAATTTTCAACCCAGAATAAAAATATTTTTTTTGAAAACAGATTTTATAAAAAGAATTACTGATCAGATTAAAGTAACTTCGTAAAAATGAGATTTTATAAAAATAAACTTTCGTCGTCGAATAATAATAACCGTGCATCAATTGAACAAAGATATAAAGAAATATTGAAACTAACAAAACGTTCTTTATATTATTTTCACGTTTTTCATAATGATTGTTGTAATTTTTACAACGTTTCGGTCGTCGCATTTTCCTTTTCTTGTATGTGGTGCAGAAACACATCTACAGTACTATCGCGAGTCGCTAAAGTATCCTGTACCTCTACAAGGCCACGATTCGCCCATGCATAAAGTATTGTTGCACATTTGGGCTCGTGCATCTGCCACTAATCTCTCACCCCTAGACAAGGTTAAAAAAGAGTCGCCAACCTGAACCATCAATTAGACTCCGTCCCATCGCCGTCGTCCTTGTATCATCCTTGTGCCTGTTTTACAAGTATTTCAATGAATAGTGTTCTGAGGCACTCCGAGCACTAGTACTCCATCAACTACAATACCTTCAACAAACTCGACAAGCAGCAAAATCCCACCCCTACACAGTAGAAATCCCTATATGCTGCAAAGCTTTCTACTCGGATAGCTTTTTCCCTGGGACTGCTGCACTTTGGCATTCCCTCCTGGGCCCATGCTATCCTGACTGTACTGACATGCAGAAGTTAAAGTTTAATGTGAACAGAAAGCTCGCTACCCAACTCTATAAATAGTATTCCTGTAAATTTCAAATCCCAAATAGTAACCCTTCACAACTACATGGATTGTTTGAAGTGGAACAGCCATAAAAATAAATAATATGGCAACCTGCTTGAAAATATGAATTTAATATGATTAAGTGTGGAGAAAGCAGTAACACCAATGATTGACGCCACACCACATGACAGTCGTAAAGGGTTAAAGAGGATGGAAAGACTGAGGAGAGAAATCATTACCCAGACCCCAACATTTTTACAGATTTTTTTTTACAGTTTTGTATAATTTGGATTCATCGAACTACTGTTCTCATCTTAAGTGTGATTTTCACAACGTTTCGGTCGATGTAACCGCCGATCTTCTTCAGGTGTATCTTGTTGAACTCGAGAATGTTTCTGTCGAACTCGGGAATTTGGACGGAATTTCGAGTGGAACCCTTTATTTATTTCATGGGAGTAGCATGCTCTTGTTTCGTAAGTCATGTTTTTAGATAATAATTTCTGATGATAATCTGTGTGATAATTCCAAGTGAGCACAAATAATAAATAATAATAATAATACTGATGATGATGATGATGATGATAATAATGATAATAACAATAATAAAAATGATACTGATAATAATATTAATAATAATAATGATAATAATAATAATGATAATAATAATAATAATGATAATAATGATGATGATGATGATAATAATGATAATAATAATAATGATGATGATAATAATAATGATGATGATGATGATAATAATATTAATAATAATAATGATAATAATGATAATAATAATAATGATGATGATAATAATGGTGATGGTAATAATAATAATAATGGTGATAATCATAATAATAATAATGATTATGATGATGATAATAATAATGATTATGATGATGATAATAATGGTGATTATGATGATGATAATAATAATAATAATAATAATGGTGATAATCATAATAATAATAATGATTATGATGATGATAATAATAATGATTATGATGATGATAATAATAATAATGATTATGATGATGATAATAATGGTGATTATGATGATGGTAATAATAATAATAATAATAATAATGGTGATAATCATAATAATAATAATGATTATGATGATGATAATAATTATTATTATGATGATAATAATAATGATTATGATGATGATAATAATGGTTATTATGATGATGATAATAATAATAATAATAATAATAATAATCATAATCATAATAATAATAATGATTATGATGAGCAAAAAGGCAGAAGGAAAAGTATATACAAAATACCAACTATCGATTGATAAATGTATTTTAAAGAATTACAAAAGGAGAAAAACATTTCCTTAAGTAATCCAATTTACAAAATTTTCATTACTAACGATCACAACGACATGTGCACTTTTATTACTGTGCACTCATTAACCCTTATCCTCCAGTGGCATCCCGGTCTTGATAAGTGCCTTTGTAAAAAAAAGCTTGGATAGATTATATAAAACTTATGATACGGTTCCGCATTCGTGGGTACTCAGACTGTTGAAAATGACTGGTGTGTTCACCGGTACGTAAGTGTAGTTCTAGGTGGTTCCGATTTTCGGAACACCTAAGAAAGTTCAGTAGCGTTGCGATGACGGGGCTTTATTCGTGATTTCGGTTATTCCTTTCTTCACAAATGGTCCGCAAGTAAAAGAATGAAAATGAAAAAGATAAAAAAGAAGAAAAAAAACAACAAAGGAAACCAACTCAAAGTCACTGGGGTGTTACGCAGTTCGCAGTCTGTATCCGGGCGTTGGGAGTAGGTGCCTTGTATTGTTTACTTGCTGTCTCCTGAAAGAAATTAACTCAAATGGACGGCTTTGTTTGGTAATTAAGCCACAAATTCCGTGGACAATGAATAAAATAAAACCCCAGTCATCAGTTTTTTTTACAAGGATTTATTATTAAATAAAACTCCTGAATACAATATTTTGTTATTATACAGTGGAATTAAATGCAAAAATATACATTTTTAACAACACAAATATTTACAGTCGCGTGTAACAATTTGTTCAGAAAAAATCTATCTGCAGTGCACGCTGTTTTTTTTTCTTCTCTTTCTCTTGTAAGATTTCCTCGCCTGTGGTCAGTGACAATGAGGAGTAGTGGGCGGTGTGGATGGAGGAGCTAGTTCAGACTCAACTCGACTGCTCAATAACTCCCAAAATTTGCTCTCGTATACCTTCTTACGGTTAGGGAACAGGGAAGAACTGACAAGATCTGAAGTTCCTAATTTCTAATCAGCCTCTGCATTATCAGAATTAATTTCACCCGGATGGACCAATTTGCATATTTATTAAGTAACTTTCCATCGAAAGCTTCTCACGCTAAGCGAACCTTGGGTCAATTCTGTTTCCCAAGTTTAGATAAAATCACTTCAATACTATTCTCCCGAAATCAACGGTTTTCATTCACAAAACAATATTATTATCAATCCCGAATTTGTTTAGCTGAAGTTATTTTTCCTTATTTTGGTTTGAATCATCAACAAACAAATAGAGTCAGCAAGGCAATCGGGAATTGCCCGGGATTTCTCACATAATAAAACTCAGCTCTATTTTAAGCGGTATTAATGTAAAATTTGATCACCACATGTAGTTAGTTCACACAGGCAAGAAGAATAAGAAACCACGAAACCATCAAACACTAAAGGCGAAGATTGCTAGGTTATGGAATAAGAAAACTTTCATCGTGTCAAACATCATAGGCTCAACGTCAAATGATCTTGAGAAACAGTTGAACACCTTGGGAATCAAGTACAACATCACCGTACTCCAGAAGTCATTTCAGCTTGGTA